>NW_016690256.1:1097735-1572179 GCF_001604755.1 Lepidothrix coronata | reverse complement strand
TAGAGCTATCCATTGTAGCACTCCAGTCATGACAGTCATCCCACCATGTTTCCATGCTGGTGACTACATCATGACTTTCCTGCTGAACAATAGCTTCCAGCTCCTCCTGCTTGCTGCCCACACTGCGTGCATTGGTATAGATGCACTTCAGCTGGGCTAGTAGTTTTGTCCCTGTCACAGCCATGCCACACCTAAGCTCATCTCTAGTGATCCTGGTCTTATCCCTTTCCCCCTCTGAGCCTCGTTTAAAGACCTCTCAATCAGCCCTGCTAATTGCTGGGCCGTGATCCTTTACCCCCTCTGAGTTAGGTGCACCCCATCTGACGTGAGCAGGCCTGGTGCCATGTAAGCCACCTTGTGGTCAAAAAAACCCAAATTCCACCTATGGCACCATGTATTGATCGGCTGAATTTTCCTATTCCTTTTAGCAATTCCCCTTAGCACTGAAGGAATTGAGAAGATTGCTATCTGCTCACCTGCTCCTTCAACTAAATGCCCCAGTGTCCTGAAGTCCCATTTTGAACCCTGGGACTTCTTCCTTCAACCTCATCCCTATCCACCTGGAGTACTAATAGAGGATAGTAGTCAGAGGGCTGCGCCAAAACAGGCAGCTTCCTGGTTACATCCCTTACCCAAGCCCCAGGGAGGCACCACCTTTTCAGAACACAGAGCATATAACAGCCTACACTCGGAAGTACCCTACACTCGGAAGTACCATGATCAGAGCAGATATATGGGACTGCTTCTCTGGGCACCAGTGAAAATGCAAGATGACAGGAAGACATTTACAGCTTTTACGGGGGTATACCATACTAAATATGGTCAAGTACATCTAAATCAGTCCAGATGCATAAAGAGCATTCAAAAATAAACCACCATAGTGTTTCCCAGAGAAGGTGCCCATAGAGGTGCTCTTTTTTTTTCTTTTGTTCTCTACTAGCTAGTAATTACAGCTAATAATAGCAATTAGAGATCGCAACTGGGAGATGTAGATTCAAAATCCTCCTTGGTCCAAGGGGACAGCATTCCCAGTTTTCAAATTCAAGCCAGGTTTTTGGGTGTGTTTTGAACCCGTCCCTTTCCAATCTCTATTGAGAAAGGAAAGCCCTCTATGGCAGGATTTTCATGACTCCTTAAGCCTTAGCAAGAAAAACAGAGAGACAGATGCACACATTCATACCACAAAGCAAAAGGGCAGCTGATTATCTAACAGTGAGAATCTGCCCTGGATTCACCAGAGAAAGAGGATTTCTTGTGCAGAGAGTAACCAGAGAATAATTGTCTACTACCACTTCCCACACAAGAACTATCAAATTAAATGAGCAGGGGGCAGGTTCAAAACTAGTGAAAGGAAGCTTTTTCCCCCATTCAATATATAGTTAAGGCAGGGATCTTATTGCTGCAAAAAGTTGTGATAAAAGTTCAAAGAGCATCTTTAAAAGATGATGGAAGGAAAAAAAGTCCTCCAATGACTATTACATACAACAATATCACGTTTGGTTCAGGAAATCCCTGAGCTGTAATTTGTTTGAGGCTGGGTAAGTATTTTGTGAAAGGATTGTAATAGGCTTGACCTTTCCTTAAACTCTCCCTAGTATTGTGCTTCAGTAATTGTTGCCTGCTGAGCTAGCAGGACTTGTGGCCATAGAGTATCAAACTTCTTGTGTCTTATGTTTTGATAAAACCATAAGGAGCACTGGGGACCGTGAATTCTATTCCTGCCTTTAATGTGAAGATTGAGAAATAGACTATAAGGTCTGAAGAGATTTGTTTAAAACAATTTATTACCCTCAAATAATTTCTACCACTGTTCTTCTTTATACTCAGCCTTCCAGTATTATTTATTATACGACTTCCATAAAGTGACTGTACATGGTATCATGTAAAGGGGCCTTTCTTTTTCTATTTGTTTTTTCTAGCCCTTCAGTCTTTCCTAGACTTTTTGACACCTTACCTTCAGCAAGCCCGTCAGATCTGGACTTGGCTGGTTGGAGCAGCTGTGGTTGGAGGCATTGTTACTGCTGTGCTCACAGGTCTCCTTAAGACCTGTCGAAAGAAAAAAAGAGGAACCTCTTCAGAGATACAACCCTTGCTCATAGAAAGTGAAGATTACAACAACATAACTTATCAGTCCAATTTCTAGATGCCTCTGGTAACTCAGTCGTGTTACTAAGGTGCTAATCAAGCATGGAGTGTTTGATGGATGTTTACAAATACCTTGTTGAGATGTGCTGCATGAGCAGGATGGGCAGCCTTGCTCCTCAAGCCTCTTGTAACCTCCAGTGTTGTAATATCTTATCAAATCCACTCCTAAAAAAATCTCTCAGATCCAACATAAGCTACCGCACTACCCAAAGAACACCATGTATTTCCTATGGTTGATTAAATAATGCTCCTATGAAACCAGATCAGCTTGTGTGTTGGTGGCTTTAATGTATAATAATTCCCTTTTATTTGTTCTTTCACCATTGTAGGCTCCAATACCGCAGGCCAATCCATGTGTTTGGCACACGGATCTAGTAAGAGGTGTCTGACTGCACAATCTGTGCTACATTCACTCCGTGTTTGAATGTAAGATCAGAAAGAGCCCTTTAGTTCAGTGAGCAAAATATATGGTGACTCTGAGCAGAGTGAATGTCCCATAGACACATTTTTCTTCTGGGATAGAAGCATTTTCCCTCCAGTTCCCATGTCCTGTTTGCCCTCGATTAAATGTTATCAGCAGAAGAAAGAAGGATCTCAGAAACCACTTCTCACTTGCCTCAAATACTCCAGCTAGTCGCTGTCCTCTATACTATCTTGCCTTTGTTTGGGTAGCTGGGAGATTTTTAAGAGATGAAACCTAGTCTCACCATGCCCACCTCTGTTCCATTTGACTTTACGATTGCTCATATTACGGTCGACTTTTGGGTGCTCAGTATGCATATATTCCATGAGGCAAAAAAAGGGTATGGTGGATGGACTCTGATTGGACAGCAGGTGCCCATCAAAGTTACTCTGTCACTTCGTTCCTCAACCGGGAAGGGGAGAGGAAATATAACAAAAGGCTCATGGGTTGAGGTAAAGAGGTGGAGAGATTACTTACCTAATACTGTCATGGGCAAAACCAACTTGACTTGGGGAAATTAGTTTAATTTCTTGCCAATCAAAAGTCAGAATAGGATAATGAGAAATAAATAATAATTAAAAAAAAAATAATATACTTTCTCCAACCCCTCCCTTCTTCCCAGGCTCAAATCCATATTTCTCTAAATCCTCCATACCAGCAGCACAGGGGGACAGAAAATGGGGGCTGTGTCACCTCATCATATGTTGTCCCTGTGAGGACTCCTTACACTCTTCCCTTGCTCCAGCATGGGGTTCCTTCCACAGGAGATAATCCTCCATGAACTTCTCCAGTGTAAGTCCTTCCCATGGGCTGCAGTTCTTCGTGAACTGCTTCAGCGTGGGTCCCTTCCATGAAGAACGCTAAATGTTGGCCTCCCCATGGGATCACGAGTCCTGTCCGCAAACCTGCTCCAGTGTGGGCTCCTCTCTCCATGGGGCCACAAGGTCTTACCAGGAGCCTGCTCCAGAATGGGCTTCCCACAGGGTCACAGCCTCCTTTGGGCATCCCTCTGCTCTGACATGAGATTCTCCAAGGGCTGCAGGTGGATCTCTGTTCCCTCATGGACCTCCATGAACTTCAGGGACACATCCTGACTCACCATGGTCTGCACCATGGGCAGAGGAATCTCTGCTCCAGAATCTGCTCCTCCTCCTTCTGCACTGACCTTGGTGTCTGCAGGGCTGTTTCTCTTAGATATTCTCACTCCTCTTTCCCAGCTGCAAATGCTTGCACACTGCAAGGAGCCTCAAGCATGTTCAGGAGGACCGTGAGACGGCTGAGGGAGGGAAGGTAAGTAGGAAGGAATGGAGAAAAACCTCATAATTTTCAAATGGGGGAAACATGAACTTTGACAACTGGTCTGAACGCTCTCCTCTAGCCAATAAATGCCATGGAAACTCTCAAATGAGCTATTTTCTCTCACAAATGCCTCTAGTGGACATCCACACGGACTATTATCTTGACTGTTTTCAACTGTCCAACTACATAGACTCACTTCCTTTTCAGGGCAATTGCACTGGAATTGTCCTCTGAACTATAGAAACTTGACAGAGCAGAAGAAGATACATCCAGTAGCAAGGGACTTGTATATCTGTTGAGAAGGGTCCACCTACAGTGGATGCTTCTTTAGGAAGTGTCTTGTGATTTTTCACATAAAAGTGTTAGTATTCCTCTCCTGCTCTGGAAATCCTGCTTTCAAGAAGCATACAAGGACTTTTGCAATCTCTCAACTATCCTTGACTGAACAGTAATGGTCACAAAACCAGGCAAAAATGGAAGGTGGGAATAAAACTACCAGTGTATTATGCAGCAATAGAAGGAATGGTCTACACCCTGACCAATACCTGCTGATCTACTCCACTGCCCTGATTAAGGAAGACACTGGCTAAAATCTCCTCTGACTCAGCAAAGTGCAGGCCTTTTGCTAAATGAAGCTGTTCTACTTGAAAAACTCTGGTCTTAAATCCAAGAGCTGTCTCTTTTTGTATGGCTTCTGATGCTTGATCTGAGTTACTACTAGACAAGTGCTCTCCAGTATCTCAGTTAAATATTAAAAACAAGCACAAACAAATGTTTCTTGGAACTGAGGCATAAGCAGGAGAAAAGGAATTATACTATGATTATATCTCAAGGGGTCAGTTCAATCTTTTAATGTGTATTTTACATAAGCCAAGATATTCTATTGGTAAAAATAAATGATAGCAAGAGAGGGAAAACACTCATATTTAAATTTTGATAATTTTAAATTTTAATAAATGTTGATTGTTTTCAAAGTCAGATAAACACAAATATTTTTATTCAGTCTATTTGAGGACTTCACTCAGATTCCACAACTATTAACTATTTGTTTAGTTCCTCTGGACCACTTCAACTAACAAAATGGGAAAAAAACCCCTCTGATAGGTACACAGTGAAAAGTATACTTTGGCCCTCAGTGATTTTTCTAAAACCTCACTTGTGTTTGATAACAATGGGTTGGCTAAAATATTTAAAATTATTATGTAATTCTTATTCTGAAAAATTCTTTTGCACAAATATGAAAAAAGTTAACAGAAGAGATTTGAAAAGGAAATATTTGGGGACAGAGAAAAAAAATAAAAAGTGCTTTTTATTCAATAACTGTTCACAGAAGCCTAAGTGGCATGATTGCCTGGGAATTCCAGACTCCCTGCTCTCACTCAGCTGCACTGGGCAGATGGAGATCTTTGGATATAAAAATGGCGTCGACTGCAGTGAATTTGAGATATAAAGACCCATTCAATCTATGGAGGGAGAATGAAAATCCCATATGCTCCCAGGGGCTTCCCAGGCAGTCTGCTGTGGGAGCTGGTACACTTCTGGGGTCCCCAGTCCTGAAGTTAGAACATGACAGGAATATGTTGGAATTGTGTACCTTAAAAGTCCCAAATGTCCAGCTTTGAGACAGTCTGAATGGCTGTGGCAGTCTGCGACAGACTGCAGCAGAGCTGTGATCCCTGGTTGGGTGGTTGCCCTGGCAGAAAGGTAACTCCTGTGTTTTATTAGGCATTTGTTGAAAAAAATGCCATTGTGCAAAATATTTCAGTGTTAGTAATGCAATATCATACTTTGAAAAGTTGTTCTGATAGAAAAATCCTAACTGCATTAAGCAAGTTTATTTCAATCTCTGCAGTATTCCAGGGTGACAACATTTCATTTTCACATTGGTCAAGGTAATTTTTACCAGATGTCATCCCCTTGCAAAGGACATGGCCAACAAATAATTTCTGATTCAAATCCTCAGCTGTTGGTGTCATCTTCACAGATTACCAGTGTTCCCTGGGTCTCCCTCTTCTGGCTATGGTAACTCAGCCTGTGTGGAAGGATAAAAGTGGAGACCTCATTAGGTCTCCTAAATCCTACTTTTTGCCAGCTCTTGATCATCTCTTCTTCGTAAAAAGCATGGAATGCATAATTCATACTTGTGACCTTACTTGTGACCTATTAGTGAAAGTCTGTTTATGCTCTACTCAGATCATTTACCAATTCCCAGGCAGGCTTCTTCCTTTCCCTTTTCTTCAGCTGAGGATCTAACAGCCCATTTTCTTTCCCCAAAAGCTTAATCACAGGGAACTCATATAAGCTCTAACTGATGAAAGGGAATTTTTATCACCTTCATACTTGTAGGCACATCCCCAAGCATTTTTCCCATTTACCATATGACCTGGTGACCATGTCTGCTCTGGGAGGGAACAAAGAACATAGCCCTGTTTCCAACAGTCAGCATGGTCTGTGGCCAGGAATAGATAGTACAGTGTATATTAATCTTAGTAACTAGGACAAAATTTATACAAGCAACATGTGCTGGTTCTCTCCAGCATTGTGGTGCTTCTGCTTAGGCCGGAGTTAAACCTCTTCAGAAGTGTATCTGACTGAGCACATGAAACCCCAACTGCTCCTCTTTTCTGAGCAAAGTTGTTTAGATTCCTTCAGCACTGGAAGCAAACGCCACTGCCAGGTGTAGACTGACTGCACCAATCTTAGAGCAACTATTTTGTGACAGGAGAAACTGTCCTGCAGAGATGCCTCCCCATTGGCTTTCTGGGGAAAATAGGTAGCTTAACGACCAGCTACCTAAGTTTTGGATGGGCCAGAAGGAGGGAAAGGACTCTTTCAGCACTATGTCACTGAATGTTTTCTGGGCCACCAGCACTGCCAGGAGATGTTGTGCTTTCTGTCTGCAGGCTATGAATGCAATGGCACATTCTTTTTCTTCTCAGCGTCATGTTCAAGGTTGTGCTTACTTCTGTGTTCAAACAAATGTAAGTGTTGAAGGACCTCTTTTCTTGATAGATGTTTCCCTGAAATGGAAGGTGTAGCTCCTGTATTTTTTTTTTCATTAGGAATAAGGTAATACCTTGAGGCTGTGCTTGCCATGTAATCTCATTGAATCAGAATGGTCAGAGCTTAAACACAACCCTGCCTTAATATTTTCCTCTGTCTGGCCAAGGTATCTTGAAACAATAAACTTCCCATTGCCATTAGGCAGTTGGTTCAGCCTTGGGGAGTGTATTCTGATGAATCAATGACAAAAATGGGAGTTGAAAACCTAGATCTTGTGTATCTAAATCACATAAACCTTGACCCCACGGGTATTGAGATTAGTCTTGTCCGAAAGTACTTGTTAGACAAGGATCCCACCAGTTTAAATTTGCAGGACAGTTTCTGCAGTATCAGCACCATGTTGTTTCACACAATGAAAAAATTTCTCCAATCTAGAAAATACCTGACATCTTCATAACAAAATACTCAGCATTGTATATCCTTGGCCTTTGCAAGAGGCTGTTACCTCTGTCAAGTTTTTAATTTTCTAGCCTGGTCTTTTACTTCCTTGGACTGTTAAGAGTTACAGTTATTCAAGGCAAGACAATGAGCAGCTGTCTGTCTTTTTCATTCTGTTCTCCCTCCCACATTTTACCCAAACGCGTATTTTTAGCACCTGGCCCCTACATTGAGTTAAATCTGTAATTCACCATCTGTGTGCACACACATGTGTAGGGATGCAAGTCATTTTGAATCAGTCTCCATAGTGAGCTGAAAATTGGCAGCAATGAGACCTTGTCACTAAAACCAGCCTTTTACTGTAATTTTTGTAATAAACTCTGAATTAGATATGAAGTAGCTATCATAACTATAGAAAACCAACTTATTTCTGCATATCCATTAGGCTTTCTGATGTCTCATTTTACATATGGACATTTCCCCAGGAGTCTCACCTCCTCTTCAGGGCATCAGTTATGTAGAATTCATAAGATGCCAAAAAAGTTCTAGAAATCTGATTAATAAAATATGTAGAAAAACTAGTATTTTCCCCACATAAAAAAAAAAAAATCCTCTTTGAAATAAGGATTTGGCAATAAACATAAATGCCGGACTCTCACCGTGGCTTGGCACTTCAGATTATCTCCATGCAACTTGATTCCCTCTGCTATCATCCCAGACTGCACTATTTTATCCATCCAGAAAAGGGACCCCCAAGGGGTCAGTGGTGGGATTGTCCCACAGTTTTGAGGCTGGTATAGAGGTGGTAATGACTGGCGTGATACATACACGACTGCTGTCTGAGTGCATCACACAGGTTTTAAAGGAACTTGGATGTATAAAAACACGATCCTGCTTTTCTTCATTCCTTTCTACTAAAGAAAAAATATTCTCAGGCAATAATAAGCAAATCAGGCATTTTCAGGTGGATTACATATTGTTGACAAATTTTCACACATTTTCCTTTAATTGTAACAGTGTTAAAATGCTTCTATTTTGAATCACTCACATTCAATACAATTGCATGTCAGGAAGATCTGCTATTAACAACTTGAAGGCCTGGACTGTCTTCTCATAAATTTATGGGGGGATTGGCAGATGGTCCATTAATGGTGCTCTGCTTAATTTACTGCAGACTGATTTCATTGTCAGACAGCCTGGCTGTATAGAATGAAATATATACATGGCTAGATAGCTGGAAAAATACCAAATTATCAAGCTGACGGTATTTGGATACAGAAATATTTAATAGTGGAATTAGGAGAAAATGTGACTTTTTTTTTTTTAAATTGAAGCACCACATTGCAGAGTAACACAGCTACAACCATTAGCTGATAGAAAAATACATATATTCATGGCAAAAATATAAATAAATAACTGTATACTTACAATAGTAGTAAAAGTTGTACAACATATGTGCATGTGTTTGGACAAACCCTATAAAGATTCTTTTCCCAGCTCCCCTTTCATCTGGATGACATTATAGTAATTTATATCAAGAACAAGTGAACACAAGATTTCTCAAGTCAGAACAGCAGCAATTTGTTTTAACTTTGATCCTGTCACTTAATGCCACAGTGACCATGGAAGATACAGACCACCAGAGAATCCAGACTCCATGTCCTCTTTTACACCATAATGCACTTCAGATGCTACTTTAAAATAAATTTTAGTCTTTTAATTCTATAGTCTGTGGTCCCAGTTATTTAATCCAGAGGGCTGACTTTCAAAGCAACAACCTCCTATTAATATTCAGAGAGAATCAGACTCTTAACAACTCTCATTTAAGAGCCTAAATGAAAATGAGGCTTTTCTGTCTTCCTTACAGCTACAAGAAAAGGTGCTTGTTACTTCAGAAAATTGGATCACTTCTAGTCAGAAATTCTTTCCCCTTTCAGTGGAACAAATACGCTTAAATCCAAAAGTCTAGACACCAAGTCTTAAAAATGACAGCCTTTTGTCTCATCCTAGGAGCCATGGCACTCTACAGCACCAAACAAGGATATCTTCAGGGAGGCTGTCATGTTAGAAATTGGTGTTTAGTGGTCTGGGTACAGATGACAGATTGGGAAATTTCTGCAGTCATCCCAATTAAGGTGACATTCTCCTACAAGCAGACACACTACTGTAAAAGGTTACAGGAAGGCTTGTTTGGAAAATTAATCTGTAGAGAGAAAAGAAACTTTGGAGTAACAAAGTTAATTTTCACAAAAACCAGAAGAATGGTTTTGGGGAGGAAAATAGGACAAGTTGTCCTATCAGACCATCAGTCATCAGTTCACAATGTGCAATTTCAGATTAGAAAGCACAGTTATTAAGCTCAATTTAAAGCTTATGCATATGCTAAACAAGAAACCAGAAAGAGAAATAATAAATCATGGAGCCATTAAATTCGTAAGTATTAAATTTGAGAGGAGTTACAATAAGGGAAATGGACGAGAAATGTAGATGATTTTAAGTCATTTTGCTTACAAAAATGACGATGGGTTTTCAGGAGAAACAATCCAAGTTGCACTGATTACAAATTATTCCAATATGCCACTCTTCAGTCCTCCTGCAATATCCACATGCCTGTAATACTTTTCAGGGCATATTTAAGGCTAAGAATCAGATTGCCTGCAGTGAACAAGGCTCTGACTGGATTGCACAGCTTTCAGGAGGCTAGTGGGACCAGCAATGTGGTACCTGCAATGTGGTACCTATCCTTTTACTCCAGTATTCAGAATCAGGAACAGGTAAAGGATAACCTGTGTGTGCTTCTCAGATGGTCTTAATTTTGTAACTGTTTTTTTGAATGGTTCTTCAGCTGAGATATTGTAGGAGGCAGGGGAGGCCAGGTCATATCTAACTAGCACCCGCATTTACAGCCCATAACATGTTGTGTTCTCCAAATAAATACGTACATTCCCTGTAACACCAATGGAGTGAAAAAGGAGCTTTTAAAACAGTTTATATGCTGAAATGCAAAAATCCAGGTCAGGTGAATCAGATCCCCTTAGAGGTCTTCAAAAGTTTTCACGTGCCCCATTGATGATGTGAGAAAGGTGTTCATTTACTTTAGGAGATTTGGTTCATTACATAACTGAAATTCATGCGAGATTGGTGCATAGGTCAGGGAGACAGCTGCTGCTCAGACCACAGCTGCCAGTTTTCTCTCTAGAAAAGCTCATGTATTAGCATGAGCAGCCTTTGCACACCATTGCCCATCCTTCTGCTCACCTCGTTATCAGGAATTTATCATGATTAATTATGTCCATATAGTGGTGGATTGGGGAGGAGGAAGCAGTTTTTCTCTTAAGAAAACAGCAGACTGCAATACTTTGTTTGCTGCCCACTCTAAAGAGAGTTTCTTATTTGCTTCAGCATTTTCAGCCAGGTTTTGTAAAAAAATACATCCCTCCAATTTTTTATGTTCTCCTTTCCCTAATCTTCTTGCTAAAATGCATTTGTGAAATACATTGTTTCCCATAAAAATCTCAAAAATATCAGACAGAAAATCAAAGCTCAAGAGCCAAAACACATTTTGCCAAACCCCATTACTTGGCCAGGGGAAGGTGAGTGGGAAAGGATATTCCTCTTAATGAAAAAGTCCATCATAATTTTTGAAGTTATAATTTTTTCCTCAGATAGCTCTGCCCAGCCTGCCACTGACCCTGCATTAAGTATAAATAAAAACCTTTTGCAGTTACACAGAACAAGACCTTCTCTGAAGTGGAGATGTTAGCTTTCTCTCTGAGTTTTTAACCTATGAGAAGGTTTAATGTATGAGAAGGAATATACAGGGATTTGTTTTTTTTTTATCTTGTTGCAGTTAAAGCTCCTCATTCTGGAGATGGTACCTTTTGCCATCATTATATCAACACCACTCTGGAATGAGAAAGCAAAAAATACAACCAAATGAAGTTTAATTTTGTATCCTTAGTTATCAAAACTAAATTACCCATAACTTTTGACAACAATTCTGAAAAAGCTCAGACAAGATCGCATACTCGTAATAATCCATGCTTCACATGTAATTTTCCTATAAAACCCCACAGCCCTGCCAAATTCAGAAATGATTCAGTGGACAGCCACCAGAATATTCAACATCGAGTGGGTGCTTTAGTCTCCAGTGTACCAGACAGACCCCTAACCACATTACTGCAAAGTAAACCATTACTGGATCATAAGTTTTAAACCAGTTGTTACAGATTTGGTGTAGAATCAAAAGTGTCTTGAAGATCATAATAAGATACCAGCTCTCCATCAAGATCAATACTTCACCAGACCAAGCCGACTAAAGCAAAAGACCAGATCACATTTCACTGTCAGGCACTCAAATATCAGGCTCATCATAGGTGGGAAGGATTTCTACACACTTCTGGTATGGGAAGGAACTTTGTTCATGACTGATTTTGATGGGTTAGTGTCAGGCATGTGCTGCTTTCTGCTTCCACTGTGCTCTAAACAAAGACATTCAGAGTGCAGAGGAGTGATATTCTTCTAAATTCCAGTGGTGTGATGATGAGAATGAGATAATATATTCTACCTCCAAGATGGTCTCAGTCACAGATATCTATGGAGTAAACATGTTCCTAATGTTGTTCTAAGCCAGAAAACAACTCCAGGTGGTTAACAAGGGTACCCAGGTCAATTTTGGCACTTTGGGTATCCTACCCAACTTCCTGCTGTCATGTCAGAGGATCCTGGGTCTCCTGAAGCATATCTGTCAACCCTGTATGGATGTTTCAGCTAGTTTAGGGCATCACAAAGAGTATTAGAGCCTCTGCTTTAAGGAGCGAAATCCCAGCCTCCCCTAGCAGCACTTACTACATCCATGTACACAATGCTTCCACAATTAAAGTAGTATGTCATTAATCAAAACCAAGTCACAAACAGCAACTCAAACATGTTTTGCTCAGTCTTGGAATGGTTGTTTATTGCAAAGTCATGAAGCTTCCTGTAAAGTAAATACCTTGAGAGTACAGTGCCATAATTACATGATGTATAAATGTATGGTGCTTTGTCAAATACAATGAGACATTAAATCACATTAAAATGTTCTGCTAATATAACAGAATGCAAAAATCACATCTGAACAGCAACAGAACTCAGCAGCCAAATACTTTAGTTATCAGCCTTGCCATTAAGATAAAATGGCTAATTCAGTTGAGTATTTTGGGAACTAGGATCCTTTCCACACTGCAACCAGGATTTGCATTTTAACTAAGCAAACTTGAAGGACTATTTGCCAGGCAAATTTGTAAAACTCTTTTCAGGTGTGACTGTCCCCATTTTACAAGTAGGAAAAAAGAAGATTGGATTTTGGAAAGAAACTTAATGCAGTTGGGCATCAAAACCTCAATAAACCTGAATTCTTTATATTACTCTGCAAATCCTAAGCTGAGTCACTGGTTTTTAGGGGAACTCTCTAAGAATATGGGATAAAGTTTGGAGTTTTACCCTGACTGAGCCCTTTTTTAGTCAAAGTATTGCACATACTCTCACAACACCATATAATTAAGGAAGGGACACTGTGGGAAAAGACTTCTGCACATGACTCATGAAAAAGAGAGGAAGAACACAGAAAAATAGAAAAATGAAAACTCAAATCTTTTTTATGATCAGTTTTCTAGCTCTGCCTTATTATACGCATAACTGGAAAAATCTTTGCCTCATTTTATCGGAACTAACAGAGTCAAAAATCTTATTGCTTACTCTTTGAAGGTTTATGAGGCATGCAGGTACAACAGTGAACTATTTTAAGTCCTTCCAGTCAGTGAAACACAGTTCCTCTGTTCTGCTGGGGGGCAGCAAGCTGAAGCTACAAAATGGGCTGTTTCATAAGACAAGAATATGACTTGTTATAGACACGAACCCACTAAGCACTATTCTTTTTCTTAAAGTCAAGCCTAGATGAAAAAATTAAAAGCGAAAGTTCAGTACCAAATCTTGCTTTCTGTTCCACTTGGAAACTAAGCAGACATTTCTCTTCAAAGAATTGTACCACATCCTGATCTATAAAAACGTAAGAACGGATTGAAACTACATTAATATAAACAGGCATCTCTGAAAAGAACATTGAGTACTCAAAATTGTGGACATTTATGCTAATACTTTCCAAAATGGTTATCTTGCATATTGTACAGAGATATAAAAAGTAAATACCACCTTCATTTTTAATAAATTATTTTTATTTCAGGTCTAGTGGAAAAAAAATAGATAATTACAGAGTTGGAAATTCAGAAAAAAAATTCTGATCTCTTTCTTTTGGGACAGGGAAGAATGCAGTCAAAAGTGAAAAAGTCAAGACCTGCATCTACAGAAAAGAGAGGACATTAATTTTTTCTATTACATTATACATGTTAACTGGAAATAACTACTTCCAAGGCTCATTTCTTAAAAAAAAAAAAAAATGGAGAGTTGACCTTAGTTTGTTGCTTTCTTTAAATTTTAGGGATGGCAAGAGTTTAATCTTCCTTCCTGAGACTGGATTTTGATTACTTTGACTAGCGGGATAACAGGCTAAGGTCTTTTCGCTCATAGCACTGGCTCCAGTTCTCGGTCATTTACCACATCAAACTCTCACATGGCTGTTGAGTGACAAATAATTACTGAAAGTGAGAGGAAAATGGATCATGTCTTCTTTCTGGCAGCAACTCAAGGCTAGACCTGCCCCAGACATTGCCTTGAAGGTTCAGATGACAGTGTAGACATCATCTGAACCCAGGCGTGATCCTAGAGAAATGCCTTGCTTTAAAAGGAAGATATTGAATTTTTGTAGCTCAGACTGTGGCACTATTGCTTAATTTGAACTGTATTTTTTCTCTTATGAAGGTTGGAAGGAAAAAAACCACAAACCCAAAAAATGCCTTGTTGTTAGAAAGTTTTATCCAGATGGTTTCCGCCCTTTTTCTAAGCATCTTGGAAGAATTCTTTTAAAACAGACATGTTTTGGACATGCTAACATTTCCCAAGTAAATCAGGGGACACTGAGCATTCTGGTTTTTTTTTTTGTTTTGTTTAGGTTTTTTGTTTGTTTGTTTTTGTTTGTTTGTTTGGGGTTTTCTGTGGGGTTTTTTTGTTGTTGTTGGTTGGTTGGTTTGTTTTGTTTGGTTCTGAAATGAAATTAGTTTTACATAAGCGATGTAAAATCACAGAACATAAAAAAACAAACCCTTATACACATCATGGAACTAATACAGCTGAGCTACTCAAAATACTTTTTTTGGACATCAGTTTGAGGGAAGATGTCACAATTATGACTTTTCTACTCAACTATCACAGACCAACAGAACTATTTCTTACCAACTGTGCTTCATCAAATTTGTTCTTGTAAATTATTAGAAGGAACACAGGCAGAGAAAAACTCAGTGGGATTAAGGGTTTCACAACCTGGTACATATGGGCTAAGGCTACTTGTTTCAGAAAAACCTAGTTAATAAGCCCAGAGCTTCATTAACGTATGAATCCTGGAAGAGGGTCTCAGTCACATCTGAATCTCAGTGAAAACTCTGTCCTTCTGCACTCTCAGCAGCCTCAGTGTCTCCTTCTCGAAGATGCAGAGCTGAATATATGTGTTGGGAGTTGCCTGCTTAGTAGCACAATACTTCTTTCCCTTTATAAACAATGAGCTCTCAAGTTCCCTGAAGCAAAGAAACCAGGCAAGGAAATATTTAATCAATGAAAGGAGGAATTTATATGCAGTTTATAAACTAAAGGCTGTATGGAAATATCAAATGTAATTGAAAAAAATAAACCCTTTCTATCACTGCCCAATGTCCTGAAATGCCTAAGTGTGAAAGCAGAAACATGACTCAATTTCAGTGGTAGCCACAAATTATCTGACTTTCAAAAAACCAAATCCCTGATTCTCATTCAGAAGATGAAAACACCTTTGCTGTTATGAGTTTTCCCCATTTTCTACATAACACTGCTGCCCTCATAACACTGACTTTCTTCTCATTCTAAAACGCATCTCCATCATTGGGACGCTGCACCCATCAAAGCGAATACAAGAGCCCCATTGGCTTGTGGATTGCACTTTTAAATGCTTCTACACTAGGAGAATTATAAAGGCTGGTGTATTTTGATTAAAATTGAGGACCTCTGCATTTCCCAAAGTGGTATTTTCCTGAGTTAAGGGAAAAGCAGAGAGTGGAAGAGGCCTCTTGATACAATATGTACTATGGAGGGGAGGAAGAGCACAAAAGGAGGACTATGTGACACGTGGACGACAATGCATCCAGTGATACAAAGGTTAGAGCACACCTCTAGGTGAAGGCTGAGGTGATACGCAGAGAGGAAGAGATGGATCTAAAAGCTCAGCTCCCTCTAATCCTCCTATGAAGACAGAAGGAGACCAAGATGCATCCAGCTCCAACAGATGATATTTCACTATCAGGTGGAGACCTCTTGCCAAGTTGCACCTCAGCCACGTTTTTAAGCTTTGGGACATTATGTTTTTGTCAAAAAGTGTGTATCAAACAGTTACTAGAGCTTAAGCAGTCAAAAAAGAATAATGTCATGGGTGAATCTTCACATTGATAGCAAATATTTATTAACAGTTAATTATGTTGTTCTAACACAATAAAAGAAAAACATAGAACTTGTGTCTTCCTGCAAAGGTTTTGCCATTTATTCCTCATGAACACTAGTGCAAACATGGGCAGTTGTTGGTGGAAGCTGGCATTTAACATCCTGATCTGTTTTAGACAGTATATGCTTTCAAGCATCTAACACTCAATGAGGCACAATAACATACTCCACTTCCCTGTCCCTGAACAAAGTGCTTCTACAAAGCTGGAGAAATACAGAGGGTATGCCCATGCCCTCAGCTAACCATACAACTCTGACTGTACTCGTAGGTCAGACCAGCTCATTGTCTACACAATTTACCCTCAGGTATGACAGCTCTGAGCTCCAAGCTGGAAAGTGCACACGGGAGGCTTGCTTAGCTGCGTTTAAACTGCCTTTCCTCTCACAGTGCAGACCCAATCCAAGAGCCCCTCATTTTCCCTGATGCCAAGGGGTACCTAGGGCTGGGTCTGACTCAGCACCATTCAAAGATGTGACAGACGATGTGACACGGCCTGCTTCTGACTATAGATCATGTATCACTACTGTGTTCTCCTTAAAAAAGTTGTTTACCTCTTTGCCTTGAACCTCACCTCTTCCCAGCAGCTTGCAGAGCTTCTGTGCAGCATCCCTAACCAGGCTGCGCCGAGTGTAGCTCGGGACACAGTCCACTATATATGCTCTCTGGCATTTTGCATTTCTCTCAGACTATTAAAGGGAGCAGAAAAAGCTCAGAGGTGTTATTTATTCAGTTCAAAAGCAACCCATTATCACTGTGTTACACTTCTAACATGCGAACACCATGACACAGCACCAGCAGCGAATCCGTTATCCCTGAAAAAATAAATGGCATGTTCTTTTGCAATCAAAATATATGCCCTGCTGTCAATGAATATATTCTTGGTTACAGCACCAGGAGGAAATTTTCGCTTTTCCTCCTCCACCTCTCATCCAAATTTCTTCCTCAGGGTTCCAGAGTATGAGATGAGCAACGTGACCTTGCAGTGACAGAATTTTAATGTGTGACTGGTGCACCAAAAGCAATGCAGCAGCGTCTCCCTGCTTAGTGTTGCTATGTATGCTAGACATTTATGTAACACTGCTTCTCATCCTCAAGGCTGCCCTTTCCTGGGGTCAGCAGCAACAAACACAAAATTTATTTATCGAACTGTCAACATTACTTACAGCTGACACAGAGAACTCTGCACTCAAGTATTTTGGTGAAAAGGAGTTAACGTGTAAAGCTATTCCCAATTCCAAAGCTGCAGAAAAGAAGTAGATTTTTTTTTTAAATGGGTTAATTTGAAAGAGTAAAGGGTTTGTTTCAAACAAATTGCTTATTTCCAAGTTGTTTGCTAAAGTATACTAGTTTTCTTCTGGGCTTTAGCACTGAGTTGTGCATGGAAATGCAAGGCTTTTGCATATATTAGCTCTCAACCCCCAGGAAGAGACTGCATGTACATCTAGAAAATGGGGTTTGCTTTTAATTTCTAAAATTGAGAAGCCAAGAAGAATGTCTCCTCCTTCCCCTTGGCTCTCAGGTTCAAAATATTTTATCTTGTTCATTGTTGCCCTCCTTGATTTGCT
Organism: Lepidothrix coronata; assembly: GCF_001604755.1. Classification (NCBI taxonomy): domain Eukaryota; kingdom Metazoa; phylum Chordata; class Aves; order Passeriformes; family Pipridae; genus Lepidothrix; species Lepidothrix coronata. The sequence continues at coordinate 1,554,649 of NW_016690256.1, read as the reverse complement.
CTTTAGTTGACAGCAGTTTACCTGAAGCATCAGGACCAGGCTTCCCTCTTATCCAAGCGCTCTGTCAAGAAGCAATCTGCAATTGGGATGAGTGGCTTTTTCCAGCTTTCTCTCTGTGCCCATGAAATAATGGGACAGATACACTGCTCTTAGTACAGATCCAGCATCTGTTTCTTACAAATAGGATCCTTTTAGAGAATATAACACTTCAGGCACAGCAAACCTTGAGATCTACTGCAAGATTGGAGATATTCATACATCAGAGGAAGTGCACAGCATTTCTTGATATCAAAATGGATCCCATCCTTCTTACAACATGGGTGATATAACTAGTAGGACAGTAAACTTTCACAAATACTCATCCAGCCCTTTAAGGAGAAGCATTTGTTGCTCAAAACCGGTGTGTAAGAGCATTTATTATACATGTCAGTCCAGCAGAGGATTCAGGATTTAACCTTAAAAGATGATGTCTAATTAATCTATTGTACCTACAAAGGAAATTCCAGAGTTTCTAGGATTTACTAAGCTTAGTACAGGCACTAAAATATCAGACTCTTTATGGGAACGAAGAGTCTCATCTCAGCTCCATGCACCTCCCCAGTGCATCACCATAGTGGCCTTAATGAAATACACCAGCAGCAGAGATGATGCAAATCCCAAATCACCATTCACAGTTGAGTCATCAGCTATATTATATATATCCCTGAAAAATGTACATTCATAGCAGAAAATCTCAGTTCTGCACAGGCACCAGCGGCATTTATATTAAACCTTGTTGTTAAATCCTCTTTGCTAAAACAATAAAAACTGGTTTAAACTGTGAGGTGGAAAATCTGCAGACAAATCAGATGTATAATCCAGAGAAGAATAGATCCAGTTTCTCTTATATCGCACTGGCAAGTTTATGAAATGATTGCCAGGCTGAAGTGAAAATTAATCTCCCTAGAAGTCCTTTTTTTAAAAAAAAAGGTAAACATTGCATTTTAATAACTATGTCTGACTTATGAGCCTTGAACTACTATAGGCAATGACTAGTTAGACACGTGCCTGCTTCTCCTAAATCACATCTTGCAGTTTGAAACTAAAATCTGGTGTGTTAATGTTGAGCAGAAGTTTTTCTCTTAGGCTGCTGTTCTACAAGTCTTACCAAACCATTACTTCTCTGCTCTGTTAGGCTGTTACAGCTGAATTACTGTCTCCAATGTGGCTCATCTGCTACTCATATTATCTGCCCCTTCTCAGCCAACTCCAAATCTCCTTCTCACCTATGTGCTAGCAGGATTAGGAGCAAATAGACAGCTTCTGCATTTGCTTGCGCTGGTTGTAAAAAGTGCTCACAGGTTGCTCCATGCTTAGATCAGACTATGCATGGATGCAAATATACGTAGTACTTCCCTTACCTGCAAGACACATCTGCTAACAAGGTGGGTGAATATATGCAACCAAATAAAACAATGGGGATTTAGAGCTGAGAGTGTAAGCCCATGATGAGGATGCAGTGGAAACTGAAATCATAGAATCATAGAATGGACTGGGTTAGAAGAGATCTTCAAGACCATCTAGTTCCAACCCGCCTACCATGGGCAGGTTGACCCCTCAGGTTACTCAAAGCCCCATCCAGTCTGGCCTTGAACATTTGTAGGGATGGGGCAATGACAACTTTTCTGGGCAACCTATGCCAGTGTCTCATCACCCTCACAGAAGAGAATTCCTTCTTAATATCAAATCTAAACCTGCTCTCTTTCAGTTTAAAGCCATTACCCCTTATTCTATCATTACATACCCTTGTAATAACAATGTGCACAGTGCTTTCACACACATCTTCACATCAGGTTTGTGCAGATAGGAGTCTTCAGAGAGAGGATTTATCTGTTTTCCCTTTAAAGCAACTGTTCTTTAGTCTGTTGTGCCAAAACAATCAGCATTTTGCAGAAAAATGGATTTGGCTTAAATTTTCTACCGTAAGCAGTGAAGTCATCAGCTAGGTGTCTGTGGTATGCAGTGGTGTCCTCTCCCAGCCCAGGTTCAAAGTTGTTTGTTGTGATCTCTCATACTGCTTTCACTCCTGTCTTCTAGAAGAGCAGATAAAAGACCCTGGAAGAACTCACATGCTAGTAGTAGTACCACATACTGAAATAGGGAAGTGTTGCTTCAAATACAGGGCTGGAATAATCATTGTGGAGGGACAGGTTGTCTTGCAGACTTCAGAGGTGAAAGTCAGTCTTCATCAGGCCTTCCCACACAACATTAAGGTTCGTCTCTGCACTCCTTTGTTGTGGCAGTGGACATTTACTCACACAAGTAATATCAGTGCTATGGGAATAGGATGTCTTGGGTAAATCTGATTAATCCAGCTGTTAGCTGTGTAAAGCCCTGAGTCCCACACTGCTGCATGAGGGCTGGATTCCCAATGCAAGGAAAGGGCTTGGTTTCCATCATGGCATGGAAACATTCTTGCTTTAAAAAAACAGCCCTGAAACATTTCTGATGAATAAAACACAATGATCCTGCTGAGCAAACACTGATGGGCCTGCAGCTTTGTGACTGAGTCAGAATTAGCAGAATTCATGGTGGGATCCTTCCCTTGCCAGCGGGACACTTATGATGAACTCACAGAACACAGTATAAAGTGCAAAGTGACGCTCAGTTACGTAAATTCAGTCGATCTGCAAATGTGGAATTAAGTGCTGTCAGCCTTCACTTACTTGTCTGGCACTGAGTTATATTTTCACATACACTTGGCTTACAGATAAAAAAGTAACAGAGTTTAAAAGAGGGCCTGACTTTGTTTTGCAAGATGGAGACACACTCAGAAACAGCAATGACAACACAGCCTGTAGAAAGATTGTGTATCATAATATCTGCCACTCCTGAAGCCAAGTCACAGCCACTAACAACTCTGAAGCCTTTTGCCCCTCTAACAGAGCTATAGCTCAAGAAAAAAAAAGCAGTTGAGGCTTTTAGACTTTCTCCAAAGTCAGCCTCATCTTGTCTAGAGATTACTCATATGATCAATAGAAAGGTTTACCCAAAATAAACACAAGTACATTTGCATAACAATTAGACAGATCTTTTTACTGCTTGTGCACTGAAGTGATCCCAAAACATTAATTAAGCCTCACAACACTCTAGAAAGGCAGACAGTCCAGAGCTTGTCTTACAAGTGGATCAAACAAACATCTGAGGCGGACACGGCATGAAGACAGAAAGGGAAGAGCCTGGATCTGCTTAGATCTTGCTATGACAGCACAGCCTAATGTAACAACAGGTGTTTAATATGCCTACACGCAGCCATGACTCCTGTTACAATGTAGAACAAGACCACAGTACTAGCACTACTATTTTAATTATAAAGTGTTACCTATAAAGAAGCTGAGCCAGAAAATATAATCTGCTTTAGCACAGAGCTAACTGCAAAACTAGCTGCTCATTATATGGTAATGGAACCAATATCTATCAGAGAGGAGATGTGAAACCACAAACAACTTTGTGATTAAAAGACTCTAAACTGTAATTCAAAAGCATGAGATACTAGATCCTGAAGCAAGAGGAAAAAATCACTGTCTGGTTGGGGTTAATAGATGTAGGCATGATTTCAACCATGCTCTATGCAGGTAGTATTAGAAACAAATCTTACTGTTTAAAAAGTGTCTAATCCTTTGCTGCATACCTCTAGTTTTACAGTAATGGGTGAATGAGATCCAATAGGAAAATAATGATCCTCCCAACCTCAAAAAGAAAAAAATTAAAATCAGTAGCTGTAATGTAGGTTCCCATCTCACACTGCATTTCTATTTTGACTTCTCTCATCTGGGCTACTTCGAGAATTCTCATCAGTAGGAATTCATCCATCTCTGTTCTTTCCTTCCTCCGTGAATTTCAAATTGGACAGAGCCAGAGGTAAAAACTCCAGTTGCAAGTCCAGACACTGAGGAACACATTCCAATGTGGCTTTACTGATGAAACTCTACCCTGATGCTCACTGAATGCAACTCCTTCGCAGAAGCTGCCAAGGTAAAGACCCAACTCATTCTCACTAGTTACACATACAACATGCCTACACACCACCTACTAGAAAAATGCTTCCCTCTGAACATTGATACTGATACTTGCAAACTCCTGAACAGTGTGCGCATTGTGAGTGAAATTTTAATGTCTTTTCCACTAAAATAAAAAAGGTTGTCAATGGAAAGACGTAAATGAAATCAAATGCACTGTGTTAAATACAGGTGAACCACAGGCACAAGACTTCTTGAGCCATCTGCCACCTGTGTATGCTGGAAACACTACATGGTCCTGCTCCCAAACTTCTGCTGGAGATTAAGGGGAAGGTTTTCAGCATGTTAGTGATGCTGCTCTATTAGGAGGCACTAGAGTGGTGACTATTTACACCAGCTAAGTGTCTAACTCCTGTTTAAATGCCCTCTTCTTGGCAAAATAAGGAAAAGGGAGAAAAGAAGAAATAAAGTTGGATAGGCTATTGGATGGAGGAAAAAAAACATGCTCCTCAGAACCAAAAGGCTATAAAGTGCCTGTTTCAACCTTTAGCCCTTCCATGGCAATTATGAGCAGAAAACAGCTGTGGAAAGGAGAAGGGAAGGATAGTTTAAATTTGGATGTTTCAGATTTTCCCCTTTGGAACATACTGAAAGCATACTGCAGCTCCTGCAAGGTTTCTGTCTGCACACACCATTCAAGGAGCCACAGTGATGAGGACTTCATTCTTACTCTGCTGTATATCTCATCTCATCTCATCTTGCTTTTAGTGACATCAGGGCAAACGAAGGTGGCTCCAGGGAAAGTAATCAAAAGATCATAGTCAAACAAACATACTAGGACCTCTAAAACTGGATTTCAACCTGTTGCCTTGCAAAATAATCAGTAAGAGCATCTTTAGGTATTTGACATTCAGGGCATGTGAATGCAGAGTGAGTGCAACTTCCACATTGTGTGGTATAATAAAAACTTGAGTGCCTATCTGCTCGTGTTCATCACTTTCTTGCTCCATAAATCATACTTACTCTGCAAACCCACTGAATGCTGAATTGATGCAAGATAGAGAGTTCTCCATGTATAGCTGCTGCTTGCCAAAAGGCTGCGACTGACATCACGGTGAAGGCTGCCCACTGGTGCTACACAGTTATGCTCACATTTCCTTAGGTTAACTTCATTATAGAAGTAGACTAGTGAGAGTAACACTCTATATTTTAAATATAGAATCCCAGTTCTGCAATGTATAATAAAATCTTTAATATGGAGTGTTTTCACCCCAAAGCCATGAGATTTTAATACCAACAAAAGCAAGAGTCTTTATAATACACTATGTTTTGTCATTTGGATAAACCTGGGATTTGGTTTACTGATCCAGCTTCAGAGGACTGAAGTGGAAGAAGTTTGAAGTGGAAGAAGTTTAAACGTTCCACAGATTCTTCCTCCCGTCAGCTTTCAAAACAATTATGTCTCTCCCCAGCTTCTGTACTTTTTAATTAACAGAAGCAACTCCAAAGATCACTCCTGCCACAAATATTGCGTGAGCGCATTTGAGTATAAGCACTGATTATTTGTTGGTATACTGCTGCATTCACAGTCTTAAATAATCATAAATAAAAACATCTGTGCTACACTTTGGTACATTTCTATCTGTTTAAACCACAGATGAACTTCTAAGTTGTACAAAATAAAAAATTGCACTTTTATCTTCCGGAGAGTCTTGCTAGTCCAACAGACTTTCAGCTGAAGGATTCTTTATTGTACTCAAACCTTGTCCCATAAGAGTTGCTGCTGTTGCTCAGTTTATGAAGTATCTTAGAGATTTTGTTTGGTCCACAACAGAAAACTCCAATGGTCTTCCTGTTATCAAAAAAAAAAAAAAGAAAAAGAAAAAAGTTATGACATTGTGAATAAACAGTAACATCTAATGATAGATAGAACTGGATTCTGGCCTCACTCATACATAAGTCAGCTACATATAGGTTTTACGGTGAGAACAGCTTATTAGGTCATGCAGTTAGTATTACTGAAGCCACCATATCTCTCTCAAGTATCCCCACAATAAACCCTATTACTTATCTGACTATGACGACTCTTAGGAAGAAGTGCCTCATCTAAATTTCAAGAAAAATTATTATTTTCCACTCTATTTTTATTTTCATAATTAATCACCTTTTTGTGAAAAATGTGTCTCACTGTAATGACTTCATTAGTGTAACTCGTGATTTACACCATCAGGAGATCAAGTCACTAACAGTGATTTGTTACACTCATGAAAACAGAGCACTACTAACCCATGATTGTTTCTGGCAGCAGCAGAATAATTTTACTGCTTTACTTTCACATTAGCATGCAGTTTTTCCTTCAACATCTTCAACATCCTTCATTCCCATCTATATTGGGAAATCTTAGGAAAAGTCAAACACAGAGTATGATCCTTGTTCTTCACCTATAGGTCTCAGTCCAGGTTCATTAGTTAACTTGACTTTTTCATACCACTCTACTGACAGCAGCTCTTTGCTCTCTGGTCACCTTAAAGATGGCCTGTAAATCAGATTGATAGTCATACAATATCTAAGGGCTCAGAACTGTAGTCAGCAACAGAACAGGGCACATCCACCACAGAAGGACTGAGCCATTCACAATACTCATCACCTCCCTTTTTTTGAAAGATGAGAAGGGAAAGGAAGGAGCAGGGAAAGACAATGCAGTGCTGCCTCTTCCACATCATGAAAAAAAAAAATCATTATCTTCCTGCTGAAATTGTGCCACTACAGAAAAAGAACTTAAAGATTTAGTGAAATGAAGAAAAAGCATACAAGAGTGAACGTGGTTCTAACTATAGTGATCTACAGCACTCACCAAGAGGCTGGAGACTTGAATTCTGGACCCTGCCTCCAGGATTGCTTCAGTATTTTATCCAATAACTATTTAATATAAAATATTTTAGCACATGCAGGATAATCAAACACAGTTTAAAGCTCACTGTGTATGTGTTTGCTGAGAGAAGGGAGTTAACACACACAAGAAGAAATCTTTGATGCATACTGTCAAGTATACATGCCTGATGTTAGGCAGCTGCTCGAATAGCATGGAAGTGCACACTGTACCACTGCACAGCAACACTGGCATTGTACAACTGCGGACTCAAACATTAAAAAGCATCACAAAGTTAGGTAGGTAACTGTAGAGGTGTCCTTGTGCAAGCACCTTACAATGCTGATTTTAATTGCCTTCAATTACATCATCTCTCATATTAATCCATGGCAAATATTTATAACCCATTCTTTTCTCACCCTTATATATACCTATTAAGCTTTCCTGTCCTAGCAGTACTCCTTTTAATGGCAAGGGATGTTGTGCTGGTGGCTGAATTTTCAGCAATAATGAGAGTACTATTGCTCATTGCTCTCAAATAAGATTTCTCAGCACCTGTAGACTCTGAACTCCCTCTAATCTGTGCACACTGGAGAAAAAGGATTCATGAGCTGCCAGCAAGAATCTGTTTTCTACTGTGTATTTAATTGAGAGAATTAATGTTGTTGTTGGTTTTTTGTTTTTTTTTTTTCATTAGTCTAATTAGTACAACCAACTGATAAATCCCAAAGAGTTTGTCTGCCCCTCTCCCTTTCATTACATATAAATTGCCACTAAAGTAAAGACATGTCTTAGCAGCACATACTGCTAATATATTCCCATCCCAGCAACATCCTTCCAAGGTACACAGAATTTTTGACTAGTAATCAGAACCACAGAAAGGTTAAATGATTTGCCTAAGTCACAAAAGAGACCTGTGGCTAATAACGTCTCCAAAACCCTGGTGAACCACTGCTCGTGCAGTGAGCCAGAGGCTCTCAGACTTCCTTCACAGGATACCCAACACCAGCATCTATTCTGGACATCTCCCCACATACCACTTACCTCCCACAGTTCATGTCCCACTTTCTCCCTCACCTCTGTCACTGACTTCCCTGCTTGCAGATACCTTCCTCTCTGCCAGCAGCTTGGCTCCTGCCAGGTTGCTGTGACACAAGCAGGTAGGTGGCTGAGAGATGCTACTACATGGAGCAGCACTTTACTACCCTGAGCTGAGGGACTTTAATTGTGTATCAGTTGTCTGGGACAAAGGCTTACTTTGTTGCTAGAAGAAAACAGGTAGCTGTGTAGTGCTATGTCTGAAAATCTTTATAAATACCACTAACATGTTTACAATTAAGGAATCTATATTCTAGGCCATTCTTTGCAATAATTATAAACATCAGTGCAGGATTTTACTCATTCAGAGCATTAAGCAAGTAAGGCTTCAGTGTTCCTATGGGATGAGTAGGTCAGCACATATTCGTACATCCGTTTTATGAACAGCTGGAGGTGAGGGAGAGATGAAATGCTTTGCTACATTGAGAAGATACAGTCAGGACTTAAAAAGATCCTGTTTTAAATCCCACATTCATTTCTAGAGAGATGTTTCTCCTTTACATCACATGAGAAATGTATCATGGTGCTCCATGCCTTTTTCTCCTACAGATATTCATGTCTTTTTCTAGGTCAGTCTCCACCTGGAGGACACACCCATTTGACCTAAGCAAAACTGAGCACAGTGTAAGCTTTTCATACAGAACCCAACTGAACAGGAACAAGACTGCTGCTCCATCCCCCTCAAAAAAGCAGGGAAAAAAAGACCAGTAATTTGTTATATTAACAGTCCCAATGTACATTGCTGGGACTGCAGATGTCATATGAAATATCGACAGTAGATGGCATGCGTCTGCTCCTCTTTTCCAGAAAAAAGGATCAGGAACCTGATGCTGGGTTGCCCTATGTCACGCTTTGAAGGTCTGGCAAAGCGCAGACACTTACAAGTGCACTTTGCTTATTTGGGACTCAAACAGCAACAACAGCAACAATGCACAAAGCACACAGCAATCAAACGGCTACACTGTGAGAGCTTTGCCAGCTGCCTGTTATTTATATGCAGCTTTTCCTAAAATCACAAATAAAAACTGGAAAATATCTCAGCTGCACATAAACAAGCCCAAGGGGATGATTGCAAATCTGAAAGCCTGAACATTGGCACCAGATGTTGGAAACAACTCGATTGACCTGTTTTGTTTTGTTTGGGGTTTTTTTCATCTCTGTGTTGCAGCAGGGACACCTACATGGAAAGTTACTGAGAAATAGGAACTGAAATAAAGCTAATAGCAGACCTAGAAATTGGACTATAGAGAAAAACTGAAGTTCCTGTCTCATCCAAGGAAATATGGAGAATAATCACCTACAAGAGGTAAATTTCTGTGGGACAGCTGAAGTTGTTACAGGTTTCAGTACCATGCATCATGTTTCATGTAACTATGTCTACAGATATAGACCTGTATAAACCCTGATAAAAAGGTGACCAAGGCTGACAAAGAGTACATCTTAGTAAGCTGCAGGTAATCAAAGGAGTCGGAACGTTATTTAGGTACTAAAAGACACCTTGTTTGAAAATCATGGCACAATTTAAAGGTCTCATGTGAAAACGCAGAGAAAATGGTACTTGAAATCTAATTAGGAGTAATGCAATGGAAAGCAAAAAACAAAAAGCAAGTATGACTACTACTAATAGTTTAATCTATATTATGTGCACTTACAGCCTTGCAAGGAAGTGGCAGAAATCATAATTTTCATCTTTTAAAACTGCACTCACACAGTTAAACAAACAAAAAAAAGACATTAGCATGGAGCATAAAAGATCAACAGTCTTCTACGCAGAGGTCTCTGAGTCCAGAGAGTCAGCTTGCTTCCATGACATATTTCCCTTTCTTTCCCATATTTCTTTACTCTAAAACCCTTCTCCAAGTGTGAGAATTCTACCATGGATGTCCCTCTGTAGCAGCCTTTGGAATGTCCTGACAAGGGACCCTGTCCACAACATCCTCTATGATCTGAATCCAAGAAAAATATTGTCAGCAGCTCACACTGCCAACGTGATACATTTGGTACTCAGTATTTCTCAAGAACCAGGGCTCAGTGTCCTCAGTCATATCTGGCCTGAGAAGAGTCAATAAGCCATGGGCAGATTTCACTTTGCAAGTGCAAGAGAAGACAAGAAGTTCTTGAGGAAAAATTTTGCAGATGAACATGCAAGCACTTCTCAACCTGATGCACCCAGATTACTATCAACAGCTACTGTGGTTTGCTTCCACACCACTGACATTGCCAAAAGTAGATTAGGGAAGATTCACACAATCCCTTCTACCAGAATAGCTTTTGAAGCAAAAAACTATCAGTGGGGGGTAAAATACTCAACCAACAAAGCTGGATCTGGACAAAGACATTCCATAGTCTAACTGCATGTCTTCTCTGGTTTACAACCCTCTTGTTTCAGACCATAATATGTTTTCCTAGCACAGTAAAAAGGCATTGCCAGGTCTTAACAAAGAATAAAAAACTGCCCGAAATCTTCAAAGACAATATATCCTCCGAATAAAAACAATACAAGTCAGTCAAGGTCTTCCTTGTGATTTTTTTTTGTAAACTAGCACTACAAATCATGAAAATTATAGGAGAAGTCAAGAATTTAAAAAAGTGCAACCTCATATATAAAACCAGCATATGTTGAAAGCAAGACATTGCCATGGACAAGAACATAGGGAAGCTCTGTGCAGTGAGATGAAAATCTGCTACTTTTGTTTCCTGGGACACTGAACATAGCTGTCTAAAAAGCTGAACTGCTCTGTGTGTGTAAAAAAAAAAAAAGTGTTTCTGTTTGTACAGGCTACCTCTCACAGCAAAATATTAGTGAATTTCAACATTACATTATATGATAAAACTCAGAAATATTTTCATACCAACATAGCTAGACACAGATATCCCCAGCCATCAAACTGTGGCATCCTTCAAGCAGTCTATAACTTACCGTCTGTTACACTTTGCTATGTCATCAAACAGGAGTTTCCACTGGGGTCGTCCAATCAAAAGCCTGGAGTTTAAAGCTTGATATTTTTCACCAATTATTTTCTGCAAGAAACAAAAAAACTCCACTGTGCCTGATTTGCAAATTGCCTCATATCACCCAGGGCTCCCATTTCTGACATTGGCTGACTTGCCATATTTCTGAGATATAAAACCTGAGCACAAGTACCAAAGAGTTGTGATTAAAACTGCAGCTATTTTATGCTCCAGTACCTCTGCTCAGTACCTTTTCAATGGTTCTCCTCGGTGTTCATTATACATTGTTCCTCTGCAGCTGCTCATTAATTTCCACATTTCTTTTAAACCAATTTATTTAAGCCATAAAACAATAACCATACTTCTATTACTCATTCCCTCACTGCCTTTTAATGCTAAGCTGGAAGAAACACTGCTGATGCAAAAATCATATTTCTGTCTGAAGTAAGCCTTTTTTTAACTTTGTACAAGTAACTATTAAGATTACTAGGTCTGAAAAAGTAACAAGGGAAATCTTACTTTTCTCCCTGAGAGTAGTTTGCCAGCTGTTTTGAACTGCTTTGAGAGCAGAAAGCAACTAAAACTGCTCCTCAGATGGAACCAAATCCATTTCAGCAATGCTAACTCACAGCATTTTGATAAGGTGGAATGCCCTCCCATTGCAGGGCATGACCCTTCCTTGCTTTGCTTTCCTAATGGGACAGAAAGGCAGAGAGAGGTTACATCTTATCTAGGCTCCCACATTCCCTCCTCTGCTGAACAACCTGAGACATTGCTCATACCAATGCAAACGCAGAGCTTTGGCCAAGTCATCCTCTGTTGGGCTTTTATAGACAGGAGGTATTTGCTGCAGGGTGGGCTTGGCTCCCTCTTACCACACAGGCACAGGGCTTCTCTGCAAAGGGAGCATGAAATGAAACTGCCCTATTTTTGGTAGCAGTCAGCACTTTGGAGTAACAGCAGTGAACACATCAGCTATATGGCAGTGGAGAGTTGAGTTTAATTCCCCCTTGAGAAATTATGAACAGCATTATGATTTATGTCAGCATTGTTCAACAGCCATAAAAAAAGTGTCTTTAAAGAAAGACTTCAACCAAAAAGCTGATTTAAATAAATTCAGCAGCTGCTTGATCCATAATATCAGAACACTTTCTTTGAATTGACTATTATTTCAATTTTGCTGCATCATTGCATTGAAGTCCTGCTTCTGCTTTTAATTTTAAGCTAACAATTACATACCAGCTTCATAAATTAGGTATTTTCAAGTACCCCATTTCAATCGACATATGTTGTCCAGACAGTACATTTGTCATAGTCATAACTACTGTAGCTATCACATCATTTAGACTAGTCTTCCTACCAAAGCTGTGAATGTTATGCTATCTCCATACTAAGCAGATCAAAATCCTTTGGGTATGGTTTGTCACTGCATTTCTTGTTTAAAAAGTAATTGTTAGGCTTGGTTCTGGGCCCCCTGCAGTCACTTGAAAGCTTCCTGACATAGCAGGGTAAAGACTTGTATCTAGGCTTATGTGCTAAATAATGTAAAATGAAGATTGCTAGCGTAAATAGTTACAGGAGATGCCAAGATTTGGGGAATTAGCCCAGCCTAGGGTTTGGTAATACATGACAATTGACAGTTCAGTATAATTTTCAGGCTCATACATCAAGAAACTTCTACTTTCTGTCTATATTTGAGGCAATGAAATAAAAAGCTTTTTAAAATAGCTAGTTTCTCTCAAAATATATATGAGAAGATTGAGCTTGCAAGTTCCTAGAACTATTCTGTTTTGATTCCTAGCCCAGAAACGATGCAGATTTCCCATCAAACATTTCCAACTGCCTGGTCTGTGGCCTGGCAGGACCTCTTTCCTAGAAAAGGAAAATATGGATTTCTACCCACACCTAAGCAAGTTAAGGGCACCAAACTAGATTGTCTTAATGCTGTAGGGATGGACTGGCTCTCTTTCTCTAGTAATGAATCAGTCATCTGAGTTTATGGCCTCATCTCCTGTTTTTAACATCTGCAGTAATCCCCTTTCTACCTTTGACTGATAGTTTGCATTGCCTATTACTCCAAGGTCTAGTTCAGTTTACAAACAACACTTGGCCACATACCTGTATTCCATCTGTTTGACTGAGGTACAGCTGGATATTAATATAGTCTGGCCGATTCTCCTGCCAAAGCTGGAAGGATGATAAAAAGAGCTAGTGAAATAACATTCTTTCTCTTAATCTAAGTGTGAAGTCACTTGTGCCTTCTATGCTGAGGGATATAGGTTTCAGCATCAGTGAAGTAAGCTTTTTAATGGAGAAGATATGATTGCATAGCACCCCTTTGTGAATGTTGCACATCATGCTGTGTACAAAATATTGGTTTTGGAAGCTACACGGCTCTTACAATCCACCTGAAATTGCAAATCTCCCTCCTTTCTCGATCTGGCTACTGTCCAATGCCTAAAGGCCACTCAGACTTCCCAGCCTGCATGTGCTTCTTCCATCTTGCAAAGCAGGATGGACACAGATAAGTGCAACAGTGTGCAATAAAATATTGGTCATAGATACTCAAACTGTTTCATGCAGCTCCAAGAATAAATGGAGCCTAGGTCAGGCAGCCCAAGCAGAACTACCACTGGAGCTCATTTGTTTTGAGCAAGGTTACCATTCTCTATAGCATGCCAGTTTTGTGGTGTGGACATACCTTGCACTTAAGTTGTCAGTATCCCTCCAAACACCCATTACCTTGTTATGCAACATACAGAGCAGATCTGCAAACCAGCGAAAAGATTCAATGTCCCTGCACACCCAAATAAAGTAGAGTCTTCTGAGCTTGTAGCATTTCCAGCCGTCCCTTGAAAATAAAATGTGTGGGTAATTAAAAATTATCATTTTAAAAGAAACATTAATTAATATGCTTTATATTCATTAACAGAAACATGAATTTCCATTAAAGGCTAACTGCTAAGTTGTTCTTCAAGCTATGATACATTAGACACTGAATTGATCAATGCAGCCTATTCGAATGATTCTGAGAATATTAAATCTCTAATGTAGAGCTAACAGCCATCATAGATACTGTTTCTACACTAGAAGTTGTCAGCAATACAGATGATTTGGGCAGCAAATATGGATTCATGCATCATCATCAAACTTTTATTTTAAAGAAAAGGAGACATTCTAAGTTCAAGTGTATTATGTCAATTCATTACTAGGTTTATAAAGCGACCCATAAGTGGAAAGTGTTGACAAATGCAATAATGTCAAGACTTAATTCTGCCCTTATATGTGAAAGGCTCTGGTTGATTACAACTAATAATAGTAGCAAAATCACAAAGACCAAATCAAATCAGGGCTTCATTGTGTTAGGAGACTGTGTGATATATTACAGACCTTAGGAAATGCTGGTGGGTAAAGTGCAGCCACAGGCAGATTCTGGCATTGCATTTACAAAAACAGGACTCTTGTGTCAGATTTCTAATTCAATTAAACCACAAATAAGCACAAAGGAAGGATTTGAATGAGTTGGTAAATAAAATAGAAATGAAAAATGACCTGATGATTAAGGAGTTCAAATAAAGCACAAATATTCATGTTGGAGTACAAAAATGAGAATTGGAAAGAAAGCATCAAACTCAATAGTCCCCCTGCAGAAGAAAGCATCATCTAAGCAGATATGAACTTTTGCGGATTATGGAAGAATATGTGTTTTGGGTTTTATGTTATGTTTCCTATTTTATTGTATAATTTCCCTTATATTGTACCCCAGGTTTCTGGTAAATTCCCTTATTCCTTGTGGCCCTGAACCCTGTTCTCTCACTGGTTGTTTTTTGCTGCGTTGCAGTGTTTTTCCATATATGGTTGTGCCCTCCTCTTAATTTGCATGCTCTGCCCTTGCTCGTCCCTAGTTACACCCTTTTTCTAGAATGTTCTCTCCCTACCCTATATAAGGTGAGCACCATTTTAATAAAGAAGTCATTTCACCTTGGACCCTTGAAGTGTGCTTCTCCCTTGAAGTGTGACTCTTCTCCCCTTGCGAGCTGTCATATTCAGGAAGTATTTTCTTAGTTGGCCAACACTGTTTTCTGTTGTTCTAATCACTGAAATGGTCAGTGAATAGATTGTTTCCTCCTTTTTCTCTGAAATAATTTTCAGATAGAGAAGACCATAGCCCGCTCACTTCAAATGCTAATCCTAGGAGCCAAACCCAATCAAAAAACTTTCATGATACACCTCACCATACCCATTGTGCATTATTCCAAACTCTAAAGTTGGAATATGTATAATTAGAAGAGTATTAATAGATCTATTTAAGTGATGGTTCCAATCACCTCCAATTGCCTCCTCATACTGCTCCCTGCCCTGAGGAGCAAGGATAGAGACATCAGAGGCACTTCAGCAGCATAGAGAAGCTGAGAACTCACCTTTCATGTAAACTTCCCACAGAGAGTAAAAAAAAAAAAAAAAAAAGACGGGAGTACAGTTTCTTTCAAGTCCTGATTTCAACTTTTTTATTTATAAACTGCTGACCTGTCAAACAAGATTTCCTCCATCTCTTTCTGACTGCCTAGACTAAGACAAGCCCTTAGGAAGGGTCATAATCTGGTCAGATGTAATGAGAACTATAAGCAATAGCAAGCAAAATAAGTGCCTTTCACCATAAAAAGGACAAAAGAAGAAAAAAATGCAAGGCATTTTGTATTGAGATGCTGCAGTTCAGTAACAAAACACCATTCATGGTGATGAAACATTGCAGCTGGACAAAGAGGCTGGACTGCAAGACTTCATGAAACAAGTCAAGCATAGATTTAAAACAGCATCTCAGACACATATGCCTGGTCTACCTCCAGCAAGATATATTATGCAGTAAAGGTGCAATCTCCCATTACAACCCAATCCACATGTATATAATACTTCTTGCATGTTTCTGTGTTACTTCCACTCAAAATAAAAGCCATTATTTACAGACCCTACTGCATGAAAGCCACTAGCTTTCCTTAAAGTACGTTGTATTTTCTTAAAATAGGGCATAGGGTTCAACAGTTAAGTGGAGGGAAGGGCAGGAACAGGAATCAAATTATGTACATACAACAGGAACATAATGGAGCAGGAAACAAAAGACCACCTCAACAGGCTTCTGATCTTCCTCAGACTCGCATGTCCTTGACACAATAGGACTGGCCTCGCTGTTTTGCAGCGCTGGCATTGTAAGGTAGTTAGCATGTTCATACCAATTTCTGCTTCCAAGTCAGGGCAAAGACACAGGTAGACCATCCACTGAAACAGTGCTTTGTTGATGTTTAAATACAGAGGAGGGAAGTAGACTAAGATTGTTACTTTTTCCCAGAATGGTTCCCCTCTATATTGTATGGTGCACAACGGGAAGAGTGGCTACAAGGGTAGGTTATGGAATTGGCTCCTTAGAAGCCAATTTATGGTTTTATGCAGATAAATGGACATTGCCAAATCCTTTGGACACTACAATTCTCTGGCAATGTCTGTGCAAGTTCCTACATCCTCTGATAACTGGTAGAGGCAAACATCTCATTACCTGTTGATGGCCTATCATTGTATGTGACATTTTTGCTAAACACTATCAAGGATAATCTATCACGAGGAAAACAGTAATTTTATTTGCCTGAACTCTAGGCTTTCAGCAAAAATGTACCCTAGTTTTGAGAGGATGATTCAGACACTCTAAAGAAAAGAAAATGAGGAAGCACAAGATGCTCTTTGAGGTCTTTTGCACTATGAGACAGGTGAGGCTAATAACTTGCAGTAGCACTTAGCACTGTCAGGTCCAGCCCGGATTAAGGACATAAGAAGGTTTGCAGCATCTAAATTTACTTCAGCTTCACTTTGGAGTTAGAGCTGATCATTGGCATGTTCATCTTGGAACAAATGCTTTAGTTGTGCATTTTAAAGCCCTTGCAAAGCCAGCTAGCCTCTCAGCACCTCAGGGAAGGTTTGCTCCTTTGGTTGGCTGTTTATACTGGGCCTTTGAAACAGGGATGCTTAACCTGTGACTGGAGCTCTTAGCCAATACTCTAACAAATAAAAAGAAATCAATAGCAAACACAAAAGCAAGCCTATTTCACACAGCAAAAGATGTCATGTTGTCAATGCAACAGAAGAACAAGAGGCAAAAGGTTTGATCTGCATAGAATGTCAAAGGCTTTAAATTAAAATAAAATTTTAAAAAGGAGAGAGAGAGAAACAAGAAACAAAAATAAGAAAAATGGCATACCTAAAATTTAAACTTTTCAAATGTAGTTAAACATCGGAATACTATCTGAATTCAGGTTGATCCCTTTCTTTTAAAACCTTAAACTTACATATTGACAAAAGTCAAATAAGGAGAGCTGGCCCTGCATTTCCAGCACAAAGACTGTCACAACTGCCTGACTTTAAAAAACTCACAATTATAGTCTGCAGCCTCATCTGAGTTGGGACTAGGGGAACAAGCCTAGCTGAAGGACTATGACTACATTAATCACAAGCTAGGCTGGTGGAAGTAAACAAAGGCTAGTGACACTGTCCCAGTCGAGGTGCATTATTGGCAAAACTCTGCCACAACTCTTTGGGTTACACAGTCAGTATGAGATAATTTATGCCCTTCAGGGATATCGCAGTCCTCTAGATCTCTCCAAGAAGTCATTTGCTTATGCCAGTGGAAATTTTTTAAGACTCTCAAAGTTTTTCTGACATGCACTGCTACTGTAAATTGGGGGGAAATGGCTTTGAAAAGCCAGCTCACTTACAGCAGTGTGTTGAGTACTGATGCAAATGGTGTAACTCCAATACCTCCAGCCACGCAGAGACTGACCTCGTAGTTCAGGGCTTCCTCAAAGGGACTTCCAAAAGGTCCATCCACATACAGTCTGCATAAAGAGCAAGAAGAACACTTTTAGAGAAAGCTGCTAAAATCAGAGAGAGGAAAAGAAAAGTGAGCTGGAATTAAAACCCTGGAAAGCTTTATGTGGACAGAAATGAATGTACGGGTGGTATGAAAAACTGCTATATAAAATCTCTTGGTCCATTCCATCATTAGACAAGCTATTTTTTAATCAAACAAGTGGAGGTGACTAAGTTATGGTTGCCTTTTGTGTCTGGCATTAGATGGCAAAGAAAGTGCTGCACTGGAAACAACAACTTGGTGGGTCTACGCAGGATTGAAAAGATTTTGGCTAGGCCTGCCTGTGAGGTTCACCTTATACAGGTTTTCTGAAGAGGGAAAAAAATTACCAAATTGTTCCTCTTTGACTCATGCTTCTCATTATTATAACCATTTTGTTCACTTGTTTTCAAAGATCATTTAGGAGACTGTGCATACTCTACATAATGAAAGGGCATAAGCTTCTCCTTTATAACATCAGACAGAGAAATAAAGGCAGAAGAGACTTCTCTTTTCCCAGACAAAGTCTTCCAACCCTCATCTGATTATTTCCTTTTGCGGGCTGGATTTTAGCCATAATTTTAAGTACTCAGTCTGATCTCGTTTCTTTTAATTTTGTGGTTTGATCCTTGGCATCATCTTACCAGTCAAAACAACATCTTGTTTGGGTGTCTTTGGCCAATATGATCCTTTTTAGGAAATTTTTTCCAGATCTCTGCTATTGCTGACATCTGGATGCCTAATATGTTAGGCTCCTTCTTCAACAATGTCTTAACTGAACACAGATAAGTACCTACTTTCTGAGGGATCTGGAGGGTGATCCTTAACTATGCCCTGTCTTATAAACTCCCTTCTTGGTGTCCTGCCTGAAGAGAAAGGAAGAAGACACTGGCACAGCCACAGACATTATCAGAAGGCATTGGAAATGCTGACAGTAAATTTTTATAAGTAACAAAACTTTATAACTAGGCAATCTGCAACATAAATATGCTTATTCTCATTTCTGTCTTTATTCTCTACAGAATTCTACAAACCTTCTCTTGGAGAATCTCAAAAGTTTTCACAGTCAGGTATGTTAGTTCCAGCATGATGGGAATACTGGAAAAACAAATCCACTCCTTACTTAATACAGATAAATTCTTTTGCAAAATTGGGCCAAGACAAACTTAATTGGCCATGTGTATACAATATAAACAGAACTTTAAGTATCTGCTCATTAAATGTTTCCTGTTACATAATGCTTTATACCACATTTGCTTAACAAGGGTTTATTTTCCACTAATGAATGATACCACTGCTGGTGCAGAGTGCAGCAGCAGCTGCTTCAAGAGATCTAAATGTTGCACTGTCATTTGACTGAGCAGGTGAAGGAGCATCTATTAGTTAAATAAGCAACAGAGGAAATGTTCAGAAGCAGGTCATTACAGTGAAATAAATCTGGTCCACAGGACATTCTGAAAGAAGTCCACAAATGTTACGGGTCTCAGATGTATACGTAACAGACTTAACCGAGATCAAATTTTGGGATATCAGAGTATGTCAAAAAGAAAAAAATCAAAACAACTGGATACCAAAGACAGGCAACTGAGGTCCCATGTCATTCCTGGCATACCTCTTATACATGTTATCCTAAGCAGACCGTGCCTAGCTGGTGAAATCTAGAGAACTGCTTCTAAAGGTATGAAGGGCAAAAACACAGGCCTGAGGGAAATTCCTTGCATTTTGGACAAGAAGCACTAACTTTTCTTTGGATACAGAAAGCCAAGATTTTGAGTGAAAAACACAAGCAAAAAAATATAAAAACAAACTAGCAAAACATATTTTTCGAGAAATTACCACAGTGGATGTGACAATAGTCATATACTGTAGGGGTGCCACTTGGCATAACTGCACTATTTGAGGACTACCTGAAATATGTATGTTTGATCTCAGAAAGGATTAAGCAATTCCTGGGAAGTCTGAGTGCCACTGAATATCACTGACACGATCAGGAGCTGAAATATGCAAAAACTAGATCCGGTCACCAGAAACTAGTCAAGCACAGTGCATGCCAGAAATTTAAGAAATAACCTGCAATTAAATATGTATTTTGGTCGGATTGCTCCAGTTTGTGGTCCATTAGCCCCATCTGGCCTGCAAAATATTTCTATTTGCCCACTGTGTCTTCCTCTGAGGGAGTGAGGAGCAGTTGCTTGGATAGCAAATGCAATCAGAAAGCCAAGAACCTCCTGCTGTGTCTGCATGTGGTCCAGCACAGAACAGCCAGAAGTCACTGCTTCCAAGTGTGAGAAAGAGAAATGGGGAAAAAGGTGGAGAAATATTGCTACTGAGTTAACCCACTCCACAAGACTGCTTGAAAAGACTGATTCCAAGGATAACATTATCTCCCTGAAAGATTTTGTTGGATGTCATAAACATGCACCATTTAATACGGAGATAATTAAAACTAAGATAAATGTGGCCCTGATGCCTTAATGGCAGTGGTCATTTAGGAATTGAACCTTCTTTTATTCAAGTCAGTGAAAGCAAGAAACCTTCTGATGCCATATCAAAAGGCATAGGGTTGAACAGAGTAGTGATTCAGTCATAGACTTCTGCAGAGATTATGCAATTTTTGTTTCTTGTCAACATGTTCCTCTTTTCATTTGGTAGGACTGAAAAGTTTTGCATAAAAGTAGTTCATTATTGCAAATGAAATCTCACAGCACTCAATAAAAAGACAAGTCAAGCCAAGGGGGGTAAGATGACTTTGTTTCCTGAGTTGTGCCCCAGATATATCACACTACTATGCTATGCTCTCCTATTCCCCCAGCTTTAATTTAATTAACATGAAGGCAGGGAATGGAATTTTACTAAAAGTTAAGAAATTGACCCTTCAGGCAAACTTATTCAAATAATGAGTTGTTCTTTCCACATGTATTCATTTCCAGACTTAGGAGTGCTCTCACTTATTCTGGCACAACTTCTTAGCTCAGAAACAGAATGAAAAGCTCTTCAAAACAGATTACATCACAAAAAAATAGCAGAGCACATTATTAAAAAGCATCTTACAGATAGATGGTCAAAATATTTTCTATTTAAAGTACATTTCTGTAGTACAGTGGTACCAAAACGGCCCAGCAAGCACTAAACCAGCTCGTTCCAGTGCTGGGCAATGCAACTGCAGTAACATGGGGCTGTCCCTAAACTGGGCGACATTGTCTCAGAGACAAAGGCAGCTGTACTGGTTTTGAGACCCAAGTTATTATCTTCCATAAGGAATTGCCCAGTGATGTGTGGAGATACCTACTCACTCCTCTTGGACTTGGATCTCCATGCTGTGCTTTACTTCAGGGTGTAGGTGCCCTTAGAAAAGTTTAATGCTTACATTGTACTTCACTACCCACCAGTAAATGATGATAACACCATTTTTTTCCAGGCTCTCTGGGACTTACAGTAAGATATTATCTGGGATATTAGTGGAATAACAGATGGATAGGGGAGTTATTTCAAGAAATTGTAGGAAATTTTAATTAAAGAAGTATCATCGTTTGCAAGCTGAACAAAATGCTTGGATACAAAGTACTGTATAGAGGACAAAAAGTGAAGTCCCAGTCTGGTTGAAACTTGTGGCAAAGCTCTTACCATTGTCAAAAGAGTAAGAATTTCACCCAGTAGCATGAGATTTTATATCTTTGGTATTCAGTTCTTACTAAGACCCACATGTAGGTATCTTTGTGTGAGCATACTAATTTCTTGATACAGTCACAAGACATACTCAATACAGCTAATGGAGCTGAATCCCTCCCAATTCCTTATAAAACTCCTACACCATTGAGTTCAATAGTTAAACAACCCTCCTACCATGCTTGTTCTTCTCTTTTACTTGTCCTACCAAAACAACAGCTAAGTACTGGTGGATACAGCCGGAGAACTCCAAGGAACCGAGCAATGGCTGAAGCAGTTTCCTTATGTTCTTCTGCTGCTGTAACTCTGATGCACTAGAGAGATGCAATCCCCCCTCTCTGATAACCCACAATACCAGCCTCCACCCCCACATGACAAATATTCAAAAAAGTGCCTCCATGTTCCACCCACATTTCCCTTCATGCCTGGGAGGGACTCTCTGTAGACATCTGAAGAGCTATTTCATTATCTCTCTTCAAATTCCTTCTTAAGACTCCTCTTTCCTCTGATAGCTGAAAAAACAGACTACTGATGTGCTCACTGTAGCTCAGTGATATTCTGGCTTGGTACTGTCTCACTGTTTCCTGAATTTTGCCGTCTGACTGTATCCCTCTGTTGTCTCCTGTTTCTCCAGTTTAAGTTGGTTTATCTCTCTGCTGTGTGACTTTGTCTATCACGATGGCTTCCTGATGCATGATTGTTTCTTCAGGGCACTAAGATAATTGACATTAGTGAAGAATTACTGGAAACCACCCAAATCTAAACCTTGTAGCAGAGACAGTCTTTGATCTGGTAGGCCTGCAGACAGCAAAACTAACTACTGCAGTGTCCTAGAACATTTTGGAGTCCAAGGCTCAATTCACAGTTCTCAGTTAAAAACCTAGCTACAACAAATGACGGGATTTTATTTTTCAAAGAAGCTGCAATTATTACCATCAGAGATTTTCAAATATTTTCTGAAACAAAAATCAAGACAGTTACTTCATTTTTTAAGTCAATATATAATACTTCATGTCATTATTTAAGCCTCAATATATGAGTGTAAACTCTGATGCTATTTTTCCAGAGGGGTTGTGATTACTGACAGCATTTCAGTACCAAAAGCCTTTTACAGAAGAAGAACCACCACTAAACAAAGCACACCATCCTTGGTTCATATGGATTTCCAAAACTACAATGGCTTTCAAGGTTTAAAAGTGTCACAAAATGTGACATTTGGCATCTTAGATCAGAGATTCCCATGTGTTCTCCCGAAATTGTGAAGGATGATGTTTCCATTAAAGAAATCCGCAGCCCCTTAGACAAGTAAGACTGCAAAACCCAGTGGGTCCAATTCACTTTACATACTATTTTGTGCAAGATTGAAAAGGGTTGTGATTCTAATTCAGGTTTCATTAGGCATTTTCTTCTGATTTTATTAAGTGCCCGAGTTTAATTTCTGATTAATCATTCACATTTTTTCCCTTCAATTTCAAACATATTCCTACAATATGTACCAGAAATTGTAAAAGTTTCCTTTTCCCTTCTACAGAAGATGATTTCTTGATCAGTTAGTGAAGCATCCAATTATAACAACATAGATGGCTCCAAACTCTACAGAATCAATTAGCATCAGATTTTCTTCCCATAGAAACATGCCAAACTATGATTTTTAAAATCGTGTAAGAGCCATTGGTTTTAGTAATCCTTAATTCTATTTATTTCTCCTTGACTGGGCAAAACAAAACAAAATCACCTGTTCTTTAGCTTATTATACTCTCGAGGGCCCAGAGATGACCAAATAAGAAATTCCAGTTTTACAGCATCTTTAGCAGGAGGAAATAAAGTTGAAGGCATGATGACAAGGGCAAGAAAGTGAAACAGTGGATCAGGTACCTGCATTTTTATGGATAAGGCTCCTCCTGTAAACCCCTAATTGAGCTACATGGTTTTCTGTGAGACACAGTACAGGTTCATAAACAAGATACCATAGGAGTAGGCTAGAACATTACAGCAGCAAAAGTTGTACAACAACCTATTGGGAACCGGACTTGTAACAGAGGAGTGAGGAGGATGGTAGAGAACAAGAAAAGAACCTCCTAACTATGAATAAGACATTCAAAAAAGCATGGAGATTGAACTACCACTGATGGTAACAGAAAACAGACTTGCACAGCTGACATACAATCTTGTAAATGAGGCTCTTCCTTGCTCATGACTCCTAGAGAAATCTGAAGGCAACTTCTCAGACCAAGTTAATTTTCCTCAGAATTGAATAAAATTATCTAAACATTGCCTAGAATATTTATTGAGAACAATATTTCTGATTACTCATTGCTGACTATCACAGGATAAAAGCAACATTTTAGACTATTCATTTACTCCATTGAAAAGGTCTATAAAACCACTGTGAGAACTACAATCAAGTATAATTATGTATTGAGGCAACTTTGTTCTCTTAAAGTACATGTACTTTCTGTTCCATATTCTGGGGTCAATATTCTTAATTAATGTAGTATTAATTCTTCTCCATGGCAGCCTTTTTATGGTCATTTTTTATAAAATGTTTCCAAAATGTATTCACTTGATTAAAGATCACATAATTTAATTTTATTATAACAAGAAATCCAATTTTAGACTTTTTTCCTTACCAATTACAGTTTTTATTTTGTGAAGTGCCTTGTCTCTCTGTAAACTTGTGTCCTACCAATTCTGCTTCAGCTAATAAAGAAAAATAAAGAGTATTTGTGATGACTATTGCAACTAGTGACCTGTTTCAACTTGCCTTTTGAAAATGTAGGTTGTTACATGATTAAGTGATAAAATGCTTTAGACCAGCAACCACAATCAGGTTGAATAAATTGGCTTTATTTCTCCACAACTCATTCACTGACACAGTAGTTATGTGTCTGTCTCACTGCAAGTAGAATTTCTGCTTTAGAGTAATGCACTTCTGTATTTGATCTTTGGCCTCTTTCAACACTTACAGGAAGCTTTTTGTTGCCTATACCATTCCCTTTGGTGATCATCTCAGAGTTGCCATCTAATACATGGCATGGAAGTATTGCCAATATTAGCCCTCTTCCTCACTTGGTAAAGTATACTGACCGGGACAGGATATCCCATGTCTCCACATCAGTGTAAGTACCTGCAGCATCAGTATCTGTAGAAGCCTAGAAGACAAGGGGGCTATTGTGTATGTTTCAAACACCACTAGCTGGATAAATAGCTGTGGAGCCAAACAAGGACTGTTGGCAACTACAGCCAAGTATTGTTGATAATAACACACTGTGAGAAAGAACAGAATGTGGCTGGAGAAGGGACCAGACACAGGTAGGGCAGCACTTTTCCGGGACAAACGTCCCTGTTCTGGTTCCCGGAGAAACACACGACACAATCAACCTCCACTACACCTTTGAGCTGGGAAAACAAAAGTTGGCTTCTGCTGACAAATCTGAAGGATGACAAATGCAGGATTTAAAATCCTAGCTAGGTATCTGCAGAAAAAATAGGGGAGAAGAGAAGCAGCTGACTGGACTGCTGGAAGATAGAGCTGGCAGCAAGCAGATCAATCTGAAGACAAGGCCAGGCACATCATGGTTCCCTCCAAAGTCAGCCTGCTCAGGTTCTTTGGACTAGATCAAGTAGAGATGAAGAATTCAAAATGAAGAGAATATGAAGAAAAAACAAAGAAGGACAAATCTCACAATAAATTCTGCTGGTGGAATGAAGTAGTTAATCCTGCAATAAAATTAGATTGTTAATATATAGTAAACCGAAGCACAAAAATTACTTGAAATGTAATAAAGTCCCAAGAAGAATTTGTCATGTCTCACTGCTGACTCATTTCTGTCTTAGGGCTTACATTGGGTAAGTAAAGTGACTTTGTCCAGTTACAAGCCCATCTTTTTTCTGAAAAACTCTTTTTAGGAAAATGTCTGTCATAGCTACACTTTCTTTATGGAAAGATGTTCTCCATAAGCGTCACATCCTATACAGGCCAGTGAATGTGCCTATAGGAGTAAGTTTCCTTCAGGGCAGTTTCATGAAGCAGGTAATTACTGCTTTGGGTCTATAAAGAATCTATGCTTGAATTTAGATGCTAGAAAGCATAGAAAAGACATTCTCTAAATATTCCTCTGACAAGAGATTTGCAAGATAGTGATAATTCAACTTCAGATGGTTTCCAGATGTTCACTGGTGGTCAGACAAGCTCATTTCCTTAGGCAGACAGTCTCGTATCTGGAAAGGGATACAGAAAACTGGCAAGGCCAAAATGGAAAGAAAGAAAACCTGTTGAACAGTAGAGCAAACCATACACAGTTGTAGTAAAATGACAGAATAAGAGTGAGATCACCCAACTTGGAGAAGGAATTTCTGAAGTCAACAGAAGCCTAGAGATGAGTCTGCATATAGATTCACTGGCAGAAGCTTATCAAGCAACCAGAGAATATACTGCATTACATCACAGAGGAGTTCAATGCAGTTCTGACTATCCTGACCTCTTTGTTTTTCTCTGAACATGCTCCAACTTCTTATTTCAAGTTCTGTTTTTCAGAGTGAATGGCCTATTACTGTCTGCAGTGTTCCAGTTTCAGTCCTGCCAAGGACCTGTATAATGACATTATTATTCATAGGTGGCAGTGTCATTGTTCCTACCATACAAAGATGCCTCTGTGGAGCTCTCTTGGGTTATTGAAAATAAAGAAATTTTTATCCCTTGAATTTTTAAATTCCTTCAAGCTCTTACCTTTCTGTGTGCTGTAAGAGTACTAATAGAAACAGATTTTTAGCATTTCTATGACTTATATACAAGAAGCTTAGAGAGGACAGGTGACCCCAAACAAAACAGATGAGTGACTTGCTGAGAGACAGAGAGGGGACTACTGTTTAAGTACTTTAAATACACAGTTCTTCTCCTAACCTTTCCCACCTCTGCTTTTCATGAATATCCTGAGGGCTACAACCCACTGGGTGAGAAACACTGCTGCAGGGCAAGGTGACTGTAAGGAACTGAAGAGAGCAGAGGCTGGGCATCACAGCATCTGGCATAGAGTCAGGATCTAAGCCAAAGAAAGTTTTCCTGTAGGTTCAATACCCGTTCCTGTTGACCAGGACCCCGAAATTGCTCTGCATATATACACTGTGTATGACTGGTCTTGCCACTCTATAAAGACACAACAAATCATGACACATGAGATTTCTTGCACAAAATCAAGTGTCCTGCAGCTCCACACCAGTAAAGCTGATCCCCATCATGTTTGTTGTCATTGTGAAATGCAGATTACAGGACTGTGCCTCAGGTCTAACCTAAAATGCCAGTTTTGATCAGTCAGAGAGGATGATAAATCCAGACTTTTAATCCCATCTCCCTTATGCTGATCTACTGCCATTTCCAGAATGTCATTTACATCCTCAGATTTACTCTTTGTTTTGGTGAAATCAGGTAACAACACGTTCTCAGAACTCCCCTCCACAAGATAAGGGATACTTAGTTTAAGTTTAATTAGCTTAATGCTTAAATTTACTCAAAGCCACACCTCAAATACTGTGTCCAGTTCTGAGCCCCTCACTTCAAAAAAGACATTGAGGTGCTGGAGCGTGTCCAGAGAAGGGCAACAGAGCTGGGGAAGGGTCTAGAGAGTAAGTCATATGAGGATTGGCTGAGGGAGCTGGGGTTGTTTAGCCTGGAGAAAAGGAGGCACAGGGGGGACCTTATCACTCGCTACAACTACCTGAAAGGAGATTGTAGCTAGTCTATTCTCACAGGCAACTGGTGACAGGATGGGAGGACATGGTTTCAAGCTGTGCCAGGGGAGGTTCATGTTGGCCATCAAGAAGAGTTTCTTCATTGAAAGGGTGGTTAAGTATTGGAACGGACTACTCAGGGAGGCAGTAGAGTCACCATCCCTGGAAGTGTTAAAAAAATGACTGCATGTGGCACTTATTGCTAAGGTTTAGTTTACATAGTGATAATGGATCAAAGGCTGGACTCAATGATCTTTGAGGTCTTTTCCAACATTAATGATTCTATGATTCTAATAGGTTTCATAGTCTGATACACATAGAGAAAAGGCTGTTATAAAGTATGATCCCCACAATTCCCCCACCCCATGTCACTGTTTCTTCTTCAAGGATGACAATTTCTCTTTTGGTGAACAGTCTGACATTTCTGACTATTTCAACTCATAGTCCTTTTCTTCCATCCATCTCCTAAAATTTGCCAGATCATTCAGAAATTTCATTACATTTGCTCTGAACTATATTATCCTCCCTAGTAATTAAATCCAATGATTTAATTAATTTGGTGTTTACATCTCCCTCCTTATAATTCATTATTTGATATATATTGAAAGAACACATCTCAAGATGAATTGCTGCCTATTTGATATTTCACTCCTTTTAAAAGTCTCTGCTTAAGAACTATTTGCTGCTTGCCACCTGTCAGCACTGGTTTTTTCTTTTTTTTTTTTTTTTTATATTTTAAAAAACTGTGCTGTATTCTTATTTAGACAATACTTTGCTGAATTCCCTATGGAAAAAAAATCTGATTCCAGAACAAAAAAAGGGGCAAAAAATGCCACTGAATTACATGATATCAGTATTTAGACCTGTGGGACTAAAAGGTGTATACACTATACAAGTGTATACATATACTGAGTCTGCTTTTTACTATTTATCCTGCTGTGGTACCTGTATTTGCAAGCAAATACACCACGAAATGGACAGTACACAGTGGATGAAATCCCAGTGCTCTAGGTTCAAACAGAGAAGAGAATTTCAACAATGACTCCATTAAAAGTTTGTGAGGCCCATAAATACTCCTGTAATGGTGGTCACAAACCCCATCGATAAATGGATCACAATCCTTAATGAGCAAGTAAAAGGAAAGGAGTACAACATTACACAAAGGAGTATTCCTAGAGATTCCTTGTTTTACAGTTTCCATCTGCCCAACTGATGGCTCTTATCTGACAGTTTTAAACCTGATAGTTTAAAAAAGGGTAAACAATAGCTTCATATCTCATTGGAGAAGCCTTGCCAAGACAAATAAAATAAAGAAAGGGTAAAGTTGACTGTGGACAAAGCCATCATCCTTATTATTTCCTTGTTAATTGTATTTCATCAGTTTTGTTAACCTTAGATGACAATGTTCAAATACTTAAGTGCACAGGGGTTTTTTATAACACCAGTGACCCAATGATAATAAAACCATAAATGTAAAAAGAAGTACTTTTGATATATATTTTTCTGAGAAGAAGTTTTAATGGTATAATGTCCCTTGAACTTTCATCCTCCAAGGGACCTTCAGTACAGAGATAAACAGACCCCAGACTCAGTAGAATCAAGACACTCTTTTTGTTTTTTTAATAGATGCTGAATATTTCAGTCATGAGTCTTCTCCTTGGACATCACAAGAAGAATAGAACAAGGGAATGAGCCAAATTTAATTGGCTCATAATTGCCAAAACATTTCTACATGGTGCAGATGCTATTCACTGGTGCCAGAATGTGAGTGCAGGGCCAAATAAATAACAAAAAAGTTAATTCAGTGAGGGGGGCACATCTGACTACAAACAGCTGGCATAGCCAATACAGAGATAAATGGATTTCTTAAGCTTCAGTGGTACTTTTTAGAGCTGTTTGCAGCCAACCTGTTTTATTTTGCTATCAAATGACTTGAGAGGGACAGGTCAAATTTTGCTAACCACTGTTTGCATTGATTCTATAAAGTGGATTCCTTAATTGTAGTGCAAATATGCACCAAGAAAAAAAAGTTAACCATCAACCACTACACAGCCAGTTACTGTCATCTAACAATATGAAGGCAAAATGTGTATACACATGTGATAACCATGTATACAATGTAGTGACATGTATATATGTCACTACATATACATGTATACATGCACACAATGTGATACACAGCCAAAAATGCTTTCAGACAGCAAAAAACTGCTACAGATGGAGCAGTGAAAGCTAGAAAAGTTCATCATCTCAGCTTGGGCTGACTGTGGAAGGAGGGAAACAGGGGCTGAGCTTCAGGGGACAACCCTTCTGCTGCACTTAGAGCTTTGAATTAGATGTTCAAGTGCTAATGGAACCATGGGTGAAAGAAGATTTGGAGACACTGAACTCAGCCTGTTTTCTCCTGAGGACACAGCAATTCACAAATAAATTCACAAGACATTCCTTAAACTCTTCTCCCCAACACAACGGAAGGAGCACAGGTTGTCCATCAATGCCAACATCACTGGCATGTCACAGAAGAGCAGTGCCCAGAGCCTCTCATTACAGCCAGAGCCCTATGTCACTGAACAAGCTCATTAGATTTTGCTCTGCTGATGCCATAAAGTAAACCTGTTCTTTTGAATTAAGGTATCGTTCTCCATGTAATGTGTGGACTGTGCATAAACCAGAAAGTTACATCTGCCCTCCCTCCCTTCCTTCATTCCTTTCCTTCCTTCCTTCCTCCCTCCCTCCCTCCATTCAGACCACATAATATTCAGCATCACTGCTCCCTTCCAAGTAATTTAGAAAACAAACATTTTAGATTTTTTTTCTTTTTACTTCAGTTCAGCAGCACATTTTACACATGTGAGTTGAAGCAAAATTCCATGTTGTTTCCTTGAAACAAAACAAGGCTAACGGAGAGGCTGGCATGTAACAACTGTCCTTCACAGAAATTCTGTTTTTTCTGGATGGAAAGTGGCACAGCATTTCACTTGGGCATAACTGAAATATGTAACCAATGACTTTTACAATCTTCAGATCAGCTATGATCCTTCAGACCAGAAGTCCCTGCCCTTCTCACTCAGAAAAACTGGCACACACACTACATTGCCCACTGCAGCACCCTAAAAAATGGATTTTGGTACTTTTTAGTTTTTCTTGCAACTTATACTAAAAAATTACAGAAAGCTTGAGTTTAGTTCACAACTCCAGATTTTACCTTACACCAGCTGGAATGAAGTGCCAGTTTCCTAGATTTGAGGAAACTGAGAGGTATTTCTCCACCTTTAAATTCTCACTGATAGACTGATGAGCTGAAATCCTAGAGATACTTCTCTTGAAAACTGCAGGAGACGCTCTTGATGTATTACTAAGATCAGAAAGTTTCATTTTCACAGTGCCCAAATGGCCAGAACAACAGATTTATATCCCTTCACAAGACAACATTACATCTTCATGATTTGCCTTATCCAAGTTGAAGTACAAGAAAATGCATGACACAGTTCTACCACCATTTCTTTGGCCTTGGTTTGGTAAAATAACACCAGGTGATGGAGAAATTGTAAACAACTACTGTCATTGCTGTATTTTCCCCAGCAAGGTAAGAAGTATGGAACAAAAAATAAAGTACAAATAGCTTTCAAAGTCTTTTGAGAAGGGATGCAATACTCTCATTTTGGAGAAAAGACTGGAAATAAATGCTCACATTTCAAATATAGTTTAGGAAACTTCAGTTATCCATGCAAAAAAAAAAAAAATCAATCTACTGTAAGACCTTCAGAATTGGTTCAATATAATAAAGATGTTTAATCTGTTATGGTGATTTGTCTAAAAAAGAAGAAGTAATTAAACCTTAAGAATATTAGAAATCACCAACAGTAATGTACCTAAAAATTCTACTTTAATCTTAAAGACATAGTATAAAGTAAAGGGAAATACAAAGCTATAATATCCTTATGTAACATCATGATGGACCATGCAGAGGCAAACAAGACCCCAGTACCTGGAAATTTGGCTTTCACTAGACATTTTTGAGTACTTTTGAAAGCAGAGAGGATACACAGAATACTTGCACTGATAACTGCATAGGTTGTAGTATAGGTTATAATTGCCATACTGGTCAAGTGGATTTGGGATCCCGCTCCCATGCGGTTTTTTGGAGTATGCAGCAATTTTGTCTTATACAAGCTTCCTGAGGAATGCAGAAGTTTTAAATGTTTGGTTTTAAATGAGAATTTGATTCTAAATGACTTTCAATCATACACAAATTTAATTTAGCCTTGTATTATAAAGATACCTTGACAGCAATGGATAATGAAGTCATAAAGCAAACCGTTACATGAAAGTTATTAGGCTGTAAAGCAAATGATTTTCATATCTTTTCTTTCTGGTTAGTACCTGTAAGACATCTTCTTTCATTGCTTTAAAGGAAGAAAAAATGTCACTACATTCATGATTCCAAAGAAACCCATCACTAATCAGCTCACTCGACACATGCGATACCTCACTCTAGGTGCGGAGGCCTAGACTGGTAATTTTCTGACAAATCTGTAGCTCACAAAATTCTTCCCTTAAAAAACAATAACCAGGAACTCTGAATATCATCCAATTTATCTTCACTATCAAACAAATCAGTGTATATCTTTTATTCAAACAGCTTTTGTGTTCAGATTTATCTACTTTTGTCTCCAATTCTGCTCATGAGCAGCCTTAGCCAGCTAATTAGGCAACACTCAGAAAGGATTTGGCAGCTAATATCATGGGCTGTTGCAGTTCTGCAGCTGCTAACAATGTTTTCCAGCTGCTAGCTGTCTGGTCATTCAAAAGCACTTGTGATTCTTGCAAACCACTTGACAAGGTCATAGAAGTAGTTTCCTTGGGGCTAGGCTTGGCCCAGTGGGCACTATCTCCCAGCAGCCAACTCCCATCCTCATGATTGAGGCTAATTAACATTTACAGTAACGTACTATAGGATGAGATGGCTTTTCTACCACTGCCAATTCTTAAGACTTGCTAGTTCTGAGCTACGCTCTAGCCCAGCTGCTGGGACAACTTCCTCCGTGAAATGGGGCGGATATAAGTGTTTATTTGGGGATGCTCAATTCAGAGTGGTCCAGTTGGCATCCCACAGCCCAGATCCCCCATCCATTTCTCTGAAGAGACAGGGAATGGCTGCTAGATCAACATGGGCCTGTTGCTTTCCCTGATTATCACTAAGAGTATAAAGGCCGTGAAAAAGAAATGTGAAGTGTCTCCCTTACATATATATTAAAGAGCCTGGCTCTCAGAATTGAACCACTCCACCAGTACCACACACCAAGAGGTTGCTAAAACTGAAATCTAGGCTCATGTCCTTAAGAGAACAAATGATCCTTGCCCATTTTATGTAAAACTAGAACACCCTGACAGTCTCCTTTGTCTTGAAGGTTTGTGCTCCCCTCTACTCTGTGGTATTAAACAGTAGGAAGACAGACTTGAGGCATAGATGAGATGCTTATCTAACAGTTTACCTGCTTCTTCAAATCCTGTTTGGGGAAGGGCCAGAACAGCAATGAGTGTTGACAAATTTTCACCATCGTTAAAGATCAGGAAATACATTTATGGCTTACATCGTACATGAAACATAAAGGATGACATGGCAGGTACCTTTTTTTCCCTCCCAGTTTCTTTCATATGTTTAGGTCCATTTCACCCTTTGTTATAACCAGAATCTTTCTCTTCTCCCTTTTTCATCAAGACTTACTAACAAAGAACCAATCAAAGATGCTGCCTCCTTTAACAGCTTCTATGAAAGGAAACAGCCTCCAGAGTCCCTCACTGAAAGGACGGGGCCAAAAATAAAATTGCTAATGTGCACGTAGGCATATAGGAGTGAATGAATGATGCTGTTCCCTTTTATCCATAGAGTTCATATGGAACCACAGAATCACAGAATGATTGGAGCTGGAAGGGACCTCTGGAGGTCATCTACTGCAACCGCCCTTGCTCAAGCAGGTTCACCTAAAGTAGCCTGGATTGTGCCCAGGAGGAAATCACTCCTGTTAACAACCAAAACTCTTTAGCACTTGTTTTTCTTTTTTTCCAGAGCCTGGTGCTTGGATTTCTGTAATATGGTAATCATGAAACTACTTTTTTTTTTTTTTAACTAATATAAGCCATTATTTTTAAAACTAGATAAAACTGGATGTAAGGGCAGAAGGGATCATTATAACTTTCTCTTACATAATGAATCAAAGAACTTCACTAATAATTTCTGCCTCAATATACTATAAATTCTGTTTGAGATATTTAAAAAAAAATCCTCAAGACATCTGGTGGCAGATAATTCCCCACAGTCTCACACTGCTGCTCAGTAATAGGCAGGTATATATCAATTAAATCAACAGGCTTTATCAAGAACCCTGCATATACTCCCAAATAGCCAAATGAAAACCAGCTCTAGTGTTTTGTCTTATCCCATTCACTTTGAACAAAGCAATGATTTCATCTCCAAAATATCTTGAAAGGTTTAGGCATCTTTTATTCTCATTCAGCCCTTTCCCATTCTCAGCTGGGATTATTGCAATGTTTTTCAGAAAACAGTTCATGACTGCTAATGAGCCACAACTATGCTATGATAAACAGATAAATTAAAGCAGCATTCTAAAATGCTTGGTACTTAAAAGACAATATCTATGCACACAGAGCTTCAATTTTGCATGTATGTTGCGGCACAAATCTCTTAGAGGTTCTTTTTTCTACATCTTTCTACGTAGAAAGATTTGTACTTGTGCCTTGGATTTCAGGTCTAAGCCCTCTTGAAGGTAGCAGAGAAATTCCCCTAGACTTTAAGGTGGTTGGTTCACTCTGTGCTGTTGTTACATGAACTTGAGGCTTTTAGAAACAGAACAAAAGTGTCTTTATTTTACAAGTAACTGGAGCATTGTACTGGTACTCTAAACAAATATAGCCTCTGTCTTGAGGAATTTATGACCCACATTTTAGTTTAACATGTAGTCCTAAATATTTTAATGGTCCTGTTTGATATTATCTGGATGTGTCCACATGACTCTTTGTAGGATCTGAGCTCAAAGACATAATGCACAGTATGAATTACTGCCCTCTTTCTTCCCATTTTCATTATGGCTTCAAAAAAATTTAGATCCAATACTTGATTTTCACTCCTATAACATGACTGCTGTTTTTAATGAACAGCTACCAGTTTTTACCCCATTGCTAGTATTGTTCTTCCCATTTGGTAAAATCCCCAAGGGACAGGAAAATGACCTTAACTTAAGAGTGAGTGTTTCATTGTCATGGACGTCAACTTTGCACTGGTCTGCAAATTCTAAAGGATAATCTGATACCACTGCAAGTCACATTAAAAAAAAAATAAAGAAAAAAGAACAAAGAATAAGAGACAAAATCCTAAACCACTAAAACCCCTAATAAATATTCTTCTCCCTAAACAGCTTGAGTTTCTTTTAAAGGTCGTTACAGATTCCTTAAGCAGGTATGTCTTTTTTAATCAAGTCATCAAAATTTTCTGAGACTCAGGTTTCTGAGGAGTTAGGCTCATGATAGTTTGCCTCTAACCTGCATTTTGAAATAAAACTTGGAGCAATTCAAAAATGCTAATTTTCATACTTAACATACAATGCTACACAAAGCATTTAAAGTGTTTGTGTGGGCATTTCTGAAAAACTCCTTCACTTGGAACTTCCCCATCTGACTTCAGCAATATGGTCAGGCCACGTGTTTTTGCAGTGGAAAACAGGATAAATGTTATTTTATATAAGAGACCTAACTGCACACAACCAAAAGGACTGTGGAAGATCTGATTTCTATTTCTAGTCTCATCCCCAGGAGAATTGCTCCTGGGTGATGCTGGTAACTCACATCAGAGTCCCATACCTCAGTTTCTCCTCCATAAGCAGAGAACATCTTTTGTAAAGCACTTCACAGAAAGCCTTTTATAGAAAATCACTCTGTAAAAGTTTTCCACCTCTTTTTCAAATTAAAAATCTCTTTGCCTTTACAGTGAAAACTGAGCTATGAACACATAGGTCATGATTTTCCCCCTTGTTGAACACCAAGGAAAATGTTGCCTTTGTTTCTGATACAAACTGAATTGGGTTTCTAGGCCATGATCCTGTTAGCTGCTCTCGTGCATGCTTCAATCTGTGATTCAAAAGAATCTCAATGGATGCACTGACTGAGAATCATCAGTTCTAGAAGCCACAACTCACTACTTTCTTTAGTTAGATACAAATTTTCCTCTAAAAAAGAAAAATATTCTCAAGACAGTTACAAATAAGATACAAGTTTCATTCCTGGGGTATTATTTATGAAATATTATCAGTTTCTTGGCTCAAATTTCAAGTTGTAGGAAATTGGCACAGATCCATCACAGATCCATTATCATTAAAATGAGCAGCAATTGGGAACCAGAAGGAACAATGGTTTTGGGCACTAACTTTCTGCCGCCTATTTGTCTAGACTACTCCATGATGAGAATTGAATAATGCCATTTGGCTTTGTTTGAGCTGAAATTTTCAGCAGCTTTTTAAAGATGACCTTCAAAACTATGTATTTGAAGAGAAATATATCCATATAAAAATCAAGATCCTCCATTGTCTGGGATTTTTTGTGACATTTTTGTGCATATACAAGACTACCTTAAAATACCATGAATATACACCAAAGAATGGTTTGAAATTTTAGGACTAATAGAAAGCAAATGTATTTCGAATATCTTTTCATTATACCTGCTAGGTTTTAAGTTCATTTTTTTTCTCCTAAGTTAAAGACTTTGGCATCTATTTATTTTTTATAAAGTTAAATATATTAATTTAGATTGTCTCCCTATTTGACTACAAAGAAGTGCTATTATTTCTCTATGTACAAATTATGGAAACAGATATCAAAATACTTTCTTCTTTCCTACTCAGTTTTTTGCTTGTCTGTTTGATTGGCTTTGAGTGAGTTTTTTTGCCTTTTGTTGTTGTTGTTGTTGTTTGTTTGTTTGTTTTATTTGTTTTAGGGGTTTTGGTTTTTTGTTTTTTGGTTTTTTTTTTTAAGTAAAAGGGAAAAGTTTGGGAAGGTTTCAGAAGTTTTAGAGACCTTTTTAGTAAGTCTTACCCTGGAAGAAATTTTTTTTTTTTTTTTCAAGACAAGGGCAAGTTTTTAAGTGATCTCCAACTTTTTATATGGAGGTGTCATTTCAGATGGTACAGGACTTTCTTGTTCATCAGAAGATGGTGCAGTAAGATAGCAGGGACTGGAAACTGAAGTTAAAGAAATTAATGTTATACATAAGTGAAATAATTGACAACTGAAACAAGCTGATCTAAAGGCTTGTGAATTTTCCATTTTTTAACATCTCAATTTAAAGTCTGGATGTCTCAATTTAAAGTCTGGATGTCTTTCTAAATTCCTTCAGAATTTAAGGTTGAACAAGAAACAATGCAGGGATTACTGGGTAACGCTCTGTGGCTTATGTTAAGAAGAGACTCAAATTAGCTGGAACATAACAGCTTTTTCTCTTCTTAAAATTTGCGAATCATCCAAAAATTTTTCTGCCAAATGAAGAGAAGAGAAGAATGAAGACTGCAAATATTTCTGAAGAGGGGAAAAAAAGAAGCAAATAATCCCTCTAGAAAAACCCACATATGTATGTGAGGACTTCAGCAATAACTTGAGACTATAAAGTACTGCTGAACTGTCAAATCACTCATAGACAGAGAAAACTGCTAAATACTTCTAACATCAGTAGCATTTCTGGCACATTCCTCTCCAGTGCTGTTCTGTGCAGTGTAAGACTCTCTCCTGCCTTTTTCATCCACCAACCTAATTTCTCACTGTTGCGCTTCTTTTATCAATTCCTATATCATACTGTTCTCTTGGGTGTGTTTGGTTTTTTTTCTTTTGACATTATCAGGCCCAGCTACAAGAGAAAGGTTCTCCCTGGTGCTTCAGGGCAATTTTGCATCCTTCCCTTGCGCACACAGCACAGGCAGTCAGGAGCAGAGTGGAGTCAGCAGGAAGAGATAAAAGATCCTGATGGGATAGAGCAACCTAAGCCCCCGCTACTAGCACCAACCACCGTTTCATGTGCTGAACCCCATAGACAAATTAATGAGTATAATGTCTTCTTCAAGAAGAATGCTGTGTAGCCTTTACTGCATCTCAGCTGTTCTCGCATTTTACGAGTAAAACCGTGTAAAAAAAATTTTGGAATGTCATCAGTAAAGTGGGCAATCAAGAAAAGCATGAGCTTGATACCATAATGAGAAAAACTCCTGCAGAAATGTGCTAAATGTGAAATTCTGAAAAGTTTTTTATGAGATACAGAAGCCATAATGCTCACAGTCAAAATAAGGAGTTGGGATAAGATTCACTACAATAAGTTTAGTTTGCTGACAGGCCTGACTGCTGGTGTAACTCACCTCAATGACTTCAGCACACTTGTGGAGTGAGGGAGAGAAGGAACAAGATGCAAGTATGTCTGCAATTTGGTTCCCGTGCAGAGGGTCCTCCCAGGCAGTTATGCTTAGAAGCAGCTATGCACCCCAACCCACTTAGTTGCCCACAGCTGCAGATTTATTCTTAGTTTCAGGAATGTGAATCCTCACAGACATGGTAATGGCTTCATGTCAGCTAGGAGACAGGTTTTCTCCTCAAGATATTTCTCTCTGTGGGTGGATGAGGGGGGTTTAGTGACATCTGATTTCTGAACCACATCAGTCACTTGAGGTATCAAAAAGACTTTCCTGGATTACACTGGTCTTGCTAGTTCTGTAACCTCTACCTACATGCAGCTCAGTGTGTTTCATTAAGAAATCCTACTGTAGGCATATGACTGAAGCATAAGACACGGCCAAGCTCCATCTGCTCTGCAGCCTTGAGAAGAAAAATGAGAGATGCATACTGCAGGTTGGGCTGACAGGATGGGTGCTGTACCCCTGTGCTGGCATAGAACTGCATCTCAGCCCACAGGCCACAGTGAGAAATGGTGCTCATGATGCCATGTTACTTCTAGAAACACAGTAGTAGGTCAAGGAAATCAAGGTGATGTGCCATGAGACCTCACAAGCCTCTTTGTAAGTGCAGGCCTCTCTATAGTCTCCTCTACTTGCAATAATAGATATTTGCTCCTTGGCTAAGCCAAGACCAGCAGAATAAACTCAGGCAAGCACAAGGACTGCAAAAGGATCCTGCATTTCTCCATCAACCAGGAGGGAAAAGCAGGTTTCTTTGACACATTTACCCAAGAAAATCCAGAACAATGTCCATGCATATTCTAGAAAACTTCTTCCAGAAATTCCAATGCACAGACATCCTCTCTGAGAACAAACATGAACTCAGAATTATCCTGCTGTTCCCTGGGAAAGAGTTCAGGCCTTAATATAATAAATGTACAAGAACATAATTCAGGCAAGAACATCAAGGTTTCTATTTCTTTCAAAAGTTGATGGATTATAGTTTGCTTATTTAGCCTTTAATATTTATTGCAGTGATTCTGAATATCCTGAGTGGTGCTGAACATTATCCTATCCAATCTCGTTCTTTTGAGCACATCTTAAATACACGAAAAGTTTTGTCCTCTCTATGTACTAAGCCCTGCTTTGTCAAGCCATTCAGCTAAGTCATTACTAAAAATAATCTTCCGTTCTTAACCTTCTATATTCTCAAGATTTCCCTAATCATTACAAACTCCAGCCTGTGCCCCTTGACAATGTCTCATTATAACAACCTTACTGCTCAGATTCTTATGCAGTACAACCAGCCACTGCTCAGCTGAAGTCAATGAAGGGACACTGATTTATGAGATCTGTCTCTTCCCTATCTTCATTTCTGTTAAGTGACCTTTCAATGAATACGAGCGTATAGAAGGGTAAAATCTGACATGGGAATAAGACAAAATATATTATGAAGATAAGCAGGTTTTCTACCTTGGTGAACACAAGCACTTCACTTGAAAGACAATCCCTGGGGAAATTTGGACATGTCAATAGTCTTCAACCTGTTTCTAAATGAACTATAATATATGATAAATTTTTACAACAAGCAAGCAAATTTGCACCAATTAATGATATTATAAACAAAAATCTATTGCTTTTAAGAACAAACATAAACTTTTCTTTCAGTTAGGTGCCAAAATTTGGCTGACTTTGTACATTAGAGGAATCAGGCAATTCTGCCACATTTATCCTTTTGTGATGCAAAGCTACATAGAGCTCTGTACAAGCTATTTGCTGTATGTCTTCAAAGAGCTGAAGCATCCATTCAGCAAAAGACAACAGGTACTCATTCGCACATGAATCTGACAGTGTGTAATACTGTTAGTAGACTGTACTTGCTAAGAATGCTAGCAATAAATTTAATGTAATGAAATGGAAAGTCAGACATGTTAGAAGTTATTTATGTAGAAATAAGTCTGTTCTTTGAGGAAGGACAATGAACTGGGTTCTCAGACCAGTCTGACAGTGTCCATATAAAAAATGAAATCATCTAAGCCAAGCAAAGCATTCTACTGCTAGGGTTCCAAAGGATGAGAAGAAAAGTAATAAGTCATGGAAGTCCTAGTGAAACAGGTAGACCAGGCCATCCACACTGTTTCATATATTGTACCTCCACAGTATTCCAGTAAAATAGTGTCAACAGGTAACATTAACAACAAATTTAGGGGATAAAATCCTGTCTCCATTGAAATCAAAGCAAAATTTCACCATTTTCAGAATCAGGATTTCATCTTTGAGTACTTTTATTTTCAAGTATTCACAGCGAAGAGATGTCTGGAGAGGTGTCCGTCTTTCAGCGCTCAGCCCCTCTAATTGTTTCCTGCTCTTAAAAAAATTTGTATTATTAGATTTTGAGAGACATATTAACACTTAGCTCCACTGGCTTCTTATCTATTTCAGGAACATCCAAACAATAATAACTAAAATAAATAACTTTGCTTGTTTCCATCATCATCGGGGGACTGGCATCATACATTTTTTCTTCCTTCTCCTCCCTCTATCCATCCTGCACTAGCCTTCTTTTATTGCTCGCTCCGGTCATGGTTAATATGAGAACTATTTCTTCTTTCACCTTCACTGCCTCTTTTCAAGGCTTAGCTGAAAGTGACTGCTTCTTCTAGCCAACATAATAACAAGGAGCTTTTATTTTTTCATTCAGGTATGTCATTTGGAAGAAGGAGAGGTATTTTCCAGGATACTCAATACATTCAAGACCTCCTAAACATACAACACGACTCTTTTGATTTGTCTCTATCCATAAAAGGATATAGGCAAACATATATCCCTAAAAAGGGGCCGAAAGAATGTTTTCTAGTGTTTACAGCCTTTCAGAGGAAAGCCTGTTAAAATACAAGGGAATCTGTCACTATAAATGATGGAATCCCACAAGACAAGAGTGAGGATTAGCCTAACAAAACATCTGCCTATGTCAACAGTGAAACAAAGCTCCATCAGACACTGATCCAGGCAACTTAACATCTTCCTCCACCACCACCACCTCCCCACTGACAGCTGGCCATGCATACAAAGCATGTCTGCCTCTCCCTGACACCACTCCAAAGACTGCAAAGATAGCGCAAGTGTGGCTTCCTGACAGTTCTGTCTAAGGACTTCACACCAAAAGCATGTACAATGCTATAAATGTTTCACTCTCCCTCACAGCAAAGAGGTAAAGGTTTTATTTCTCCCAAGAAGACAATCTTACTTACTTGGGATAGCGTCTCTGCTGAAAGATGGGCAGAATCTCTGTATCTTGATTTGAATGTAGAAGCAGTAAATCCCGAAATCTTTCTGTCAGGACAAAGAAAAAAAAAAGGAAAAGAAAAGGAAAAAAAAAAAAAAAAAAAACAAACCCAGACTGTGACTCTGCACTGTAAGTTCAGGCCATAAGTAAGCAAGCAGTAATATCAGTGAATTCTCTTCTCCAGAAATATTTAGCAGAGGACAAGACTAAGTGTACAGGGACTAAAGATCACCTGTAAAACATTTTAATGTTTTAAAATGTAATTTTTTTCATTCAATATTGAATTCTAGTAGTCCTTATAAGTTTCTGAGGTCTGCATAGAGGTCTTTGGGGTATCATACTCAGACAGCCATAAACAGTCCCTCCCTTGAAGAGCTTAGTCTAAACAGAAAGGAGAAGGCACTAAGAATTCACCAGCCACTGAAGGATCACAGTAGTTTAAACAAACATAGATTAATTAATTAATCTAAATTAAACTGCAGTACAAATCCTTCAGTAACCAATTCACAGGTATTTGCAAGGATTGTTGGAAGACTGGATTGCTTTTTCACCACTATTACGTATTTTAAAAACTGCAGGATAGGATCATCTGAAGGAGGTAAACTTTTGTAACTTATCTTCACTGAGCACCAAATGAAGGGGTGGTTGTGGTTTGCATAGCTGCCTTTGATGCTTTTCTTTCTCTAGAGGTGGTTAGACACAATATGTCAAATGGGATCTGTAGGAGCTTCTAGTGGTACTGATTTCTCAGTTCCTTGAAGATGGAAACCTCCTCAAAATTCACTTGATACCCAGATTCAGGGATAGAATTTCCCCCACAGATCAAATCCCTCTGGCACACCTGTAGCTCTCCATAGCATGGGACATGCTCTGTTTGCTTCTTTCCTTCCGTCACCTGCAAATTTTAATCAGTCCTACAGTGGCACAGAACCTAGGACATAGGTGATACCCTTCCTATCTCCTACTCTTCCTGCAATACCTAATAACTGTGGATTTAAGTCTTCAGCAACAGGTGTTACCCTTCATTTCCTAAACCATAGTTTGCAACCTGTGTTGTGTATAGCAGCTGTACCATGGATTTCTCTAACCTATTCTTCCACAGCAGTTCTTCATTCTGGGAACTGAACCTGAGGGTAAATGTAGTCCTCCTCCTTTTAGATCCCTATGTATCTCAAAATATCCTCTAACGTCAAATATATAGATAAGGAAATCAAGGGACAGAAAAGCATTTAGTTTTATATAATGCTACATCATCATAACTAAACTCCATTAATTTGGATATAATTCTGCCATGTAGCCTCTAAAATGGAAAAAATCCCCACCCAAACCCATACTTCATAAAGTTGCAATACCTTGAAGAAAGCACAATAAATTCAGAAAGAAAACTCTCTTGTTAAGGGCTTAGTTTTAAAGGTCAATTGTCTCACATCTCTCTAGTCTTTCACCGGATGGCTAAGACATATTACAAACATCTTGGACAAGATACCAGGATCTGCCAGTGAAGAAACAAGAGCTTATCTTTGTTCCTTTATTTCTATACCTCTTCAGATTCAATTTTGAAGAAAATAAGCACTCCTACCTCCAAAAATCTTACCATATCCTCAAAATGTAGCTTAGCTTTCCTGCACCTAACTAGAGCAGGGACTGGACGTGGCCAACAAAAATAAATGCAATGCTGTAAAGATGAAAGTGAAAGCCAATGAGTGCCTGTCATGGAACAGCCTGCTCACTGTCTTGACAAAAAGCTTACCATTAAAGCTACCTGCCTAAACATGATACACTATGATCTTGAAAGGCACTGGACAAGAACTGAAAGGCTTAAGAAAGCTTTCACTGATGCAAAATGTCCCACTGCGTATCTTCAGAGCTAGAACATTAGCTTCTACCTCTACCTCAGGAATCTTCCAATGTAATTCAAGCTACTGGTGCATTTCCAGGAATCCAGGAAAGTCTTCATACGAACAACAGCCTTTATGTGCGCATAGTGAATGTGTGTGCCTGAATGAGGAAGTTTATAACGGTAAACACCAAATGACAGCACTTCTTTCCATAACTTGAAGATTTTGACCTCCAGAATCAGGTCAGTGATTCAGTGAGACACTATGGTTAAGGATCTGCCTTTGTGGTGGCATGACTGATTTATTTTTGAGGGCCTGTACCGAGGTTTGACAGAAATGCAAAACATGGACAGACATGCTCTTATTCAGTTCAATGCTGCACAACACCACATTACAGGTAGGTGAGCAAAGCTGTTTTGTCAGACCTTGCAAAAGGCCTGTGACTCTGGGAGAGACAAAACATCTTGGTGAGTGAGCAGATATGTCCTGCTCCATTGTTCTCTCTCAGATG
The DNA here is from genome assembly GCF_001604755.1 of Lepidothrix coronata. NCBI lineage: Eukaryota > Metazoa > Chordata > Aves > Passeriformes > Pipridae > Lepidothrix > Lepidothrix coronata. The sequence goes on along the minus strand of NW_016690256.1, from coordinate 1,511,367 downwards.
GATATCACCTAGGCGGAGAGTCGTATTCCATCTCTATCCCCTACCCTGTGACTTTTTCTTGTACTGCTGCCCTTTCCCATTGATCAAGGCTATCTGGCTGCACTCCAGGACTCAATTCAACAAGCTGAGATCTTGAAAATATTTTGAATAGTAATGTGACAGGGCAGGCCAGTACTGGAGCAAAACCAGCCAAGTTATGGCATCTGAAATTGGCCTAAACAGTTTTCCTACTGGATCTTGTTTTAGTTAAAATCAGCTTTTATTTTTTTCCCCATGTTATGGCAAATTTCCCAGGCAGATTTATTTTCTTTTCACCATATGACTTTACTCATTTTTCCATGTGGCGTGGCTTAAGCTCAGCCAGCGACTAAGCCCCACACAGCTGCTCACTCACTCCCCTCACAGTGGGATGAGGGAGAGAATCAGAGGAGTAAAAGTAAGAAAACACATGGGTTGAGATAAAGACTGTTTATTAGGACAGAAAAGTAAAGAAATAATAATCATAGTGGTAATAATAATAATAATAATAGGAGTAAAATAATTAGAAGATACAAAACAAGTGATGCACAATACAATTGCTCACACTTGCCAACTAACACCCAGCCAGTTCCTGGGCAGTGGCCCCTGGCCAACCTTCCTCAACGTTTATATACTGAACATGATGCCATATGGTATAGAATATCCCTATGGCCAGTTGGGGTCGGCTGTCCTGGCTGTGTTCCCTTCCAGCATCTTGTGTCTCCCCAGCCTTCTCACTGGCAGGGCATGTAAAGCTGAAAAGTCCTCGTCTTAGTATAGACACTACTTGGCAACAGCTAAAGATATCAATGCTATCCATGTTATTCTCATTCAAAACACAGCACTGTACCAGCTATTAGTAAGAAAATTGACTCGATTCCAGCTCAAACCAGCACACCAGAGAAACACACTCTGTGGTAGCGTTCCATCCCATCTCAAGTCCATACTACAACTTCCTCTGGCACGTGTAACCTTCATGTCCTGTAAATCCTCTTAACAGAAATGGCACACAGAACAGAAGCCTTTAGGACTAATTTGTCCCATGGGATCATTATCTACAATGTGTTACTCTTCAGGTCTATGCTATGTTTGTGCAGTATAAAAATCACTCTACTACTGCCTTTAAGGACTATCCAGCGAGGTGATGAGGGAGATGATGAGGGTTTTGGTAGCTATGGACAAAACATAGGTAATTTTGGTGCTCTTACAGAACTAAATATGAGAAGACTAATGCTTGACAAGAGAAGGCCTTTCAATTTGCAAGAAAAAAATATCACAATGATACCTTCCCAAAGAGGGTGGGAATCTTTTCAAAAACCTAAGACTTTCTTCTAATTCTTGCTACAACAACAAATGAAAGATTTGGGAACTACTTAAGCTAATAATAAGAGTATTTTTATATTATTTTGATTTGCAATCTCTAGTTGATCAATAGACCTAATGTCATAGACAATCTTTTTATTGCTTGGATAATTTTAGAGAGACATCTTCCAAAATTGCGTTCCTACTATAGTTTAGTATCTAAAATGTGATGCTTTTGTCTAGGTGTTTCTCTGTTTAAAAAAAAAAAAAAAATACTTAACCAAGGCTGCTTTCTTACTAAAGCTGGCAATTATCTTCTGTGTTCCTCATTCTATCCATGCAATTTACATTAGTTTAAGTCTGTACTAGCTAGTCTCCTAATGATTTTTCACATTGTTCTGAGATCAACAACACCAGTGATTGTTTTGTCGCTCTGTTGATTGTGACACTGCAGCCTGTCTCACTGATGCTCCCATGAGTCTACCCACAGGACATAGTTCTCACAGACATCAAGAACAGTCATGACTTATGCTCAAACTTATCTTTCCAATATGCTGTGTTGCAACTTCTTCCTGGCTTTCATTTTGAGTGTACAGTTCCTTTCAAATCCTTTATTACGAGCCAGTGAGAAGTCCTCAGTTAAATTTAGACAGTCTCATTGAGACCATATATGTTTAGCTAAACATGTAACATAGTTACCTGTGATGACTAGAGGCTGGATGTAATAACACAGTGTTATCCCCTGTCCTCCCAAATCAGGAAGGTTGTAGACTATAAAGAAGAGAAAGTTTGCCATTGCAAGCTTTACAGATTTAACCTGTCCTATACATATACGTTTCTTCCCCGTCTCTCATCTAATTCTTCTTCTCTCTATTCTACCTTTTGTTCCTCCACCCCTCCAAGCATAACATATTCACAAGTCAGCTGCTGGAATCTCAGTATTAAATGCTTTTAACATCTTTATAATACCTGTTATAGCAGTTAACAATTTACAAGGACAGAAGGATGCATTTCAAGGGAAATTTTCCCTTTGAAATATTTAAATGGATTTCATATTTGTTCTCAAGCAGAATGCAGTTGTGCTCAGCATGGTTACACTAATGCCAGAAAAATGTAAGCAAGAATGGGCATATAGTCTGAAGCTCATTCAAACTGGTTACACAGGCAAGCTTCCTTCTTCCAGGATACACTATTAGAAAAGTGGAAAGAGAGACAAAGGGATTTTTTGCAATATTTTAATATATGAGGCTTGCAAAGCAAAGAAAATCAACTTATATAGAAGGTCCTTGTGAGTTAAAACACATTATTATTCACATTCTGTAGACATCTGTAGGCAGAGACACACTGTGGTGCACAAAGAGCACTGGCCTTGTTTTTCAAAGCTGTCACATCCCTGAACCTCTTACTGCTTTTGCACTTCAAAAATGATGCCAAAGGTCACACACTGCAGTTGAAGAAGATTTGACTTTAAAAGTCAGATCTTGTGGTTGTCTTTTCTTGCTCCTTCTTATCACAAAATACCTTACAGAAAATAACAGCAAAGTCCCTCTGCTTCCACTCTGCTGTGATTTTGCTCCTCTGAATTCTGAGGGTCTTGAAAAAACAAATCCCTGCTGTTTCAGAGTTTGATGGGTCAAACTGAGGTCACAGCAGTATATAACTCAGGTTTGCAACATTACTTATTTGTTTATCCCAATCACCTTTTACCCAGCAGCCTCCCATTCTGAATCTCTAACAAAAAATGGTTGAATTGCATGCAGTCAACTCAATTAAGAACACTGTAAAACTGATGGCAACTTCTTTTTACAGGATAAGGATTTTTTTAATATCAGTTTTATGGATTAGTTTTTAAATCAAAGTTCATAAGAATAAATAGAAGTGTGATTAGAAAGCAACCAGAGAATGGGAGAACAGAATAGCCTTATCAATTTTAAAGTACAGAAATTGTGATCCAGCAGCCAGCATAGCTGTCTACCAAAAGGTATATCCATAGTGACACTCATGTACATTTGGATATTTTGTAGTCATGTTTCTGAATTCAGCTGTTCTGCATTCACTGAGAAATAAATATCAGTTCCACCTTTTGCTCATGGACACTTGCAAGTCCTGTAGTTTCAAACTAAAAAGTCTGCCTAGTTTTATGCAAAATATAGAGTGGTCTGGAACACCTTTCACATAGCTACTTTCACAATAGCTACTCAGAAACTTGTGATAATTAAAACGATGAATTTAAAAATGTCAGATTTCTTAAAATAGCTGACAGCATTTAAAAGGATTTGAGATCCACTAATCTGATTTGTTTTTAAGCTCTGTAAATTTGGAAATGTTGTCATAAGTAGTTCCTCAGTGCCTTGTAAAAATAAAAGGCATTTAGGAAGAAGTCTTTGACAGTTAAGGGCTTTAAAACTATGATGAGCAACAAGATCACATAAAACTGAAATGTCCAATATTTTAATTTGACCTGTGGTTTATTAATGGTCAAAGTCTTGAAGTTAAGGAACTGTCATTTCTTTCCTCTTGAAGAATCAGTGATACAAATATTCTTCATCAAATTAAAAGGAGACGAAAGAAAAAGATGATGAATTTATGTTGATGAGCAAAAAGTTTCAAAATGATTACATCATCAGCCTTGGAAATTCCCTGAAACATATATATTTTGCTGATAGACAGGCTTTTTGACCAGCTTGAATTTTCATGTTTCTCAGTCCATTAAGCCTTACAGAGTTTAATTCTCTTGTTTTTTCACCACTATTTCCTTCCCTCTTGATCAGTCCTCTGAAAGACTAATTAGAGCCCATCATTTACAGAGCTACTTAAAACACCTGAAAACTAGTGAAAGCCTAGAAAGTTGAAAACTATATAAAAACCCCTTGCTGTTTCCATTTCTTTACAGAAATGCAACTGGACTCTTCATTTTCTAAGCTAGGTGAATAAACAATGATCATCCTTCTGTTCAACATTTTCTTTTGCAGGACTTTATTTAAGCAGAGGGAAAAAAAAAAGGAATTCATCTTCTCATTACACAGGTCAGCAGTGAACCTCCAGTCACTCTAGACCTGCATTATAGTCCTCCTTTCTTTGAAGAAAGCTTTTGTAAGCCTTGCTTTCCCTCCTAACCTATCTTTGCTTCCTAAAGAGTAGGAAGCTCCTTCTCTTTCCCTAGCTGTATGTTTACTAGTTGGAAGTCATTCCCTCTCCCTGATTCTGGCATTAGCAAATCCTTTCCCTACTGGAATTCTAGGTGCCTTCTTGTGTCTTTAAATTCTCCAAACTATTATGTCAAAATTAGCTTGGATGGATTTATTTCTAACTAGACCTCCCTTATTTACACTATAAACACACATTGCATGATTTAAGTATGTATACCCATATATCAGCAAATGAAGAAACTCAGTAAAAGGTAGTTCTTGTCCCAGGAGACTTTAAAAGATTGGAAGATGAATGACAAGAAGGAAAAAGCATCACATGTTTTGTTTCAAAACCATGAGGAGAGTTGCTGAGGACCATATTTAGACTGCATTTTGTATGACTAACCTCACAAGACACCACCAAGTGACCCAGACTGCCCTTTAGCTATGCTGCCAGTACTGTGCTCCTCAGACAGCCAGTGAAGAGAAGTGGACACAACACCAAAGTCAAGCAGTCTTGATGCTCAATACTGAGTTAGAAATCCTTCTGTACGTTACACAGCAACTCCCTAGAGGAGTTGGGAATTAGCTGACTGCTGGAGTTCAAAACCAATGTCATAGTCAGGAAACTTTTTTCCTTAAAGGTACTCATTATACTTGAAGACTATTTCTGTCACGACAGTAAAGCTCAACCCACAACTCAGCCCCTACAACGTGCAACAGAAAAACAATGTTTCTAAATAACACAAGACTTCAACTTTAAAAAATATCTTTATAAATGCACGCCCTGAAGGAAATGTTATTTATGCAGATTTTTTTTTAGCACACATTCAACAATTGCTGCCTTTGGCCAAGAAGAGCTGTACTTTGCTGTTTGAAATTCCCCATGAGTGAATGCAGAGAGGCTCAACTACCATTTCCCTCACTAGTGGTGTACTTTCCTCTTTCTGAACATGCCAGAATAAATGATGAGGGATCAGTATATCCCTTTTGGCTTTAAGGTAATGTTGTGACATTTGATCTAAAAATCCTTGTATTCACAGAAAAAAAGAAAAAGAAAGATTCAAACTACGTAAGGTGGGGGGGATTCAACTGGTTCTCTCTTTGTAACTTGGAATCTGATACAGAAACTGGAGAAAGCCCAACCTTTCAAAAGCTACACTGAAACGGAGCTCCTATCCAGCTGTGCAATTACTGGAATACTACCCAGCACTGCACAGCTCCAGAGGGTTTGCCTCTAAAAGGCTGAGCAAAGGCACAATTTGTCAGGATGTACTGACAAATATTTGGCTTCACTTGCAGACACACCTATGGAAAAATGATCACAGGGTAAGACCCTCCCGCTGTCACCTCCCCAGCCTCCAACCATTTCTATGTCAGTGGATCTCATGAATCTAAGACAGTTTGTCTATTAAGAAGTGAGTTTACTTCTCTAAAGTACTTGTCCAATCCCCAGGTAAACATCCTAATCCATCCCACATTCTTTGACAAAGAGTTCCATGTGTTTCTCATCTACTACATGATCCATCACCTCATGTTTGCTGTGAAATAGTGTCTTACTGACTGTATTTGATGGCCAAAAGTTCTGATACTAGCAGAAATTGTGAGTAGTCAGGCCCTACCCAACTAGTCTTCCAGTGTTATGCACAATTTTTTAGACCATGGCTATATTCCCCTAAATTATATATTTTCAAGGCTAAAGAGTCCCTGAATAGTCAGTAACCCATGTTTGGAAGCCTTTCCATGCTTTTGATCATCTTTCTCATTCCTTCCTAAACCCTGTCCAGTGTTGTAGTCCAAAATTTGGATATCAGCAGAAAAGGAACTGCTGTGTTTAAACAGCAAGCCTTGGGCCACAGGGGCTGGGGAAAAACCCACCATCTAAAAGACCAGACAAGATCCATTGACATTCATTCCTGTGGACTGTCCTGTCTCCCCCAGCAGGATATGGAGAGACTTTGCATGATGCTACCATCCCTTTGTTTTCTCCCCTCCCTGTGTAATTTTTGCTTCAGGAAAAGCTGACCATCCTCCCCCAGTGTAATACTTCTTACTGGAAATATCCATCCTTTTTCCCCCAAATGTAAATAGGATCCAAGAAATGTAAATCCTTTTTGCCCCTTATGTCATCCCTGCTACTGGAAATGCTAATGGGTTGTGGATTCCCCTACTTGGCATAAACTGGCCTCCTTATTAGCATGTTAAGCCCCCAAGACCCTTAAATAGCATTTGCGTGTTCAATAAGCCATTCCAGTTTCTACCTCCATATCTGGGATCGTTTTAGTTTCTGGGCCTTTACAGTCCAGTATCATGTCTGAGTGATGAGGATCAGACCTGCACACAGGATCCAAGTCCTGGTAGCACCACAGAAACACTGACCAGCTGCAGTCATCTCCTTGGCTTTATTCTCTGCTCTGCTCCTAATAATTTTTCTCTTTATTGCTGCTGAGCACTAAGCTGATGTCCTCATGGAAATAGTTATCATGACTCCAAAATGTTATTCTTGGGCTGTCATGGTCTCATCATTGCCAGCCATGTGTATTAGCTTGTCACCAAATATGTTAAACACCAATAAATACCCACGTGTATAAATGCACCGGTATTTTTAGTCAGGTCTATAAATAGGTTTGCAAGTGTAATATATTTTATACATTTGAACAAGCTACAAGAATTTTTCATTGAACATATCTATGCGGCAGTCACAAAATAATGGAATTAATCCTATCCAAGGCTAAAATTTTGCACTATAACAAAACCACCAACAACCACTGTGAACTTGTTCTTGTGCTTTTGTCTATTCATATTCAGTCTCAGTTTAAGCTGTAAGCATGGGATCATTTCACCCTCTTACTAATAAAGACACAGATTCATTATTATTCTCAAATATACAAATAAATTACTGTATAATAACTTCACAGAATCATAGAACAGTTGAGGGCAGAAGAAATCTCTGGAGATTATCTAGTCCAATTCCCCTGCTATAAAAAGGGTCAGAGAGAGCAGGTTGCTCATTGACATGTTCACTTGGGTTTTATGTATCTCCAAGGATGTAAACTGCACAAGCTCTCTAAGCAATCTGCTCCTATGCCTGATCACTCTCACAATGGAAACATATTTTTTTTGCATTTAAAAAGAATGTTCTGTATTTGAATTTGTGCCCATTAGCTCTTGTTCTGTCACTGGGCACCACTGAGAAGGGCCTAGTTTACTTCCCTACAGGTTAAAGTAGGTAGGACAAAAGGTCTTGGAGGAAACAATTACATGCCATGAGACTTGAATTCAAGACCTAATGAATCTTTTCTTGTGCAACATAAGGGTTCAATTAAGGCTGAAAAGATTATATTTTGCCTTTGGCCACTGTTGCTGAGGTGGGTTTGCACAACGTGTTTCGCATACCCAAAACACACAACAGACCAGTCTCTCACAAAGCATTTCTACTCCATTACAATAGAACAGGTGGGACATACCAGCAGATTTTGGCCTAGCAAAGGATGCCACTACAGACACATTACTGCTAAGTACATCTCAGTTCTTTGTGCCAACTACTTTCTGAAACATCACCCTAAATTTCAGTAATTCAAGTATTCAAGGCCAGGTTGGATGGGGCTTTGAGCAACCTGGTCTAGTGAAAGGTTACCTGCCCGTGGTAGGGGGGCTTGGAACTAGATGATCTTTAAGGTCCCTTCCAACCAAAGCCATTCCATGATTCTATGATATAATTAGCAAGTCTGTTTATGAAAAAAAAATATAAATAGCAATATTTTGGGCTGTTTCCATTGATTGCCACCTTTGGATAAAAGTGAAAACGCAGGTCTGTTTGAGGAGAAGGGCACAGTTGGCTTAGGAGACAACTGTCCCCAGAGCATGCAGTCAAGACACTCCTGTAGAATAAGCTTCAGACATGTTGGGAAAGTTAGATGCTGGCTTCCCTTAGTTGGGGCGAGGATGGAAAGAGAAAGGGAAACGCTAAGGAAATAGGAATTTGCAAAAAAAGATGGGAGCTTCCTTGTTAATGGACCCTCACCCAAAGCCTTGGACTATATTGTAAGAGATTGCCCAGTCCTCACCAGTCCAACTGTAACCATGAACGATGCTGCTTATCACTGAGGCTTTACCAAGGTTAGTAAGCATAACTTGGACTTGCTCACAGCCGAGTTGTGTGAATACCTACATGGTAGGAGCTAAACTGTTCTCAGGGTCTGTGCTAATGGCCAGAGGGAAACCTGAAATACGCTGAATACTGTGCTTGGAGTGAACAGTGCTGATAGACACCCTGTGCGGGAAATGCCTGTCCAGCCAATGACTTAGCTGAAATAAAATGCTAGGAATAACAGTAAGGCTTCAAATAAGAAACAAAAGAAGAAACAGGGTACTAAAGGACTCAACTGATATCTAAAAACAATTTCCCCTGTGTTTTCAGCTGCCTGTCTCTTTCAGAGAACACACACAAATTCTTTAAAAGCACTCCTAGTGCTAGTTACACTAAACCATAACACAGGATAATGTGATCAGAGCTCAGCTGGATCCTATTTTCCATATAAATTTTGCTAGTCAGCTGGGGATGATCCATCGGGAAGAAATGTACATTTTTTCCAAGGATCTAATCACATCTGAGGTTCCATTTCTCATAACATCTCTCAAAGGGCAATATCAAAACCTTAGCAGGAAATAATTTGAATAACTGACAAATTAAATGAGCCATTAGATACTGGTTGCTTAGTTGTTGTTTTTTTTGGTTTTGTGGGGTTTTTTTGTTTTATTTTGGGGGGGGTTTTTTTTTTTTTTTTTTTTGGGTGTTTTTTGGGGTTTTTTTGTTTCTTTGTAGGCGATAAAGTGTACTGCACACGAGTTATCAGGAAATGTATCTAAAGTTTGGTTTAATTTCACCTGATTGAGTAATTCTGTTATTTCTTCTTACATCTGAATTAGACAAGTCATTTTTGAGAACTTAAGTCAGACAACTTCATGAATATAAACTGCTACATATAACCTAGTCTGGGTAGTTTTCATTTATTCTTAATTAATAATTTCTTAAAAATATCTGTATTTGTTCACTTAGCACTAGCTTTTGTGTAGATTTCCATCTTTCAACTCATCATCATGGCTAGGCTTCGCGAACAAAGATTTGGGGAGGGCTCTATAACGCTATAAACATAACGAAATACTAAATGGACATTTTTACATGACAGAAAGTCTCTTACTACTCAAGTCAATAGAAAAGGTATTTCCAGCCTTGAATGGGAGAGAAAAGCTGAAAAATATTACTGTGCAATACTACATTGATAATTATTTTCTAGAACAAAGAACCAGTGGTTTAACATGATTTAGATCAAACTGTAAGGAAATGGTTTGGCATATACTTTTCTGAAAAAGTGATTTTGCCAACTGTGTAACTATACACTGTCATTAGATATCTATCTTTTGATTCTTTAGTTACCAGTCATGACCTAGCATATAACAATACATCAATGCACCATCACAAATTCATCAATACATAACGGCACAGAAATGATAAAATTGTCTGCATAGAGAAATGGTACATTCTGGTACATATATGCTGAGAAGCATGGGAGATTTTTAAAGAAAAATTAATTCTTAACAAATTTTTGGATTAATGAATTGCTGCTTTATTTGGAAACTACAAAAATGATATTTTCCATGCTTGTTAATAATCGGGCACAATTAGCATAATCTCCTCAACTAATTAAAAAAAATGAAAACATGAAATAACAGAAATTATAAAAATGTCTTCCTTTAATTATAAATTTCAAACCAGTCACAGCTAAGCTTGAGAGACACTCAACTAACACAGTGTAAGTGAAATCCCTGAGGGAAAGCCCTGTGCCGTCAGGCTGGCACCAGTCACTTGGTAAAGCACTGCAAAGCACCACAGCTTCAACTTTGAAAATGTGCATGGGTGTCTGTGGCATTTTCCCTGAGGAAATGGCACTTACAGTGTGCTTAATGAATAAGGGAATATGCTAAATTTATGACAAAAGATAGTCCTTAAAACTGCTTGTCAGAGTGAAGAGCACAAACTGCCCACTGATTTATTTTAATTTCATATATTATGAGGAGGCTTCTCAGAAGCTGTAGGTGTGCTAATTACCATTGACAGTACAGTAAAATCATCACAGCAGCCACTTCAGCAACACTCAAAATAGCCAATAATCTCTGAAACTCCTCCTCTCTCCAAAATTCCCCTTCCACACTAAAAAATGTGTCAACAGCACTCAGTAAATACCACCTCCATTAAGTCCGTCTTTGTTCAATACATATAAAAAACCTAATGTGCCTATCTGGATCCAAAGACTTTCCAGGGTCTTTCCCCAGCAGGAAAGTATTTTCTCATTCATGATCATGGTATTTACTAGAGTATTTTTAGTTTTACTAACATTTTAAGTGATCTTAAAATTTTCTGATTCCAGGTAAGTCACAAATCTAAGCAGTCATCCACTGGTTATCAGCTTCTATGTGCAGAACAGGGTCCTGTCAAATTACTAAAAACACAGTGGTGCTTTCTGTAAAGCATTATCCAAATTTTACTCTCTGTAGATGGTCAAACATTTTCAATCAAACCATTGTTTATCTAGGATAGTGAGATTTTAAGAAAAAAAAGTTATTAAAATGTAAAAAACACATCCAAATGCTGAAAGTATAGGGATATATGTGGGCACGTATATATAAATAAAATGCAGCACTTCTTGAAAGTCATAGTGAAGTTTTCTCACAAGCCCATCTCTTTTCCCAGCCAGAAACTGCATTCTGTCTGCCAAAGATGCAAGTGTTTCTCTCTCCAGGAGTGAGACCATGGCATATTACAGTAAATATATCCTAAACTGGGAACCCAGCCAAGAGAAGATAAAGAAAGCTGGAGACATACAAATCCTAGGAGGCAGCAAGGAGAGCATTTACAAGTGATATTTTTGGCTTTCAGACACCATTTTTGACTATATGAATTTTTTGAGAAAAAAGTAATATTTCCCTATGAAAAACTTAAATTAACTTTTTTTAAAAAGTGGAGGTATCTTCCATTCATTTACTAGGCAATTTTATTGCTCATACTTGTCATGGAAAAACTTGCTTTCAAAAAGTAGCTGAGACTGTTATTTCATTCCCTGTTAATTGCTTTGACTTCACTGCCTCTTCGTCAAACCTGCTGAAGGCATTGGATGCCTGAAAGACAACCTGTTTTTTCCAGCTGCTTCACCTGATCTAATCAAAGATATTACTTTTCCCTGCAAAACTTGCCTCTCATGGAATATTATGTCATTATAAGGTACTTTGGTTTAATCTGCTACAAATGTCACAAGCTACATAAATAAGAAGTGTCATATTATCCTTTTTGAAACAAGCTCTGGCACTTCATCCCCATTTTGAGCAAGAAGAGCTTAAAATTAAAAAAAAGGAGGAAGAACAGAAGCATACCAGAGCTGCAGATATGTTTCACTGTCAGTGAAACAAAACACATACTGCACACTGCCCATCAGCTGCTGCACTTCATACCAAACGGCCATTTATTGCTGTCACAGCACAGTCTACTCCATGTACCACAACGGGCATATTTGCATTTTGAGAAGTAATTTCCAGACTAGGAATTCCCTCTAACAGTTTCTCCTCACAGCACTTTAGTTAATACTGAAATAAGTGAATCCTTTGTCTCACTAAGAAATGCCACATGCAGCACATACTTCAAGTTTCCCTCAAAATTGGGATGCACTAGCAATTAATTTACCTTGCAGCATCTTAAACCTTATAGAGTTTCTGCCTTGCTGCCTTTTGAAATTTCAAGACCTGATAAAAAGAAAAAATTTGGGGAGTAATTATAAATTAATTTAGTAGACTGACACTCATAAAAGGATGCCTTTATTTTAAAACATGGATTGCACTGGCAGTCTGGCTCCATTCCCATTAGGAACTTGCCTCCATGTTTGTGTTCTGCCTTCGAATATCCACATTTTGATGCATTACAGTCTAGCACAGAGCTGTGATTAGTGCATAGTTTCGTATGTAGTTTAAGTTTGTATAAAACACATAGCCACAAATACTTTAAGATAAACTCTTTTGTTCTGAGCAGATATCAAGATATCTATTTGGAAAAGTTGTGGAAACTTGCTGTTGCTCCTTTATCTTGACATGGAACTTTCAGTGCAAGTTCTAAGGTTTGGTTTGATTTGTTCTTTAAAGGAAGAGTTTAACCATTTTGCAGCTACCACATACACTGGAATCCTATTTTTGCAGTTGATAACTATACAGGTGGTTGGTGATAGATTTTTATTAATAATATTTATGACTTAATGGGATCAATCTCCAGGGAAGGACTGGGGCAGAAAAGAGCTATGGCTGCAATTTGCCCCTTAAAAATTCTTGGATCACAGACTGGCTCTATTTCCTCATAGTGAAACCCAAATTCTCCAGCTAGTACTTGATGCATCTGAGAAACAATGCATTTACAAAAGTCAAAGGACAGGATGGAGCAACAGGAAGGGGTGTGTGTGGCACATGAATGCAAAGCTGGGTTGCAAGGGACTGTAGGGAACTGATTCTGAAATTTGTGGTGTTGGATTTGTTTCCCATGAACAAGGCCAGCACTGATTTTAATGCACCTTGGAATGGAAAGCCATTTTGTAACTAACAATTGCTGTTTCAAGGATGACTGAAGCTTAGGGTGAGGACATGCAGCTGGCAAAAAGTGGAGTAAATATACTTATAGAAAGACGGAGAAAAAATAATGCAACAAAGGAGATGGGATATCCTAACTAGAACTTCAATGCTAATATCATGTCAACAAGGAGCTATATAAGGTTTATTGTGAAAATAGGGTGAAAACCTAATTTGACCATGTTATTTGATCATGATGACATTTGCAATGTTGTGAGAGTTTTAATTAACTCCCACAGAATTAACTGCTGTGCACAGAACAAATTCTGAGCAAGTGATGGCCCCTCTCCCTTCTGATCCAAGCTTAGTCAGAGAACCTGTAGAAATAAGCAGACAGGTAGGAGAGACCAAGGAATAAGGAGCAGTGCAAGGTAACATGGCAAGTCAACAACCATGATTACTGGTGGTCTTCATGGCAAGAGAGAGTTACACTTTAATTTGAACCACAGCCCAAATCAACAGTGAGACAGCTACTGAAAGGCAAGCCCACTTCTGCATTTCAAAGGAATGTTAGAAGAGGAGAGCGTGCAGAAAGCAGAGCCAAACAAATACAAGGTCTCAAAAGCTGAATTTAGTACAACAGATAACCAAATGGAAAGTTCAGAAGTGCCATGCTCATTTTCTGTATTTGCACACAAAGAGGCAACCACTAAAATGTACACACATTTCTGAGAGGGGGTTCTTGCCCTGAAACAAGGAAAGGAGGAAAAATAAAAAAGAGGAAAAAAAACCCCAAACCAAAAAAACCCGCAAACAACCAAAAAAAAAACCAAAACCCAATAAACCCCCCAAACCACCACCAACAAAAAACAAACAAACAAACAAAAAACCACAACAGAAGAAAACCAGTAAATTTTGTGATCATCATAAAGCTGAGCTTCATTTTCACGAATAGCACAAAAAGAGCCCATGAACATCCCAAGGTTGAAGCTGAAAAATCTGCAGACTATTTCAACCCCAAATTCTGGGTTTCATTTATGTTAACTTCAGTACAGAAATTATTCTAAGAAGTTATCAAGCATCATGCAGGAGCTGGGATCATATAATGATAACTGTCCCTTCTGATCATAAAGATCATAAATATCAACAGTTCCTACAGAAGTTTTTCCTATTTTATGTTATAAATCTGAAATAAATTTTTCCTCATTAACTACATCAGGTTTTACAATCTGTTAGAAAAGGATCTCAAATATTTCAAATCTACTTTTAAGATATTTTAATCAGCAATTTTTATTTAAACTGTGATAAGTGATAATTCCAAGTCTGAAGTGCCTTTGCATTTTTCTTCTGTCCTGAAGGGAGAAATCTCAATAAACTTGGAACAAAACTAGACATTTGGTAAGGATTCTTCAGCAAAATTTGGATGGCATCTAAGGGAATCTATTGTCCCCTGAGAAATGCCAGCTCTTCATGCATGTGAGCCCTCCTATTTCTCTAGAAACCATTACACACTGGAGCTCACACAAAGGAACCTGAAAATCTAGTCAGACTTGTATATTTAGTGCTTGAAGCAGCTGTGTACCTCTGCACAGAAACTATATAAGAATGGGACTTCCCTAAGCAAAGATTAACAGAAAAAGGGTGAAACACAGGCAACTCCAGAAGACCAACTTTGCCTTCTTAAATAAGCAAACACATAAATAGTGATTGCAAAACCAGAAATCTTCCTGGCAGTCCACTAAAATACGTTTCCTAAAGATCTTCTATCTTGTAATTCAAAGTGGAAAGCAGTTTTTTGCTTTTTTTCACTACATTCGTTCTGATCCTATCAGATGTTACATGTTAATGTGCTCTACAGCTTTCACTCATGCAGTTCATGAAAGTAATGAAAACATCTGAAGCTTGACAAGAAATCCTGCAACTGTGTGTTCTTGTATCAGTTCTTAACTACAGCAACATCCACACATCCTTTGCATATTATATCAAAGGATAAAAATAAATTTACTTCACTGAGCCATGTCATTTTCTATAATCATTACATGATTAAAAAGAACCTGAGATATGCAAAAAGGTGGACGTTTACAAATAATAGGATACATGAAGAAAGGACTTCCATGTAGGAGAAAATTTCCTTCAAGGTAACTTTCTCACCAAAAAATCTTTTTCCCCTCTAAGGATAAAATTCATTAACTGTTCAAATTGGATTTGACTCAAGTTACACTGTTTTTGGTACTAAGTCAGCTGGAGTTCAACTAATGTAAAACAATCCAGGTCTGTAGCCAAAAATTCAGATGTGTTCACCTTTAGCATTAGTTCTTTAATCAGAGGAAACATTGAGTCAGTAAACTAAATCTGTTCTTCTTTTTCTCCAGTCTCTTAGTCTTGTTTTTTATGGAGCTTTTTTCAGGGTTTTTTTATTCTTGGTAATGAAGAATAAAATTAGTATTCTTTACAGCACACTATGGCTAATGATATTTTTAAGCCATATTAACTTCCCAGAAATGTAACTATTATTTTATTACTAATGTCAAATTATATTAAAAAGAAACACAATTAAACCTTTTTAGCACTCAATTCTGATATCTTCCTCAGAAGTGTAAGTAGGATTCCCTGGCAATATAAGAATTGTTAGTCATAAAATCTAACAGGAGAAAATAACATCTATCTCATCTTTGTCCTCTTCCAAAGCCACGCACTGATTTTGCTGGACCACTGGACAGCATCACATCATTAACACCTTTACACCCTGCCAGGAACCTCATGGGAAAACTAAACACAACTAAATACATGTTACTATGGAATGAAAAAGGCCCAAATCAGAGCCTTGAGATAATAGCAAGAGTTGACCAACTGTTCATCACCAGTGAGCGGATATTTTTAAAGAAACTCAGTAGCAGTTACAGTGAACCTGGGACAACCTTGTCACATCCTGCAGGCCGACTTTGTCATCTTACCATTCCTTCTTGTCATCTTCTACTCCACACATTCCTCCAATCTGAATCAAGATCTACTAACAATACAGTAGATACTGAGTGATCCACTACTTCAGTACATCTCAAACTGTCCTCAGGGTTACTGGAAATGAAATATCACCTCTTTGCTAGATCCTATACTTGCTGATAAATTCCAGGTAAGTGCAGCAATGCACAACAAGCCTTGGGATGATTCAGGCATCCTCCAAATCAGGAGCTGCAAGGGCTTAACAAGGTCATGCAGATACTCCCAACAAGGCCTCCCAGACTAGAAAGTTTAAATCATTCTTCCTTCAGAGCCACTTAAAAAGTATGTTTATTTTCTTCTAGTGAACATGAAAAAAAAATCCTTAGCCTCCAAAATTGCAAACAACCGCCTTCTTTTTTTTTCTGTTTAAAAATAAGAAAATTGGGGTGTGTACTGTTTGCTGTCTCAGGTCTTAATCCATAGGGAGTTAAACAAGGTCCATACTTTCATACATTTGCCATGTTCTGGAAAATTGTTGTTTTTAACTGAAAAATGGTTTGTTTGTTTTTTCTCCCTGAAACTTCCAGGTCTAAATATAGACCTTCCAGAAAAAAGAACTGTGACAATATCTGACAAAAATTTCCATCATACCACGTCAGGATTCAAAATAAGGTAGTCTGTACCTAAATGACCTAGTGACCATGCATATCCTCATTTGTAGCACAAAGAATTAAGCAAAGATACATCTTTTCTGATGAGACCTGGAGTTTATTAGGGTGATGCAGATCGGTGCCCCATAATCTGTCTGTTCTCCCTGTAGCTGGACAGTTTCAGCACACATCACCACCTCTCACTGCCATGACATTTAGTAACCTATAGGACACAACTATCAGATTCAATGGGTGCTATTAAAGTGCTCATACGGCATTCCCACAATAAACATCATGCTGCTCAGGACAGGCCTTGTGAACGTCTCCAGGATCATGCACAGCTACATAGCAGGATGATGTCACTACTACAAGATAAAATTACTGTAGAGCATAGAACAGCATCAGTGCTCTAAACACGGTCTCACATCAATTTGTACCAGCAACACACTGCAACATAACAGCAATGTTTTACTGCCCTGAGGCATGCAGCTCACCTCAACACCTCTGAGTGCTCTGTATTTGTTTTCCATAAAAACATGCTGCATGGCTTCTGAAGCCTGTTACTTCTGCATCATCAATATCACTTTATGTCTCACACCCTGAAGCTTATCTAGTGAACGAGATACATTGTCTTGATACACTGCTGTGTTTTTTTTCATTGCTGTCAAGTTGTTGAATGCAAGGCATGGCCCCTGGCCTCCCTTTTTCCCTCCAGAGATGCCAGATGAAACGTCAGCTTTAAAACTAAGCAAGCAGTAGTACTTGAGGCAGCAGCAAGGACAGAGGAGGCATAAGGCTGATTAGATGACAGCTCTGAGGACAAACTAAACAGTGAGACAAAAGAAACCTAAAAAAATCCTTTTGTAAATACCAAACCAAGAATTGTCTCAAAGCTGAAGGAAAAATAGGTGATCACAGAGATACAAGAGAAGCAAAACAAAACAATTATTTAGAGGAGAGGCCAGGAACAAGATCAGCTTATTAGCTCAGCCATGAATCTCACAGCTCTGACCTGTGTATGAGTCATTGTAGGGCCCTCAATTTAACTGTAGGATTTGAAGCTCCCATCCACCAGCTCAGCTGGGACAACTGCCAAGCAGTCACAGAGGAAGACAGGCTGACTTAGCTCTGAGCCATGGGGCTAACCCAACCTGCAAGTGTGCAAACACCACAGGTCAGATGATGTAAACACACTGTAACTCAGGTGTCTAAGTACTGACAGAAAATTAAGCTGTGTTCTACAGCCATGGGTTTCACAGTGCCACAGAATATTTTGCTAATACAATAGGTTCTGACTTAAGCAGTCACATGTCAGTACAAGGACAGTAATTATATGATCAAAAAATTATATGATCCTCTCTTTAGGGAGATCTATAATAGCTGTTCCAATAGTCACAATACCCATGGCATATGGCAAAAGACAGAAGGAAAAATCAAGTTAGGAACCTTTACATGGGAAAAATCACAACCAGTTGTCAGTTAATTAAACTAACTACCTCTGAGGCAGTGATGTATATACCTAGACTCTTAACAATGATTGAAGAGAAAAAGGCATGCTTGAGGCCTGGCTTGTCTCATCCAAAACTAGACACATAAACAGGTCAGAGGTCTAGAAAGGGAGCTATGGGAAGTATTTCAGGTGAAACTGTCTGCTACGGGCATCTGAGGGCACGTTACAGCAATACCAGTGCTTGTGTGTCTGTTTTCTGTGATGAACATGAAAGTTAAGCACTATACAGTTACCAATACCACCACAAAACAGGTGAGAAATAGATCTCAGATTTGTATTGAAAAAGGAATGGGAGGAAAATTTTTGCCTTTATCCAAATATGCTTCTGAAAAGGGCAGATTCTGAGCTCTTCTAAGCTCAGATAGCACCATTTCATTTGAGTGGTGAACGAAAAAGGGGATCTGAGTTACCATTTTGTTTGCAAAGGTCTCAGAACTATCGCTTCTGAGGTTTCTTCCTCTTTACCCTACTTTTTCTGTCCTACATTTTTCATTATTCAAATAATTTATTTTAAAAAGCAAATAACACTATTGCCTGAAAATCTGCTAAATGTGTGCTCCTATGCAAAGCGTTATTTCTAGAGTGACTAACGTTTCCAAAAGTCACTTCTTTCAGCTTATTCAATTGGAAATTAAAATGATATGTACTGGGATTTGGGCAATAAATGACTTCCCATCAACAGCACCTTCTCATCAGTAGCTGAAAATACTATTACACCCCTTATCTTTTCTCTTGACATACAGTTGCTTTCCCAACCTACAAAACAAAGACATTAAGGCTACAAGATATTCTAATTAATTTTCAAAACATAAGACTTTGTGTTAAGAGACTTGACCTGAAACAACTTGCAGAATTGGTTTGCCAGCAATCTGTATCCCCACTCCTATCCTTACAGCTCATGGCAGGAAATTGCTACTTCACCACATCTCCCAGGTGCAGACAGCAGAAGCTAAAGCCATCCAGAGGAGAAACTAAACAGTTCTTCTCTGCATTTCAGGACAGGTCTGTGCTCCTCTTGCATCCTTTTAATTTAGGCTTGTAATTGAGTTCTCTGAAATAAATCGCTAAGTGGTTTTGGTGTCAGGTATAAACTGTCAGGAATGTGAAAATGTGATACAAAGGAGAATTTTAATAAATAGGATAAAGGCTGAGAGAATAGGTCAGGAGAAGAGCTCAAATGACAGTACGTCTCATAAAAACTCCTCCAATCTAATATCCTGTCTGCAGAAGCGGCCTTTAGAGCACGCTTAAGAAGGATAATAAGGAATGTGGAAAAATATAATAATCCTTCCTCAAACAGTCAGCAGATTAGAGATCACTAATTGTCACAGGGTTTAAGGGAGCGAGTGACAACACGGCTCCATGGTACCAATGCAGCATAAAGAGTTGGGTAAACCATTTGCTTCTCAACAGCACATTTCACTGTGGGAGAGATCTCTCTCTTTAGCAACTACTACAATAAATGGTCTCTGTAATGTGACAGTGTCCTGAATCTCATACAGTCCAACATAGGCAGACCTTTCTCTCAGTGGAGACCATAAATACTGAGTTGGTTGAATAATATTTAAATGCTAATAGAGAGCAGTTCATACCGCAGAGGTAATCAGAAAACTTTAAAGATGCCACTTATTTTGGAGAGCTCATTTAGCCATTACTTCTCCATTACACTCTCCCAAATAGCCTACTGCCCTCTCCCATCTAGAAATGCTGCTTAACAACAAGAGCCATCATTCTGAGGCAAAACAGAGGCTAATTGCGCCCATAATCTGCCCCTGTCTAGCCAACATCCTATACTTCAAGCAAGAACAGAAAATCAGGGTGATTATGAAACATATGCACATATGGCATTGCCCTCACAACTTTTGCCTACTGAAGTCTTCCACAAGCAAGTACGTAGCCAGACCAGAAAGTTCAACAAATATTCACGGACTTATTATCCCTGCATTGGTCTAATCCTTTTTAGGGCTACAAGCTCATTTGACTCAATTCCACAAACACACAAGCTGATACAAATTAACACAGAAAATATTTCTTCATAAGAAATGAAGCAGACAGTGCTGTGTATTTGTCTTCCTTACAAGGAAATGCTATGCTAAGCAGGAAGAAAGTCAGTCCCAAGGAATAATGACAACTATCACTTGAGCATACAACTGTTACAGGGAGCACCAAATTACCATTCTCCTCTGTGGGGAATCCTGGCTTACACCCCTGATCTGGAAGACATTCAAAGAGCAGTAGAAGAGCATGGAAGAACATGAAAGCAAACCTGTAATCTCAGTGTACCATAGGCATTAATTAACCTGGCTGCCATCCAAACTGCTGGCATCAAAATCTGCTTATCTGGAAGCTGCACATTTCAGCATTTCTGCAGACGCTACTACACACAGAGGCACTGCACTGCACAGGGGCAGTGGGCTACCCAAAAATAAGAAAAAAAGGCAGAAATGGAGGAACACTGAAAATTATTACAGTGCAATCAGAAGATCTGTTAGTAGTTGGAAAAACGTTATATGAAGAAATGGCACATCTGAATAAAGCAGAGGTTGCATCAAGAATGTAATAAAAACAACTTTGGAAAAACAAGCATGAACAATCTCTAGAGAGAATACACCACAGTCAAGGAGCAATTGTGCTGGAGCCAGAAAGGGAGAACAGTTCAAGTATTTGTCTCTGAAAAGGAATTGTTTTTCTACATACCTGTCCAGTCTCCTACTATTTTTACGTGGACCCCAAACGTTGCTTTGGTATCTGTAGGGCACTAAAAATATTAAATATATTAAGGACCACTTCTGGTTAATAAAAAAACAAAAAATTGCATTCAAAGTACAGTTGTTAAGACAGAATGTGGTGTAAATAGGTCATTCCTGAGCAGCCACACCAGCAGCCATACCATTTAAAAAGCAAGTCTATCATCAGTACAGTTAGGGATGTCAAGCACGTCTAGTCTCCAATCAGACTTAACCCTTTCTTCTGGTCACAGAGGAGTTTTGACGTTTGCTTGGGGGTGTGATTTGGAACAGTCCCTTCACTAAGCGTTACTCAGAAATTATACGAACTGTAGGTACAAAAGCATGGAAATACTCACTCTACTATCAACACTTATCACTCATAATCAGGAACCACCCCATCACTCCTATTTCAAGGCTTTTAAGAGATTTCTGGTTCTTGAACGTCAGAGTCCATGTTTTCAAACTGATCATTCTCACACAACTGATGCTTTCCTCTAAATGGAAACTGAGATTTTGCTGCACTCCACAAGAGCTTACAGTTTGCAAAGGAAAAGCACCATATTGTGCGGCACACCATAAAAATCACTGTCTAGCCACCATTCTCTCACTCTGCACGTACACCCTCACCTCAGGGTTATTTGCTTGCGACTATTAACACAGGAATGCTATTATTTATAGTCTCATCCACATCATGGTATCTAAAAACCTCCAGACAAAGGTCTAAGGTGCCCCCCAAGTTTTGTTTCTTGTTAGCTACAGGGGCATTTCAAATGCACTGCCTGGACAGCTTTTGCGGGTATACTAAATAATTGCACACATAAACAGGGCAAGTAACTATTACTCAAGAAAAGATTCAGTGCTTTTCTTCTACAAACCAACACCTTTGATTTTTTTTTTTTGATAACAGATAGTACTACTGAATTTTGATGCCTTTCTTAGAACCTGTTAATGATTGATTCAAGCTCCATCATGAAACCAGTACTTAACAGGTGATGCTCCTGGCTCTCTTTTTTTTTTTTCCTACTGCTAAAGACAAATTATGAGTTCTGAGGAAAGGGCTTAAATTCAAGAAACACATCTATATTATAAATAAAAGAGGTCCAGGTAGCAAATCCAACCACCAAATACTCAATCAAGCACTATGCTTATGAAGACACTTGGCTCCGATGGTGTTCCCAAGATAATCTGTTGTGGAGTGCAAAACAACTGGCCTCAGGACTGAGCGTCGGTTCCTTATTTAACAGCAAACAGATAAAAGGTTAGTACTATCTACACCTTGGCAAACCTAAACAGGGAATACAAAGTCCCAGCTAGTCACTCCATTTTCCTGAAGGGGAAGAGCACTCTTGTTAAGATTGCTGATTACTAAACATACTCACATTTAACTTCTTGTCATCTTCCAAGTTTTCCTATAAAAATGGGGTAAAGAAGCCTAGAGTCCCAATTATTTCAGCAAGTTTCAGACTTCAAAAGCAAAACGGCATTAAAGGAGGGATGCTGGCAAACTTCACAAAATGAGGCCATGATTTGATATGCCTAGTTGCAACGTCTTCCTACAAAAATATCAAAGACCAATTCTCCATATAAAAGCAGGTAAGCAGCCTCTCAGGTAGAAAGTTGTGTACTGGCAGTAAAAAAGGTCTGTTCTCCTGGAGGTTTCTGTAAGAGCCTTCAGCAGGCTTTATTTTTCACTCTGGGCTATTGCACAGCTCTCTGTTTCACAGGAGGTTGACTGATTGTCTTCTTTTAACTATCCACAGTTCCAGTTCAGTACATCTTCTATAAAATTGTCTGTCATTTCCTCCTTCCATGAAGTTAATGGCAGAATACCCCTTGTCTCCAGCAAGAATAGGTTCAAACCTTTTATACTTTACATTACCCTTGTGACTAACTCCTTTCTGCACTACTCTAAAAAATTATCCAATAAAAGTGAGATTTATTTCTCTTTAAACTGTAGGAAATCTATTTTGATACTTATAACTGGATAGGAGAGATCCTTGGGGAGTTCTGAAAAAATCTTGTTGTACTGCTAAGTCTTACCAGAAGAAACATGCCCATATGGGCTACATAGAGTGAAATGCTCCCACTTCAAGAGACAGAAAGCATATAGATGGTCCAGTGAAGGGCCACCAAAACAATGAGAGGATTGGACAACCTGACACACAAAGAGAGGTCAAAAAGGGAACGTGCTTGTGCAACCCACACAGGAAAAGTCTTGAGGAGATCACTGTCTTCAAAGAAATCAAAAATAGCTATAGAGAAAAGGAAAGTGCTCTCCTGTCTTCAGCACCATGCATGGAAACAGGACAACAGACCAGGAACACAAGTTGTTTCAGGGGAAATTTCAGAAAAATATTCTTCCTTGTGGAATAGGCAGAGAAATAGTACAATTTCTCCTGCTAATTCAGCTTCACATGACTCTGAATAACCTAATCTAAAGCCCTTGCACCAGAAGGTCAAGCCAAATGATCTCAGAAGCCTCTTCCAACTTTAAACTTTCCTATATACTTGCAATTATAACTTTGAAATTTGTATTTACATTTTTTCCTGAATGGATCACTTTACCTCCCTCATCTCCATGAAGACAATTAAGTTTCCAAACTGTGGCTTTCTCAAGACTGTTAGAGAATATATTGCAGCAGCTTAAGAAATATTCAAAGACAGTTTTTTAAAAGTTGATTCATGGAAGTGGATAAACTTTCCCATGTTATTAACAGACCACTTGGCATGCGTAATGAAGTGCAGTGAAAATATTGTCTTATATATTTAACCTTCTTCATGAAATCACGGAATCATATCACAGCTGAGACTAGAAAGCATCTCTAGTGACCGGCTACTTCAATCCTCCTTCAAGAGCAGGGTCTTCAAGAACAGGTGGCCCAGGACAGTGTCCAACTGTGCTTTGAATATCTCCAAGGATGGCGACTCTATAGCCTCTCTGGGCAATCTGTGCTACTCTCACAGAAAAAGTGGCGTTTTTCTTAGGTCTTGATGAAACTTCCTGTATATTAGTTTGTGTTGTCCTGTCACTGGGTGAGCATCTAGCTCTGTTTTCTTCACTCATCCCTGAGTTCCCACTCTCTCAGCCTCTCTTCATATTTAGAGATGTTCCATTTCCTTAGTCATCTTCATGGCTCTTTGTGCTCTAATACGTCCATGTCTCTCTTATACCAGCGAGCCCAGAACTGGACACAGAGATTCAGATATATCTCACCAGTGTTGATCAGAGAAGGGTCACCTCCCTAGACCTGCTGGCAACAGCCAGCCTAGTACAGCCAAGGAAGCTGTTGGCTTTTTTTGCTGGTTCATGGTCAACTTAGTGTCCACCAGGACCCCCTGGTCATTCTCTGCTGATCTGCTTTCCAGCCAGGCAGGTCAGAGTTATTGCCTTGGTCAAATAAAGGTGTATCAGTGGCCTCAGCAATGCATCATGCCCTCTCTGCAGCTGTGAACAAAACCACCTAATTGTTTTTAAAATGTCTTTTGGCAAATAACATTTGGACTTCCTCATGTTGCTTTTAATGTGGAAGCCCTAAGAAACAATTCACTGTATTGTGTTGAGAGCTACATGCAGCCCCTTACTTTTTCTTTATTGCCCAGTAGGAAACTGTAAAGATTAGTCATTCTTAAAATAAAAAAATAATTTCTCTTAGTTCCTTTTCCTTAAATAAACCATGTTTTCCAGACAGGTAAATCACTAACTTGAATAGTCTGTAATGAGAAGGGACAGTAGACATCATTAAACTAAGGGTTACAAGTGCTTTTCAGTAGTCCTTTCCAGATTCTGAAGAGTTAAATGAACCTTGTTTGCTGCATTCATTTGATTAAAATGCTATGATTTGCAAATTAACAGTTGCAGATAGTGTAACTACTTCAAGTTATGTTAATTTTATTCTAACTTTAAGCAATATATACCTTTTAAAAGTGAAAGATTTTACAGGTATGAACGTCTACACTAATCAGGTTACCTGTCAACATTTGGCCCTCCTCCAAAAGTAATTGAAAGCCAAAGGAATTCTGTTAAATTTACACTCCAAGAGAAACTGTGCAGAGTTGTGCAGATTTACACCCCAAGAGAAACTAAACTATGTTCTTAGCATCAGTAAACTGGTAGATTTCCCCAGAGTTGGTAATCCCATGTGAGCAAGTTTAAAATGCCTAATTTTATTTTATTTTTGTATATATTTTCATATTCAACAGAATTAGAGTATCTTCATCATCATCATGGCTAGGCTTCGTGAACGAAGATTTGGGAAGGGCTCTACCCATGTTTGTAGAGTATCTTACATGTAGATAAAACCTATGGAATATAGTTTATTCTATATCTTCATAAAACACCCACTTTTCCATATATTTTTTCCTTTTTTTTTCAAGTTAACTTAGAATACAAATGCAAGTTATCACATAAGAATTTTGCAACAATACCTGGAGAACTTTATGCTTATAAACCACCAAATTAATTACACTTGCCAGTAACTACAGCTCTACTATCTATTTCTATGCTGAGATAAAATTTAGATGATAATTTCAATAAACTTAATTGCAATAAACTTAATATAACGCACAAGATTAATACATACTTGAAATGTATTTTTTTAATCAGTTTTACATTGTAATCATGGTTCTAAGTTGCCCACTGCCTTGCTTTTATATGAATATAAAATGAGCAAACTAATTACTGTTAGATCATAGTGATAATACCTTATACCCACTATAGTGGCCTCGCATTGCACCAGCGGGGGTTTAGACTGGATATTAGGAAAAATTTCTTCACCAAAACAGTGGTCCAGCAGTGGAACAGGCTGCCTAAGGAAGCGGTGGAGCCACCATACCTGGAAGTGTTCAAAAGACATGTAGATGGGGACATGGTGTAGCAGTGGACTTAGTGCTGGATTAATGGTTGTACTTAATCTTAGAGGTCTTTTCCAATCTAAGTGATTCCACGATTCTATATGGGTACAAAAATCTGCTCTAGGTGATGAGCAATGGAGAAATCTGCATATGAGAGCACAACATAAAGCAAATGAAAACTATGTTATAAGCATCTGTGCCTCCAGCTTAGAATACCCCAAATATTTAACATCACTGGTATCTACTCCCAGTCAAAAATCAAGTCCAGAACAAGAAACAGGACAAACCTTACTAAAATTATTTTAATGGTATTAAATAATATTCAGTATTTTAAAACACTCTCTTTAGGCCTTGGAGTGCATGGAGTGTGGTGAGACAACAGAAAACAGAAACTTAATTCCTGAATGTATCCAGTTCTTCTGTACTACTCTTCCATGAGAATTGTGAAGCCTCTTTGGAGAGATGTTAGGTTTTGATTACAGGCTGTCATGGAAATGCTAATGCATGCACCAAGATAGCACTGCAGAATATCTGTTATCAGAAGAAAGGAGATGAAAGAGATGCCCAAGTTACATATCCCCATGTGGCTCTGCAAATAAACCTCCTTACAAGTTCCTGTGGAGATACTGCTCTCAAGTATACTGCACCACAGTAAACACCATCTTCTGAATTTGGTGCTGTAGTAGGTGGTCTGAATAGTGCCCAAAGCTACAAAGAAGATCTGTGGCACAGCTGGAAGAACAAAGTGTCTGATTTGGGAAATTAAAAAGCTCATTGTGGGGTTTGTTTAAATAAAAAGAAACTCTTTCAAAGAAGGCTTTCACTTTGAGGAAAAAGCCATGATATGATCCTATTATGGTTCTGCAGATATCCTGGCCAGGACTGGAAACACTACAGAGACCCCGTTTCCATGCTACTGCCTGCCAGGGTGGACCAGTTGCACTGCAAACCCCAGTTCATTGGCCCATCTTTACTCCAGACTCAGATGAACTTTTACCCAGAACAAGAAAACACATTAAAGACTTGGCATGTTCGGAAAAGAGGCAGAAATGAGGGGGGGGGGGAAAGAGGAACAAGACACAACCAATGTATTTTCCCTCCTGTAAAGGGGGAAAAAAAAAAAAGTAAAAGAAATAAAAGGCTTTCAACTTCGTCAACTGACAAGAAAATGTGAACCTCAGAAGCTCACTAAGCTGTAGCTTGTCTGGTTTCATACAGAACTGATATAAATATTCCTAAAATGATTCACTCTGGCATCAGAAAATTAACAGGAGTGATGACAAACACAGGCATACTATATAAAGGTAGCCAAAAAATAGTAGCTAGGCTTCAGTCTGACTCATAGGAGGTGACCTCTGCTACACTGACTATCCTTGTTTTAACTAATTAATCCCATAAGAAGCAAATTTCAGAGGAAATTTCAGAGGAAAAACAGTTACTATGTGGAGTTATTCTTTTAAACACATTTCCCCCTCAAAGGCTTGGAGATTTACTAAAACATCTCTGTTTATTTTTCTGTTTCATGTTATTTTACAGATTGGATTTTGCTTAAAAGTTTTCCCTGTTAGAGACTTGGCCTTAAAGCTATCCTAATTTAACTGGCAGACATCAGCAGACATTATAACATCTCTGAATGTGGGGAAATCCTAACCAGGGAACATGATTTAAGTATCAAGGGTGTTTGGAAGATCAAGGCAAGACCACCATGTCTTCCGTACTCATTGCTTAAGCCAGAGCCCTCCCAGCTCTACAGCCAACTCCTTGCAAGCAGCCCAGCTGCAGAAACATATCCCAAACACTTTTCCTTTTCACTTTCCATTCCCATATACTCCTTGTTGTACAACCTCAAACACCTCCAGTCTAGCTAGTGGAAAAAACACACCACAACACTGCAGATGCATCACTGGGCAGCTGCAGTTCCAAGAAGGATCATTCTGGTCATCTGGGGTCTAACTTGCTCTGTAACACAAGCCACAAACCCACACCCACTAATTCCCATGAGTCTGTAGTTCAGCATTTGCTACTTCAGTCCCTGAAGTCTCAGTTGTTAAATTTCTCTCAGTGTTCAAAATTATCTTTGTTTTCCTTAGGTCTGAATCTATGACCATTTGTTCCTTGATTTCACTCTTGCACCACAGGAAAACAGATATCTTTAATGTAACAAATACCTTAGAATTGTAAATAGAACAATACTTGTAAAATACATATAATGTTGCATAAAACACAAAAATCGTTGAATATATAACATGAAATTTCTTTTTTTGTTTTCTAGTACATCTGTAGTAGCCCAACTGCTATTCTATTGCTGTTATGGATGCACTAGAAAAATACAATTTGACAGACTAATCAGTATTTCTTTGCCTCTGCAGCTCAACCAAAGCAAAAAACTTGCTGCTGCCCTTTCACCCCAGCAGACACATTACACTTCACAGAATCACAGAACGCATGAGTTGGAAGAAACCCATAGGGATCGTTGAGTCCAGCTCCCTATAACATAGTAAAATGTTTCAATCCTAGCAATATTCAGCCTATATAAATTATGGATTTCAAGCTGCTAGCTCAGGAAAGAAACCTTTCGAGATGCTCAGGATGCAAGCCTTCATCCCTGAACAATGCTCCTGCCCAAGGTGCCTCTCCACGTCCTCCAAAGGTATGTGGACATATCGCCAAGAAACACTGTGCTGAGCTGACAACAGATGAACAAGGAAACTGAACGGCACAAGAGATTCATTCTCTATTATCCCTGAGTAAAACTATGGGTCAACCCCAGACTCATGCTAACTGGTTCCCAGTGGTGTGAGGCACTAATGGAAAAACCATCAAAGGATCAATAGGTTTTCCAGTCAGATCACCAACACCCTAAGGAATCCTCTGTCCCTCCAAACTCCCCTGCCAGCACATACAGTATTTTTCCAGGCTTAAGCAGACATCTCTACCCATCAGATGGTCTTAATTTTAGGACAGCAAGAGGCAAGGGACTTCATTTCTTCTGATATTTTGTCCACATATTAATAGTATTCATGTTAAAGGTTGTTTGGGGTTTTTTTTCATTTTGTTATTTTCCTGCAGTTCCTAGACCTTTCTCTAACCTGACCTAGCAGCTAAACTAAAAGCACCACCTCTCGATGGGAGAAAACATATTTCTTTGTTAAACTCAGTAGATGCTTACTATATACTGTAAATTTAGTTTCATAGTATTAAAAAAAAACAACAAAACAAACAAATAAAACAACAACAAAAAAACCTGCTTATAAGAGGAATCTGCCACCTTCTGTTTAAAGTGTCTGCTGAAGGAGAACTTGGGATTTAGTGAACTTGAATGTAACAATTTCTGTGTTCCCGTCATCCAGGATTTTAAAGTTTAAATAAAAGTCAGGGTTTACATAGTGTTTTTATACAGACCCCAAAACTATTAATCCCCAAACCAAACAAAAAAGTCTAAGGAAGTACTAAAGACATCTGTGATATTAATCTATTCTATTTTTGTTTTACTTAAATTCTTCATCAAACAGCTGCTAGATAGCCTACTTCTACGAAGAGCAGACAAACTCTAGGGATTTCTTTAGTTTGCCAGCAAGATACTTCATAATTTCCCTAAATGCTCTGCAAATCATCTCACAAAGACAAGTTTTATAACTATTTGCACAAGATATTTAACAAATCTTATTAGAATGTCATCATGTTAGATTTTGTTTTTATTGTATTTATCTGACAGTATGAACTTAGCTCTTGATGTCCTTACATACTTTTTACTCAGGCAAACTTCCAACAACTTTTCCATTTTTTTATGAAGTATTTCAGAATTTGGCCCCTAGGCTTTTCCTGTTTTGGATAGTTTATTTCTTAAGTTTACAGTGCAGGACACATGTTTCTCCATCATTTCCTTGTGCAATACAAAATTTCTTACTTAAAGAAGCTTAGCGCTAAAACTTCACTTCTAGACTGTTAATATCTTCACTGATTTCAAATGAACCCTGGATTATACATTAATAAAGACAACTCTGGTCTACAAAACACTGTTTTTTTCTTCCAAAAGCAAATGTATTACTTGCAACGTTGTTTATACTCATATATTATTTGCTAAGATTTTCTGACAAGGAATCAAGCCCAAAAAACATAAATGTACAGATCAGGGCCACCACCTTGTAATCCCATAGTGCCCAAATCCAGATACCAAATGAACTTAAACAGAGGTGCAGAGGTAACAAGGAAAACTCAATCTACCAAAAACAAAAAAAAATCAAATCAAACCAAGAACTTTAAAGGTAGAAAATCTATGAATAAGTAATAGTTCTCAGTCACTTACATACAGTATATAACTTGTAATGTACATTCAGAAATCTCTTCCAGGTAATTCTTCTACTTA
This sequence comes from Lepidothrix coronata, assembly GCF_001604755.1. Classification (NCBI taxonomy): domain Eukaryota; kingdom Metazoa; phylum Chordata; class Aves; order Passeriformes; family Pipridae; genus Lepidothrix; species Lepidothrix coronata. The sequence continues at coordinate 1,481,272 of NW_016690256.1, read as the reverse complement.
TTCTGAGATGATTAATGGATTTAAGAGTTTTTCTGCCCGAGATTCAGTAATAATTATTTTATGAAATTTTAACTTGGATACTAATCAGGCAAAGTATTCTTCCTCAATAATATATACCTGGATTTGAGTGGATCTGAATATCTGCATATGCAAACTTATCCTCTCCTAAAAACTCAGCTTTGACATGTTAAAAAATGCACATATACCATCCCCCTAACTTGGTACATGCCATAAGTGACATAGCAAGGATTTTATCATACATTTCTATGACAATAGAATTCAAGATCCTCTGGAGTTTTTCTTCTCTTCCTCATACAGAACTGTATGTGGAAGGAAAGGAAGAAAGATGTGGTACTACAAATCCTCCTGATGTGATCTGCTTCAAATTAACCATCTGCACAAAAAGATGGAGAACCAGAAAAATGACATAACTTCTTGGATTTTTTTTTTTTACCAGACTCTTCCAGGTTCTACTTCAGTGGGATTTAAAAGCAGATTTGTTATGCAGTACTGAAGCAGGGGAGGTCGGAGTACATTGTAACACAGGATAAAATTTCTACTTTCAAAAAATATTTCAAACCTCTTGTTGCAGGTTGATCATTGCTTACCTGTTGCCAGAACTGGGATCTAGACACTGAATGAAGATCCAACACTCTTTGGAGGATCCGAAGACACAGTCACTGGAGTCTCAAGACTGAGATCTTTGCTGTGGCTTCTTTATTTTGATTTTTTGCTTTATATGTGCAACTTCCAAGTCATCTGCCTGTTATAACTCTATCTCATGAAGCTACTAATCAGCTGGCATGCAGAGTATGTCTTATACAGACACAAAGCTCAAGTGTCTAAGTGTTTATGCAAGTTACCTGTGTCTAAGTATCAATAGGAGTAACTTGAGATATGTGTCAATTAAAAAAAAAAGTCTTTAAAGGAAACTTCAGAATATTCAGATTTCAGGTCCAAGGGGAAACAAGGGCATGACAGCAGCTAGCAACACCTAAAACCATCAAAACTTTGGAATAACAGATTATTGATCCAGCATTTATAGATTGCTGGCGCAAAGCAAAAGTTTCACCAAACCTCAGATCTTAGCCAACTCCAAATTTAGAAGAATTCACCTCTTAGTTTTGTCCTTATTTCAACGTCTGTTACAGTCTAAGTCCTACATGAGGTGATGTAATTATTTCCTACCTTCCTTTGCCACAAAAAAATCAACACTACTGAAATAACAAGGTCACCAAGCTTTATGAGCTGCTGGGAGTAGACAGCAGTCTACTCTAAACTGCAGCTTGTGAGAGTTTGTGCATTGACTCTGTAGTAGATTCAGCAGAGGCTGCACAAGAGAACCCAGGACATCTTCTGAAGCACTTAATATCTGCAAAACACTAGGCTATTTCCACGAGGCTTCCAATCACTGCATGCTAATGCAAGAAATTCCAAAAACACAGCAGAAAAAGTGACTCCTGTTGTAAGACACTAATATATATTCTAAATAGAAATCTACTTCTGAAGCTACTCATTGGCAAAAAAAAAAAAAAAAATAAGAGAGGGAACTCAATACCGGGGGAAAATGTAAGATGGAGAAAAACTCAATGCTACTGTAAACTGCAAGCCTTAGTCTCTTCTTGTTCATACAGGTTAAAATGAAGAGCAACCAGAATGGAGTCAAACACTTTATAAAATGAAAAAAAAAAAAAAAAAGGGAAGAATAAACTAACTTTTTTCTTAGTTTTGGTAAGAAGGACCATCCTAACTACTGGAAATTCTTACTATTGATAATGTTTGTTTTCTTTTTCAAGGTCTTTAAAGATTGTCTTAAAAAAATTACATCTGAACTGTGTTCCACAGCAGATGAGTTCCACATTTTCTTCCAGAAAAGTGTAAAGAAATGTCAATCTCGGGAAACAGAGCACTAGAGAGATTTCTGATGTTTCTTTGGATGGTCTGATCTCCAGACTATATCTTTTGGTTGCTTTGAAAGACATCTCCTCAAAAGTGTTCATCAAGTGGAAACACACAAAAATAATTTGTCCATTTACAAACACTCAACTATTTATATACAGAAAGTATTTCTCTCAACTATAGAAGAAAACACTTTCAAGTTGCCTGTGTTCTGCTCAGATTCAACTGTAAGATGCAATAGTGTCCTATCTAAAACAAGTAAACTGGACATGAGGGCATACAGGACTGTAAATGTTACTCACACTGTCTTACACAGCACAGTAACAGCTGTGTACAGTGTACAGCTGTGCATAGAAATCGGTAAAAAAAGCATCATAAAACATGATAAAAAGAAAACTTTTTGTTAAAGTGAAATCAAAGACAGTGGAGCAATGAAGACACTATCAAGTGAGTAACCCACTATGCACTACCTAGAACTGTCCAGCAGGTCACCTACAGGAATCTCAGATGCTAGACCATCTCTTCATTAGCTTTCTCACGCTTTCCAACAGGTGACAAAGACCAGCAGTCATACTGGTAAGTACAAAGTCACTAGTGAGTAAAGACCAGCAGAAGCACACTTCAAAACTGAAGTTAAAAAAAAGCCAGCTTCCACACTGATCGTGAGAGAAAACTGAGATCTCCAAGTGTCTGAACTTCAGAATGTACAAGGGACACTACCAAAGGGTTGAGGGAGGTTATTCTTCTTTAGTCAGCACTGGTGAAACCACGCTTTGAGACCCATGTCCGGTGCTGGTTTCCTCACTACAACAGATATGAACATAGTGGATAGCATCCAATCAAGAAGACGATGAAGGGACTGGAACATGTCTCCTATGAGGATAGACTTAGAGAGCTGAGACTGTTCAGACTGGAGAACAGAAGGCTCAAGGAGATCTTATCAAAGTATATAAATACCTGAAGGAAGGGTGCAAAGAGAATAAAGTCTCCTAATGTGCCCTTGGTCACAATTAAGAGCTCCCTCTGGCTCAAAGTGAAACATGTGGGAGCTTTGCCAGACTGCAACTGGAGTGGGTTCAGGGCCTTTACACAGCCTCCCTGTGTGTTCCTCCACCCTGGTGTTATGTAAGAAACTGAGCTAAATTGTAAATATTACACAACCTTGAAAAGGGAAGGGACTAGTAAAATATCTGCATGACTCTTTCACAGTGACTCACCCCTTCATTTCTACTTTTGCTTATCATTCTCACTTAAAAGTATAAAGATATGCCTGAACTGGTCTTTTCTGCTTGAACTTTTTGTCTTTCAAGCATGCTCCAGGCACAGTGAGATATTTCATCAGCATAAACAGGACATCACATAGTGCCTAGGGACAGACATTTTAGCATGGACTGTTGCAATAGGACATGGGGTAATGGTTTTAAACTAAAAGAGATTTAGACCAGAGATAAGGAAGAAATGTTGCCCAGAGAAGTGGTAGTGGTAGATGTCCCATCCCTGGAAACATTCAAAGGCCGAGTTGGATGGGGCTCTGAGCAACTTGATCTAGTTGAAGATGTCCCTGCTTATTGCAGAGGGGATTGAACTAGACGGCCTTTGAAGGTCCTTTCCAACCCAAAGTACTCTATGATTCTAAGCAGGACAACAGTGCCAGGAAGAACACCACAGTCTTCCCCCAACTGTGCTACAGTAATTCCTGCACTGCACTTCCAGTACCCAAAGCCTCACACACCCCTCATGCTGTTCTTGCTGTGGATCAAAGTCCCATATTCCTAAACCAAGGTAGAAAAATTACCCAGGGGTTATCATTATCCAACAAAAGAAGCAGCAGTAGTGTTCCAGCTTGATTGGTAACTACAGGTAGGTCAGATGGGAGTAGAAAAACAACTGAGTTAAGCTTTTGCCTACACATTCTATAAGCATTAAAGCCTTTGAAAAACTCAGGCTATGCAAGTGCCATTAATGATTCACCAAGCTATACAGAGGCAGCTTCCCTTAAGTGAGATTAATTCCCAGATTTACAGCACAAAATTTACCCTGGGTGAAATTTTGTGGGGGTTCTCCTGTGATTCCTGGCTCAGCATATAGATAAATAAGTTAACAAAACAAAATAAAACACCCTACAAACCCAAAGAACTGGACCTGGTTGTGCCCTCTGAATTTTGGGTAGCAGTAAAACCTCCCGGTTTTTCCACAGCACTAGGTATAACTCAGTGGGGACAAAGTATCAGTTATCAGTCCAAAGAAAAGAATCAAACATGAATGTTTATCTCAATGATCTTATTGAAGAAGAACATCCAATTCAGGCAATCTGAAAGCCTTTATTCCCCTTGGAAGGAAAAGGCTGTCAGTAATATTCTGTTCTAAAAACTCTGCTTTTGAACAACACAGTCAGTCAGTTCAGTAGCACATCCCAGGTCTCTGTACTGTGTACTCTTGAAGAACTTCAGGTACATTTATATAAAATTTAATTTTATTTCTGTCTATCCCCAGAGGCCTCAGTTCCCATTCTAGACCAACTGAGCAGAGTAGGTAATAATCTAAATGCTGTATGACTTTATTGGTGTACCACAATACAAAAATACAGTAGGAAATAATTTTAGAAACTTCTTTTTTAAACTTGATGTTTACCTAATTTTGGAAAAGGCAGTCATAGAAAGAGCTTCTCATTGAAGAGGAAAGATGACAAAGTTCATTACAATTTGTGCTCATTCTTCATTAAGGTCTACAAATACACCTAAAACTTCTTTTATGAAACAATTATCGACATCACATGGATTTTATTCATTTATTTATTATTGGTATTCACTTATAGAAGACTTCAAAAAAAGTTCCTATTATCACTTTCTCAACAGTGGAGAAAATTAAATATGTATCAGGTACTGTCATACATAATAATCATGCCATTTCACATTCATTAGTACCCTCATAAATGAAACATAAGCTCTTCTAGAGAGAATTTTCACCTTGAAAGAAATAAAGACCATTTGCTTACCAAATACAAATAAAAGGGAAAGTACAGAAAAGAACAGTATTTCTTACCATTGTAAGGGTGAATGGATGGCTTTCCAGGGCAGACACTCTTGGACAGTGTAGAATGACATACTGAAATAAAATAACAGAAAAGATACTTTCAGAACATCCAATGATGGGCTAGTGTTTATAAATCAATAGTCATCCCCATAGACAACGCTACAGGAAAACAGTGCTTTTTTAGGGGCACATTAACTCACCTGACCAGGCCTTGCTTCAAAGTCGTCTTTCATCATCCTCACTTCAAGGACATTGGAGGGATGGTTTATTACCGAAGTTATTGTGACTGGTTTATTGCTGCGGATGTAGCGGTACAGCCTTTCCACACAGTACAAGCACAGGGGTCCAGAAATCCAAAACCAGGTCTATGGGAGAACAAAAATAGGTCACCTCAAGGACTTTTAACTACATGAGTACTTGCAGGACCTCATTTCACATCTAGCCTTCAAATCTCTCTACATGCAAAAATTCAAGTATGTTCTGAAGCCTTAATCAGTCTAACCAGCAGCATCATCCACAAGCACAAGGAATTTCAATCATAAAACTAATCAAGAATAAAATGTTAATGACCTCAATTGCTACCATGTTATTTTGGTTTTATGTAGTTAGATTGCAACTGGTTTCAGCAGCCAAAGACACAATACATACATGGTTTCAAAATGTAACAGACCAGAGTACTGTATAATCGTTTAACCTTTAAGGAAAAACACTGTTTGTCTTGTAATATTACTTGACTATTATCTTACAATAATCTCAGGTTCAAGTAAAAACCAAAGAAAGATTCATTCTTGTTCCATAGAATTTATGTTTATATTAAACTAGCATAAAATCATAGATAACAGAGAGGAATGGGCACTTCTGAATCACAAGTCATTTGCCCTCATGGAATATATGTATGCTAGACAAAAGATGTCCTGGAAATGCCCATTTCTCTGCAGTGATTATTCAGGGAGCCCAGGGAGCCCTGGGTGACTACTCCAGATGGAAACATTTGCAGCTGCTCAGCTAAATCTCATCCTAAGAGTCAATTACCAATAGCTTATGGCAGACTTAACTACTAATTCTACATCTGCTCAGTCACTCAAGCTATGGCATTGAAGTGCCCTTGATCCTCACCCATCTTTCTTTCCCAATTTTTGAAGTTACGTATCAGCCTCTCTTGCAACTAGTGGAGATTGATTAATTTCCACAAAAAAGCCTTAAAAGTTTCAGTAGCTCACAGAACCTTTTTTTTTTTTTTAATCTTGATATCACAATACTTCCAAACCCAAAAAAGCCCTAAATAGTGTTACAAAGCTGCCAGGAGAACACTGAGTGGCCATCTCTTTCCATGACTCTTCTCCCATAATTGGCTCTAAAGCAGGCATCTTAAGTCCCTAAGACTCTTTACTGTCCTCTGGGTCATATGGAGCCAGCTATACACTGATGCTTGTAATTCAGGAGTATCACCACAACAAAATACCAATCCAAAGAACTTTGTTGGAGGAATTCAATGTAGAATTAACTGTTTCTTATTATGACTTCATGCTCCATAGAAAAATGGGTTCCCACTACAGCTCGTAAGGGATATACATGTTCAAGAGAAAACAAGGATAATAACAAAGAGAAACTCCTGTGAGGTCTGTTATGGGACCATCTTGAATGGTGGGCCTTGGACTTGTGAACTCCATATTCGCAAGCTTCCTCAGGCTACTTACCAATACAGCCCAACTCATCTTTTCTCAAAAGAAAAGAGAAAATTTGGATGAAGAAAAAGCTGCTTCCACAAAACATAAAGAAACAAAAGGAAAATAGAAAACAGAAAAGGCTTTTCTATCCCTGCTGTCATCATACTCATTTACCCATGCTACACATAAAACAAGCCTTTCTGCAAACAACAGGCCATAAAAGCCAAACCACAACCAACTGCAAACCAGAAATGAGTATTAGGACTTGCATCTGCATGGTAAAAAAAGAGAACAAATGGAGCTTGATTATTTCAACTAACTACTGTCACACAGTGCTTACAAAGGGACCTTATGAAATGTTATATAAATGTTTGCTCTGAAGTGCTACGCTGTAATTTAAAGTCACATTTATAGCAGGACCAATACTTCTCTTTTGTCTTATCTCTTAACATCTTATGTTGTACAAAAAATATTACAGCTGACCTCTTGACATTTTTCCACTCTCCCTATTCTATGCATCACATTGTAATGCAGCTCAGGGTTTAATATAGATTGATTTTTCCACACCAAATCTTTGAATGCCTCTAAAGGTTTTAATAATATTTTCCATTATTAAAACATCTGGTCTGGAAAAGCAATAATTAGTGGTTATGGCTGACTGAAAGACTTGGCAAGGCTTATAATACCTGAAATGTCGGATCATACAGACCTCTGGGAAGTGTGACTGGAACTTGGGTTCCTCGGAACAAATTCTCATAAAGTGATTTTGTACAAAGGGTTCTGGTACTGGGAAGTCCTCTGGGAAAGGCTCAGTAGCATAATCAGGAAACAGCTCTTCAAAAGCCTTTGGCACAGTCAGATTCTGTCGGAGCGTTTTGTTAGGATTAAAGCAACCAGGAGGGTGTTCCTCTAAGTTCGTCTGGTACTTGAGCACTCCCCTACATGAAAGTAAGAATAGTAAAGACACTGAAGTAAGAAACAAACAACTTATCTTAATTCAGAGAGGGCTTTAGAGAGTAGTCACAAGCCTCATCTTCTGTTAGAATTTTTATTCCATTTGTTTGCAGGACTTTCAATGAGATTGAAGATTTGCAACAATAGAGCCTCCTGTCACTAGAGGCAAGGTTTAACTTTTCCAGCTCGCTTGGCACTCCCACACTGAACAGCCTCAAGCTTATTGCTGCTTGAAAGAGGGAAAACATTGTGGGAACTTTGCAAAAAAAGTAAGTAATCACATTTCCAATTCAATCTCACACTGTCAGGCTGTTTTCACTCATCCTCCCTACAGTCACCAAGCCCTGTTTTTAAGGGAGTCTTGTAGCAGAAGGGGCCTAAGTTGCCAAATCATAAATGGCAGGAATGTTCCTACTACTTGGTGTTTATCAGGTTTGCACACAATTCTATAGTTTCCTCCTTTGGATATAATCTTGTCAGATAAAAGGAAAAAAGAAAGTCCTGCATGATAGCCAAGGAATCTTCCAACCTTCCTTGCAAATTGTTTTGTGGTTTTGATGGTTTTGTTTTTTTTTTTTTAAAGCTAAGCTAAATTTGTAGTAAAATGAAGTAAGAACTTTGCAGCTAGAGCTAGAAATTGAAGAAAGAACTGGAAACCTGAGACACTCTGGGATATCTCAGCACATGAATGAATCATTGGAAACAGGGAAGAAAAGATAACAGTAGTAGTAAAATTTCTCAGAAGCACTACTTGTCTCTGAATCTGTATTTGATGACAGTAAATCCACAAGCAGGAATATTTAAAAAAACCCAAAAAAAACCCAACAAAAACCAACAACAACAACAAAAAAAAAGAAAAAATAAAAGAAAAACCAACCACTAACCAAATGAAAGGCTGAATGACACCTCTATAGGATGGTGCTGGGTGGGAAATGAGGCATATTGAGGCAACGTCTGGTGAGACATGCCTGCTGAGTACTAGACCATGTTGTGAAGGCTCATCTTAAGTATACAATCAAACATAAGGACATAGACTCCCTCCTCCTCTCCTTAACACACAGCAGCGGTAGAAATAGAATTTAGTTCACAAGAAGAGAGAGAACTAGGACATCTGCAATACTCCCAACTTAAGTGGGCTCTGACAAGCTACTGGCAATCTTCCCTACAAAAATGCAATCCTGACAGTCAGTAACAAGCTTCCCACGTGGTCCAGTGAACAATGTCAGCTTGGACGTTAAACCTCCTCACTCTAAATGCCACATCTGACCCTGGGAGAATCATTTGGAAAGTGTCCTTGCACCTGCCTGCATTTACTGCTTGATCATGCCTATCGCTTGCATCTGGCATCACTGCTGATCATCACATATTTGCAAAGTGGCAGATACCACTGGCATTACGTTAGTTCCCTGCTTCATAAATATTATAGTGCCTCATGGATTCAGCTGGAAGTCAAAGCCCATGCAATATTTTTCCAGTCAACCTTGTGTGCAAGCCTGTCAGCAGCTCCCACAGCTTCTCTGTTCTCAGAACATCCAAAAGAGTATTTCCTTGACACATGAATAGCTGTAAACATGAGAATACCTTCCAATGATCTCTAGTTTGGTCAAACTATTACAAACATGCTGAGTGGCAAACAGTGATGACAAAGCTGTCTGTTAACAGCAGCTGCAACTACTCCCATTTCTGAAGTTGTCAAGGAAAGGCAGGTCTTACACACCCAAGATCACTTCCCAGAAAGATTGAGTTCTGCACAATTCTTAAGAAATCCAAGATATATCCTCATGTATTTATTAGACACAACACTCGAATATATAAAAACTCAGTATGGATGTCAAGAAGTAGGAGATAGACACCTTTAGCAAACAAAAATGGGTGAGACAAAATGAGAAAGTAATGTAAAAGTGTGGTAGAGGCTGACCAGCACAGTATGGAGAATCTGCAAGACTCTCAAGCTCTGCTCCAATTTTCCATGCCCAAAATAGAGACAAAATTCACTTCTGGCTAGAGCTGGAAAATAGAAATATCACTATTTCTTAAGATTTTAAAGCTTATAAACTAGACATCAATGATTCCAAATGTTTTTATAGGGAATTGCACTGCTCCTATCTCCTCATCCATCTTCTGCTGCTTAGCTCAAGGTAAGTTGCTTGAGGGGTCTGCTAAAGGTCAGTGTGTGGGTGGACTCATAAGAATTTTCACCCTTTGGAAGAAAAATCTTTGAATAACTCTAGTGAGAGCACAAAGGCCTTATTCTCAGCCTCTGTAGACCACAGTAATACCACAGTAACACCAAATTTGGATCAGCTGGGAATCTGGCTCCAAAGATTTTGTATGTTTTATAGCTCCTTACACTGGTACTAGAAACATCAAGCATCTGTTTTACATAAACTAATTTTTGTTGCTGCTACTACTGACCTAAAATATAGATAAATGATTGTAGATATGCACCAAGTCTTAAGCCACTAAAACCTTTAAAAGTCATATTGCAAGAAGTATCCACAACAGTTTAAACAAGACAAGAATCCAGCAATATCATGGAAATACAGGCAAAAGCTCACTCAAACTGTCTGCACAGTTCAGCCACAGAAGATGCCTTGTTCTGTAGAGTAACTGGCCATGAGTTCACAACTCTCCAAGACATGCCACACAGGAGTAATTTGAGTGCAGATATCTAAGTTTCCTTCATTCTTAGAAGAGATGATCAAATTATTTAGGTTGGAAAAGACCTTTAAGATCATTGAGTCCAACCATTAACCCAGCACTGCTGTGTTCACCACTAAACCATGTCCCTAAGCACCACATCTACAAGTCTTTTAAATACCTCCAGGAGAGGTGACTCCACTACTTCCCTGAGCAGCCTGTTTTAAAGCATCTTCTCTTGGTGAAGAAAGTTTTCCTAATATCCAATCTAAATCAGCCCTCATAAAACCTGTGGCCACTTTCTCTTGATCTTACTGCTATCACTAATAGAGCCTATAAATCAATCCAGGTCACTTGAATCTTTGTAACAGCAAGTTAGTTGAAGTATCCTTCGGGCTTCATTGACTGTATTTATCAGAACTCATTAAACCATAATGGGAGAAAGACACTTAGAAAACATAGGGAGACCTACATTTAGGCATCTTAAACTTGAACTGACTCCCACTCTCCATGACTCATTCCCCTCCCATTTTTAACTGACACTCAGCTCTTTTAGATTTGCACTGAATGCCTCTGTAATTCAGTACTAAGGAGGCTGTGTACCAGAAGATGTCTGTTCAATGTTTGGTGTATTACTACAGCCTTGGTTTGCAAACTTGGTAAATGGAACATGGTTAGGAATACAGTGGGCAAAGGATAATGCAGTGAAGGAGATTAATTAAATGGGACATGAAAAATATCCCAAAGGCAATAACTGGAACAGATTACCTAGGGAGATTAGAGGATCTCAGTCACCAGATGTTCTAAAGAAGTTAGAAAAACACCTGTCAATAATAATTTAGAAAAAGTCCATCCTGCCCCAGGATGAGGAGAACACATTATATCCGTCTTCCCCCAGCTATGAAAAGAGCTATGCCCCAGAAAAAAGAAACAGAAAAGCCCCCAAACAAACAGAAACAAACAAAACACACACACACACACACACACACAAAAACAAAAACAAACAAAAAAAACCAACCCACAAACAAAAAAAAAAAACCACAAAAAAACCCAAAAAAAAAAAAAAAAAAAAAAAAAAAAAACAAAAAAACCCTCACAGAGTACAGGAATTGTGTCCAGGAGTTTCAATTGTTTTGAACTCATTATTTCAATTCACCAGATCTCAAGCTGCATGTTTCTGTTCAACAACATATTCCTCCCATGATCTTGCTAGGCCTTTCCACATTTACTTTAAGCAGCAGTGCTCAGTGTCACACAGTAAAGCACTCTGTGTTTCAGTAGATATTTGATGACATGGAGAAATACACCTCATTCAAATACACCTTCCCCTCTTTATACCAATCTCTGCATCTACATCCACAGAGGAAATATCACGGACATTAATGGCCCAGATTTTCATAGAATCATAGAATAGTTAGGGTTGGAAAGGACCTCTAAGGGTCATCTAGTTCAATCCCCAACCCATGCAGACATATGTCGTAACTTGTGGAAGCTGCTTTACCTCGCAATAGAGATGGGTTTGTTTGTGCCTGATACAGTCCTGATTTTCAGCACATTAACACTGGTCTGATGTTTGTGAAAACAAGAAGAAAAACTTGCAAATGTTGTATCACACCAGTGAGAAAGAGGTAATTAGGGAGAAGTCATTCCTTCCCTCTCCTTAGGAGTCAAAATGAAAGGTAGAGAGGAAAATGCAAGAGATGAGCAACTTTACTTCACATTCTTCTCTCACTAAACAGGTAGGAGGGGGTAGAGAAAGAAACTATGTTCTCTTGATTTCTCACTAGACACTGGTAAAATGGACAAGGACTAATATTGAAAGTGAAAAAATTTGCTCTAGTTGGCTGTAGCACATACAATACTTCAAGCTACAATCTGATATTTATTTAAACAAACATCTGTTGAAAAACCATATAGGACAGCAAAGTTGGCCCAAAGTTGGCCTGCTGTGCACAAGTAAGCTCAGGAAACGGAGCAATCAAGAAAACTTCTCTTTCTGGTTGTGCTTCAGGAAAAGGGACAGTGTTTTCCATTTACTTACCCAGAAACGTGCAGCATCAGCAGCATATAGAAGACAAAGAAAAGGTTGTGTGTATACCAGAAGATGTCATAGTTTGAAACCCTGAAAAGAACAAACCACGGGTCAATGCTGTTTCAACTTAGATGGAATCACTGCAAATTAAAAACAGACCTGTGCACACAGGACATCATTATATGCTACATAGTCATGTAGAAGAGTCAAAGCCCAGCATGTTTTCCTACAGGCACACCGTACTTGCACGCAATTAAGTGTTGAGAAGAACAAGTGACTGGCACAGAAGTAACAAGCTGACAAAGAGAGATACGGATGTAGAACTACAGAGACAGCTGAAGAACTCTTCTGAAATTAGGAGACTTCACTGCTTTCATAGGTCCTAGTTAGTATCTATGAGACTCTCATAGCTAGAGTAGTTCCTCCATCTGCAGTTTCAAAACTCAACCCCTTTACAGTGAGCATCACCTTGCATTCTGCCTGCCCCAATACAATCTAATGTTTCACTAAGGTTACAACACATAAACAGGTAGCATGGACAGCAGCAGAAGGGCTAGTGGAAAGGGTAAAAAACTTGTGAGGGTATAGAGTGTAAGGAGATACAGGAGGAACAGGAACTAGAGCAAGAATGCAACAAGAGCACAGGTAGGAGAATTTTCAGGACAGGAAGCCACATACAGTATGGCTCTAGGACTGATGGTCTTGGGAGGGACAAGAAGAACATTACACTGTGAGAGCAGGAGAGGTGAAGGGAAAAGAACACTTCCTTTCATTAGTAATTTGTTAGGCGAAATGAAAAGAACCAAGACCAAAGAAAATATCCACCCAGAACTGTTTTCTGTTAAGCTTGTTTGATTTTTGCTCAAGTAAATTAGTTACCAACAAACAACAACAACCAAATGGTTAAGAAAATACACTACCTCACAGCACACAAACACACCTTTCACACTACACAGCATGGTAGGAGAATCCCTTCCAAAACCAAAACCTACTCCCATTCATAAGCCAAACCAATTATTAAATAAAAAAACAACTTTAACACTGAGAACATGATTTGAGAAGCTATTCCTTTGGCACAGCTAAATTATTTTTTTTTTCAGAATTTTTCCTCTCCTATGGTCTTCTACATAACTAGCTAACTGCCCTTGCTTCAATACAATTGACACATATATTGCATCTGTGCCTGTCAATACAGGACTTATTTGTTTTCTTTTTCAAGAAAAAAAATAATTTTGATAATCTGAGGGCTACCAAAATAAAACCCAAGCAAGTGAAGGAACAAGGAAGGAAGCAAAGGAGGAACAAAGGAAGCAAAGTAAGGTACCTAGCAACAGCAAGGGGCTCTGAAACCTCCCTTCCACCCTGACATCCTTCCCCTAGTCAGCACTATGTTAACACTTTTTCCTCCTTGAAGCTGCTCAAACCATTTCTAACTCCTCATACCCTGGCAGGCATTTCCATGTAGTCACTCATCATATCTCTTAAGACGTTATGGGAGTCAACATCAGTAAGATGAAAATAAATGATGGTATAGGGAGTGGAAACACAACTGGAAGGCACAAAGAGCAAAATTTACCCTCACTCCTGAAACAGGTCATAGAATCCTAGAATGGCTTGGGTTAGAAGGCACCTTAAAGATCACCTAGTTCCTTGCCCCATGCTATGGGCAGGGACGACGATAGATCTTGAAGCTCTGGTTTAAATTCATATTTTGCTATAATACCAAAAGCTGCACACTGAAAGAATTTTTATTGCATCTTGAGTACCTTTTTCAGAATGCACCAATTTTTCAAAAAGTCAATTCCTGGACTGCTTCTGACGTATTGCTTTCAACAGCTAATTATTGTTACTGATTAAAGTTACCATACACTTCTTGTGCATGTCTTGAATACACCTAAATGTCAGCTTCTAGCCACTTAAGTATTTTATTTTTCTTTCAGCACTCCTACAGATAACTGTACTATAAAATACTGTTCCTCACATGTATAAAATTCCCCTAAATATAAGCAAGCCCTGTGAACTTCACTTCCTTAAATTAAGGGGATGTGAATCCTTGAACCTCCTACCATGAAACATATTTTCCAACATTACGATAATTATATATTTCTTGTATCTTTAAACTGTGTATCCTATGGATATATGCAATATTCTAACATATTCAATAATCTTCCTATTGATACACATATATTTTTATAGTTCTTCAGAACATTTATTATTTTTTTCCTTCTAAGGCTTAAAATAGACATTATTCACAGAACTAATGCATTTCTTAGGACTACAAAGTACTGAAAATTTGAGGTAAGTTGAATATTTAGTTTTACTTTTGGTTAACCTACTTTAGAATTTTGCAGGTGAAGACCTGCAATAGTTAACTCACTGAGAAACGTACGGGGAGTTTGGCATGCTTTAAGGGGACACAGTAAGTAGTACAGTTTTGGAAAAATATTTTTAACCCTGTTACAGATAGTTTTGAGAAGGAAGATTTATGTGCTACTTTAGAAGATTAAATTGAAGATTGGAATATTTGGTTACAAAAATAGATGGCATTTGAGTACCTTATTTTTTAATGTTCTTTTAAATACATGACTTCCAAATCGTGAACAACATTAATTTGAAAGTTAGCAGAATTGTCAAAATTTATGACAGAATTTATTGTGTTTTCTGATAACTTCATAACCCTTCTGATAAACAACTACTGAACCAAAAATATTGGCCTAATTCTCATGTGTGACAAGGCAAAAATTTAGAAAATTTTTCAATCAGTACGCACTTTCCCCTTTTAAAACATTAGCAGCTAATTCAATCCCAATACTTATTCACGCACTTTACTAAACAAGTAAAGGCAGGAAAATAGAGGGATAATCATCCATATAAAAATTTCAGGAGGAATATACAAAGGAAGAAATTATTAAGCAGGTCAGTGTGCAAGAGCAGATTAGGGCTGGAATCCAAGAGAATAATAGTCTCTGAAATACTTTTTGAAAAGCCCAGCTTCTGAGAGGCAGTGAATATTTGCAAATAATTTTCCTAAGACTATACAGTATGCTCACCCATCATAGGGCACATGAGAATATACAGGGAAAGAGATTAAACAGGGACAATGACATGCACTCAGAAGCTTGTTTCCTTAGGAAAACATACTATAAAGACAAGCTTGAGGTCTATGCCTGAGAGAGAAGCCAGGATAACATTTCTAAATAAGAACTATTGCTAAAGTAACTGGAAATGCAGATGATCTTTTCAGGGCTTTGATTCTTCTGGCTAGACAGCAGAGAGCTGGGAATGTATTTGCACTTACAGTAACTGTGGAAGGAAATAAAAAGCATGTAACTTCAAAAGATGTTGCATGAACCCCAAAATTATTTCCAATAATATGTTTACAACCACCTATATTTTTCTAAGTTTCCCAATCATTAATACATTATGTTCTCTCTTTTTTTTTTTCTAATTTATTATGGCCTTGAAGAAAACAGGACTTTGTTCTGGCTCATTGCTGCAGAGTGAAGTAATTGTGTTATTTTTCCATCTTCCCCAAACTGCTTTTCTTTAACAAGTAGAGCCATTTGTATGGACTATGTAGTGTGCAGCCATCCTGACATCTCATGCAGCAGCCTAATCTTGCACTTCTGTAGCCTGCAGTGCCTCACAGAGGTCTCAACCCTGGAAGTAGTCTTGTCTACTGAAAATGCACAAAAATGCTGAACTAATGTCCCAAATCACAGGATAATGTTGCCAGATAACATTTCCACTCAGGAAAGACAGATTAGTTCAACAAAGTTCAAAACCACACGTGTAACTCACATCAATGGAGCACCATTAATGTTTGAAGATACATAATTAATATATCCTACCATGTTGGCTGAAGTGAGATGATGCATTTACATGAGCAGTCTTTGAATTCAACCACTATAAAAATGACGGGGTAATTTTTATATGTTCGCTTGCAGAATCCAAGCCTTAAGAAGACTGCAGCATTGTGCTAAATCCTCCAAGGTACCAGTCACTCACAGTTACTATCATATGTGTTCAATAATGTTGGTACAGAATGTGAACCTACTGGAGGACTAAACCTTCAGAAATCCCATCAGCTGCTCTGAGCCAACACTGCATTGCTGTTTGGAATTGTAATTCACACTAAAGAGAATATATCTAACAACCAGAAGCAGAACTTTAAAAAGCAACATTCTACTTAAGTAGCATAATTTTGTGACAGTTTGTTTCATTGCAGGGGGGTTTTCTTGTTACTGTTTTTCTTACAGTTTGTTGTTACAATTAATTGGTGAAAATAATTAGGATAAGGATATAATCTTATTTTACTTCCAGTGGACTTAATGTATGCATTGGATAAAACTTTCCATATGCTTAGTTTACTGCCTCCCTGTACAAACAGAAAAAAAATAAAAAAAGTACTATTTGATAATTTGAAAGATCTATATTTTTAACTGAGCACATTCATCAAATAGTATTTTTCTCAGAAGGTAATTCAATCAAGTTTTGTAATTGTTTTAATGCGAAATTCACTGTGCTAATTTTACTGCAAGCTAGGGAAAAATAGGGCAAGAAAATTGGTATTTTTAACACTCTAATCAGTAGGAAAATATGATTACTGAAATGGCATTTTTCAGTATAATGATCAGATTATGTCTTACCTGATGGCAAACGTGGAAGCTGTACACATTAGGAATAATACTAACACCATAATGACTCCAGTCAGACCTGGAACTAAAAGGGACATAAGATAACTTACATTTGAACTGTGAAAAGGTATACTTGTCTACTGTGATTTTCTAAGGAAGTGGAATTAGATATACAAATCATGATTTAATCAAACTCTTGCAAATACTTATCTCTTGAGCACAATTCATGTATCAAACTAGATAATAAAGAGTTGTTGTGTAATTTCCCACCTTCTCAGAGAAAACTACCTTCTCCCTTGTATTTCACCATGCATCAATAATTTTGTATTAGTCTTTGCTGCTGCAATCTTTTGCTCATGACATCTGTCTCTAAGTAGGTAACTAAGAACAAACACTGTTTATTTGTAAGACTGACTGTACAAATTTCTTTATCTCTTTCTTATTCCAGAACCTAAACTCTGTTGATCATGACAATTAACAACCTGGTCAGGGACAGAATTTCAAGCAAATCAATTTCTATGCAAGCTGTCACTACAATTGTTTGCCAACCCATTTCATTCTGGAATGAGGAAGAACCCAAAATTAATCTCCATGGCAAAGTATAATGCTTGAAATTGTTGACCACGGAGCAAGGTCTGTGAGAGTGATCTGCAGCCAGTATTTGAGAAGGGAAGGTTAAAAATATTAACAATTGGACTCATTTGTTCAAATGCAGACTCTTATCAGAACTAGTTTATCCTCAGCCCTTTTAAGCCAAAGGAGAGAAACAAGTATTTCTACAGCATGGTATGTTGGACAAAGCTCTCAGGCACATGGTGTGATTCTTGAGGTGTCCTGCACAGGGCCAAGAGTTGGACTCAATGATCCTGATGGGTGCCTTCCAACTCAACATATTCTATGACCCCATCCTAAAGCAGAATCCTGCCCATAAAGTACAGTAAATCATCAACCTAAAGACAGATTAGAAAATAACAGTTAGCACATTTTCTGAGCATCTTATCTTCAAAATTGCCATCCCAGTAATTAAGAATATGAATTAAGAATTAGGATCCTAAAATCTGTGAAAGATTACATCAATACCTTTTAATCCTCAAAGAATGTTAGTATTTATGTGTAATTTCTAGTCACCTTAAAAGCCACATATTTGGGTTTAAACAAAGTCAGTCAGGTCAATCATCAAGCAGAAATCTAAATAAATGCTGACTTACTGTCAAAATACAAATGTCTCAACCAGCTTTTATGGATGTAAATGGCAAAACCACAGACTGTAATGGTACATGATCTTTTACAGGATCACATCCTAATGACAAGAGCAAGCTTATTTTTTAATAATTGATTGCGATTTTAGACTCTTTAGCAATAAAGAGACAATCTCAAATCTTATCTTTTTATAAACTTCTCAATATCCACTCATTAAAAAGTCTTATACCCAAAATCTGATACATTCCAAATCACTCCTCAATTTTACAAACTTTAGGAAAAATCTCATCCCTACAACCAATGGAAGTTTCCTCATGGACTGCATAAAAAACTTAATTTCACTCCTTCATGGAAAGATTATAATTAAAAGCAGTTGTAATAAAAAGAAAAATACATTCTATCCACTGCTGCCTTCTTCATTTCTTCTTTCTTAACCTAATTTGATGTGTAGCATGCAATGAATCTCCCCTCTGACACAAATACTTCCAATGCAATTGCAGTACAGCACTTAATCCAGCTTTCTACGCTGTCACTTAAGCTACAGGTCACCTATTACATTGAGTTTTTAATTCTCTTTCCTTCAAACTGAAATCGCTCACAATCTTGCCCCCCCTTATCAGTGCATTTTTAGTGTTTCCTCTCTGCCCTGTTCCAATCTCTCTTTTCCTTCACTATGTTATTGAATACTTGTTACTCCCACAGTTTACCTCCCACCCTTATACAAGGAGGCTCTTTCCTAAACTGATCTGAAAAGCCATCACAATATAAATCTTCTGTTTCCTTATTCCTTCTGTTTGCTGTTCTGAACTGCCTGGGAAGAAACCAGAGTTTTTTCCATATTTGCACATTTCCAATAGCAGCAAAATCTTGGTCCCTGTCTGGGTATTCCTTCAGCACAAATAATAAGTGATAATTACTAGTTGTTGGGATGTGGAGTGATCTGAGTAATTTTAAACTTAAAGATGATTTAGAATCACTGCTTTTGCAACTATGTGCTCAAATTTTTAAAAATGCACTATTTTCCTGGCTGACCGAGAGTAAAAGGAGTTCCACTTCTCAGCTAGAGAGGTCTCAAAGTATCCCCACAAGCCAGGACAAAATATGATTGGGCCTCTCACTGCTTCTTTATACCAAGTCCTTCTCCCTTATACACGATATTGAATATAATCCTCAGTTGCTTGGTTTGTTTCTCCCCCCTCTCATCTTTAACGCCCTCCTGCCAGTTACCCTCGTTCAAGCCTCCACAACTGATTCACTAACTACACCATTTACCTGACCTGCTTCCAGTTAGCAGTTAACTTTTACCTCAATTTCTATTATTTCACTTTGTCACTCCCTCTGCTCTCAACTGATCTAAACCTTCCTTAGGGTTTTTGGAAAGCACTGTTGTGCAAGTTGCTAATTCTAGTACATCTGTTGGGATTGACAAATCTAGAACCCCATCCATTGCTGTCTATTCAGATTCCTTTGGACCGTGCCCTAAAAGCTACAAAGTTGGGGTTTTATTGTTTGATCTAAATAAGGGTGGAAGTGTGATGGCATCAGGAAGGACGTTTACCTGCTTGTGAAGCACAACAGCTCAGACTTGTGTCTGCCCCTCCATACTCAAACATTGCTCCTTTCTAAATTCCTGCACCAAAAATGTCTTTTTATTCTTTATGAGCGCTGAAGTCTGATTCCCATGTAACAGTTTAGACTGCTCTGAAGCCAAACCAACCCTTAAATAAAACAGCTGAAGCAAGAAGACTGCTCTACTGTTATGTTTTTTTTTCTTGAAATTGGATCATTTAGGAATTTGGTTTTAATATTATGCAGAATCTCTGTTTGAAACTAATGATTATCTGCTGACTCATCTGTACAATAACAGCTTTGAAGATGCTGCTCAAGCTACTATGGGGCTTATGTAACTCCTCCCTCCTGACTATTGGATAAGCAAACCCAGGTTATATTAACACAAATAAATCAAGCTAGCTGAAATACAACAAATGCAGTACGTGAACAGAGGATCAAAAATTTTGTCTGGAAAGTAATAATGAGAAGCAGCAAACTTTCTCATTCAGTTTTGCAACAGACTTACCAGTTGCAAAAAGTAGTTTCCTTGGGTCCTGAAAAACAGACAAGCAGAAAAAAAAAATCAACATATGGGATTTTATACCTATATGAATAACATGGCAATAATAAGTAGTTCATAAAGCTCATGCACATTAAGACACAAGTAATTCCTAAACCTGGATGCAGGAATGAATTTGGTAGTAGTTTACATTGACTGTAATTCAACATAAACTAAATCTTTAGCCTTTGCATTTCCCCAGTGAAGAAAATTCTTATCTGTTATTAAAAACTGGGATTCAGATAATTTTACAGACAATTATTTTTGAAAGCTTTACTCAATTACCTCATCCCTTTGGGGGGACAAAGGGAAGTAGAAGAGGAAGAGAATTTGAATTTAAATGTAAGACAAGAGGCAAGCATTTTACTGCCAGCTACATCACCAAGAGATTTGCAGGGGACTCTAGTGAAGCAAGACTGAACACAAAGGACACAGATGTTCCTGTGTCCTTCACAACATGTGAAAGCAAGAGGGGATATGTCAGCCTCACAGGAAACTGCCTCACTCCCCCTGAGTCCTATATTTCAGAGGTTTTGTCTTCATTGTGGAGAAAACTTTATTATTATTATTATTATTGTTGTTGTTGTTACTGTTATTGTTATTATTATTAAACTAGCGGTAAAATGCAGTGAGGGGAGGTTAGCTATTATTATTATTATCATTATCATTATTACTATTATTATTATTGAACTTGCAGTAAAATGCAGTGAGGGGAGGCTAGCAGTTTTCATACAGGTCAGGAAAAATGAAGTATCCTCTCTCTGACCTCGTCCTTGTCTCTGATCAGATGCGCATACACATGTAGAGAACATGACAGTAGCATCCAGACTGCCCACCACAGTTAAAAAATGGGTTTAAGTGGAATTCAAGTACAAAGGTTCAAAAGCTACTAAAGTACCTAGAATCCAGAAAGTTTGATCCTAGAGTTCCTAAAAACTTGCTATAATCTCCATTTTCTGTTGCGAAATTCCTAAAACGGCTTAGTAGAGGCTGCCATGCACACCCTGGCATGTTCTTGCCCGAGGCAGGCTCCTGATAATGTTCCTGATGAGGCTAAGCCTGTAAGACCACTCCTAACACAAGCAGACATGCAGTTCAACTCAGAAGCTCAGCACAATAGTTGGTGTTGGCATGTCTGTCTGCCATAGAATAGCTCCATGATTAGATCATTCACCCTGGGATTGCAAGACCTTGGTTGTTGGTCCTTATGAGCCTGGGTTGAGTCAAGCTCTCTTTTTCTGGGAAAGGATGCAGCTGGGATAGGGTCATTGAAAATATTTCCTAATGAAGCTGGTAGAAAAGAAATGCAGACTTGAGACTAGAATGGATATAAACAAGAGGAAACTTGATTGTAGCCCAAAGAAGAAAGAGTCCTGGACTCTGGTCTTCCTTCTTAAATCTGCAAATACCTTTCCAGTGCCAAATACAGAAGCAAGCACCTGGACTAGGAATCTGATATGGCTGCAAGAAATCTGCACCAAAGTCAAAGAAAGTAAACAAATCAAGTATTTTGCAACTAGAAATCAGCTTCCATCCCAGTTCATGTAGACAACTAATTCTACTCTTAGCATATATACTCACTGCAGCTCAAATATGCAAAATCCTTTTCAAATCTCACTGCATTCTAAATAGTGGAAATGAGGAATGTATTTTCCCAAAAATACAGTAGAAATGTCTCAATCTGGCTCACTCAAGGAACAGAGAGAAGTAGAAAAGAAGCAGGAGAACAAGGTGCAAGGTGAAAGAACTTGATGACTGCATTCTCCATCTCATAATCAAATAGGAATGAACCCTGCTGCATTAAACAAAAAGTGCTTAATACATGCTTTGTCCAGAGAAAGAAGTAAAATCCACAGCAACCCACATGATGCGAGTTTTCAGTGCACGAAACAGAAGCACTATATAGATCATAGGATGGATCATATAATGGAACTGAATATGAAAATAATCATATATTTAAATTATATGCTTAAAAGAGAAATATGAAAGGACAGCTGGCTCACCTCACCACGATAGTTTGCTGCATTTAGGGCCAGAAATTCTTCATTGTAGTTCTCAGAGAAGTTAAGAGCATTCACCAGATGAGCAGCAACATGTAAGACTAAGAAAAAAAACCTGAGTAAAGGTGAGGTCTGTAAACAAAATATGGATGTTCCCCTGAAGTGGCCACCCAGATGCCAAGCTGTAATCACATCACCTGCATGAGGTACATCAGGGACTAAGGGATTCTTTTTCTAAATCAGTTTATAAATATTCATGACAGAAAGATGTATGTATTTTAAGGGTTTTTTTTTAACTCTGTAGCAATGATTTCCATGGTACAATGCTTCAGCTGAGAGGCAACATTCAAAAGTGTCCAGCCAAGAATATTTCTTCTTCACCAAATTGGGTAGTTGTCTCCACTGTTGCCTTCCCTGCAGTTAAGCCTGTAGTACCCTGTTTCTTCACCCTAATCCCTTAGGCACAAAGGGATAATGGCATATTTTGACCTGATCTCATATACCTATCCTTCTAGAAATTGGAATTTTATGGAAAGGCTCAGCATTAGAATGTATGGCCATGTGTTTAAAGCAAAAATGAACCAAAACCCTCACACATCCAAGAAAGCATTTACAATTTAAGACAGGTAAGCACAGAGCAAGACTATCCCCAAACGTACTGTAGAAGAAAAACCACGAAGTACTGCTTCAATGTGCTTCCCAATCACGCTGCTACTCAGCACAAAAAGATCTCACCTGAAAAGATGCATATTGTAACACCACATGTCACATGGAAAGTTTTACTTTTGTCTAGCAGCCTTCTGGTTTTCTTGCTGGCAACCTAGTAAGAGAAGAATTCAAGCAATCTCTTCTAAAACAAAGCAAAGAAAAAGAATACTAACAGCAACTGCTGTGATATAATAGCAACTTCAGCTTTTACTAGGTTTAACAGTCTTGCAAGCATAGTACCTAAATTTAAAAACTACTGGATTATGACAAAGAGATGATTTTGAGGACTTAATGAAGAAATTACACTCAGATCTGTATTACATAGATATCAAGAGCACATAATCTACCTTCTGGCCTTAAAATTTAGGAATTCCACTAACTGTGTAGCATCACTGACTCTTTTATAAAGAAGATCAAAAGGAATGGCATATTTGCATACACATATGCATCTACAGGCATCAAATTTTATAGGTATTGTCACATGATGCACAGAGGTCACAGGTTCAATTTGCAACCATTCAGAAAACTGTCCCTCAAAAGCATTACTTACATTTTCATAAAAGCAACCTGTGAATCACAAAGAAGCTAAACTACTGTTTACTGAATAATGGTACAGAAAACAAACCCTCTTAGATTTGACAGAAGTTTTTTTCTTTTAATTTCCCATGATAATGAATGTATCAGGTTGGGTATTCTTATTTAAAGTTCTATCATCTCCAGTAGGACACTTATGGTCACGCAGAGATAAAGTTGGTTTTGTTCTGTTGAATTCTACCAGGAAGCAGTAGAGAGGACACGGATGCCTCTAATATAACAATTCAGAAAGACAAAGGATACTTCATCTGGCTACAGTTCGACAGCAGCTCTCCATCCTTCAAAAATGCACTGAAGAAATCATCCTCACAACAGGCCAAATCAAACCAGACACTGTCAGCCATGGCATTGTCTTCAAAGGAGTCATGGATCTAGGTTGAATGTCTGATACTTGCACCATGCAAGCACATACTGTATAATAATCAGGGATATAACAGATTCTTTTTCTATTATTTTTCAACTAAACAGAGACCAGGGCCCTCTTCTCAATTGCAGCATCCTGAGGACATTACTTACCTTCTGAGATCCTCGCAGGAAGGCCAAGATAACGCGGCACATTGGTAGAAGGACCAGGCAGCAGTTGAGATTGAGGACAGATGCTGAAGCTCTGCTAACACACAATCCTAGCTGAACAAATATTGCAAGAGTTAGATTACAGGAAGAAAGGAATAGCACATGTCAGTATTCAATCTCTTTTTCTTTGCAGTGAAACCAAACAGTTCCCATGCTCTCTGACTCATCGGAATAGTGGAGTTTCATTATGTTTTATTGTACTGGAAAAACCACCATACATACAACATGCTATCCTGTTCTCAAAGAAGAGAAAATAGCTCTCATCAAAAAGCTACTAAAAAATAATTTTGTCAACAATAAAGTCATCAAATGACAACTTTCTAATGAAAAAGCCAATATCCCCATCAGTGCTCAAAGTCACAGGTAACAAAAATATCTGAAACAACAATAAGCATCCACTGAGAAATCATCTGAAAGCTTCAACAAACATAATTAAATAAAAAAGATCAATAAATACTATGAAGACACTAGAGAACCACTTAAGTTTAATGATTTTTCTGGTAAACAAGCCACAAAAATATGTAAAAAAATATCACTTTGGTCAAATCAAAATGATCATATTGTTTCAAGGACTGTTACGGAATTGTCACAGAACTCCTCATCCATTCACATTATGCAATGCCATATTTGGACCTAAAGAAAGTGAGTTTTCTTCAGTTAGCTACTCAATAGCTGGTAACTGTAATGAAATCTAATTTCACTAATGCTTTCACTGATATATTTGGAACTTACATAATTAGAACAAAACCGCTTGTCAAATAAATGAACAAAGCACACATTCATGTCATAACCCTGTATTTTTAATCTTATTATATTATCTCATTCATTTATGATTTAAAAAGTTAGTAAAATGCCATTGTTCTAGTTATTAGGTTGAATTACCATTTTACTAGCTTATATAAAAGATGTTTTTAGACTGTCAACAGATTTCTGGAAGGATATTTCTTACAATGTTCTCAAAACCCCAAGTTTTTTAACTGCTGAAGAAATTAATAAATTAAAGTATTATAATATTAAAGATAACTCAAATGCTGCAGTAGTATGTGAATGAATTGAACAGGTATAAATTAGCTAATAAAAATTACTAAAGATTAACTATTTTTTCAAAATGAAACTTTATGTCAAAAAATGAGCATTTGTTATTTTCTTAGTCAAAAAAAATTAATCCATGAAACATCTATTATGTTCAGATCTTTGTTATTGAGAAGAAACAAAATTGGAAAGAAACAAAGAGGTTTTATTTATTTGGAAATACATTTTTTAAAAACATTATTAGAAAAGTCTTGTAATTTCAAAATTTGTAATTATTGTTTTGTTTTTTACAGACTTACATATATGTCACAGAAATGGATCAATATATAAGCTAGTAAAAGTAAACAAGATAACTGCACTTCAGAATACCTTCCACAGAACAAATCAGTCATAAGGGCACCTTCTCTCACAGCTGCCTGTGAGAAGTAGAAGCAATTACCCCACAAAATGTGCTCCACTTTGTTCTCTCCCATGTAAATGTGGGACCCCCAGCAAAAAAATTCAAGGAACATATTCTCTCTAACCTACAGAATGACAGCAAATAAGACTAAAATGAGTCATGTCACTTAAAGTTTTTCCCACTCTCCAGATGTCCTCCACTATTTCTTCTAATGTATTGTTAGTCCTTTTTTTTCCTTACATAAGACTTCCCTTGCTTCTATTTCATCTTTTACTTCACTCTCTGTTCACATGCACAATGAGAAATTATTCTTGCTACATTTCCCTCACAAGCTATGTTCTTCCGATTTTTGATCATCCTCTTCTCCCTGCTCTGGACTTTCCCAAGTGGTCCAGATCCCAAGTGTATTGACTAAAACTGAACACCAGCTACAATGGCCACAACCTCAGTAACTGAGCTGAGGTTTTACCAAGTGCTGATGTCACTTTCCACTTCAAAGTGTGATAAAAAAAAAAAGAATAACCACAAAAAATATATTTGTCTATCCTTGCCCACTAAAGTAGCTTCAAGTGACTTATAAATATTTTTATTTATATATATAAATTATATAAATTGTATATTTTCATATTTTTTTATTTATATATATTTATATTTCTGCGAGATAAAATGGCAGTACCCTTGAAATGACTGGAGTTAATGGCAAGTAAAATGTCTCTATAATGTGTTGTTTGAATATACAAGACTGTCTCTATCTTCATTAAATCCTCTAAAGGGAAGCTAAAAATGAGCTATAGATTTCATGAAAGCAATAACTTTAAAAACATGGTCATTAAAAACTTAAACATTTTTATTAGAGCTTGCCTATTTGCTACAGTATCTCAGTGATTACAAGAGCATGATTTGAAAAACACAAGAATTATGTAGAACTAATGTTGTGCAAATGGAAGCAATAAACGGAATAATTTTTGTAGCTCTTGACTAACACCCAAAAGCTGAAAAAAGGTAAAATAGTTAAAAAATTTTAATAATTTCTCTTGTATGACCTATGTGATACATCATTTGTTTCTCAGGAATTTATGTTGTCTGAGTTTAAACAAACTAGGCATGACATCAGTTATCCAAGATTCCTTTTATCAGGCACCACAATTCTTCTTACAAAACCTCAACAAAACAGTCTAGTTTGGAATAGTCTAGAATCGAGACTGTATAATGTTTAATAAATAATTCCTGTGTGAGTTCAAGAAGCTCTTGGACAACACTCTCAGGCACATGGTCCGATTCTTGGGGTATCTTGTGCAAGGCCAAGAGTTGAACTCGAACTTGATGAGTCCCTTCCAACTCAGTATTCTAGGATTCTATGATTCTAAGTAAAATACCAAACAATTTAACTGGTACAAAAAAATATGAATCAGCAATGATGTGTACAAAAAGCTACCCTATTAACATTTCTTTTTTTTTTTCCCCACTATTTAACAAATAGCAAATATTCATTCACAGTGCAATTACTATGGAAAAATGCCCTCACATTAATCCTAATTCACTGCTATCGGCACCTGTACAAAGGAGAAAAAACAAAAAAGAGCAAGAACAGCAAACGACTTCAAACATGCAGTGCACTTTTAGGAAAGTGTGATTCAATAGTTGTTACCAATGAATAATGTAAGGTTTTATTCTGAACAAATAAAGTTGGGCAATGTTTGCTGCAACAAGCCCATGACCAATTTGAAAACAATAGTAAATACATTTAGCAATGCTTAGAACCAAAATTCACGCAAGACCAAGAAGAAAAACAGAGTACTAAATTTGCTCTTAATATATATATGTAAAAGCTGAAAATATCACCATGAAACTAATGCTTTCCAAATGGTTTCCAAGTGATCACTTTCTTAACTTCCTTTGCATTGCCTGGGTGGCATAGTAACAAATTAACATAGTACATTGTTGGATTTTTAAACAATAGTAGAATAAAGGATGATTTTTGCTCTGAGGCAACTGACTGGCCTAGAAGAGAATATATATCTTAATTAAGTAGTTTAGAAATGAGAGAAATATAATTCTCTTTTCTTCCTAAAGTTTTTATTGGTTAAAGAAAAAGAAGAAAAAAAATTATTTCATGTTACTAGCATATGAAATTTCTGTAAGATCAAAAAGACAAAGAAACACCCCCAAAAATCTGCTGGACACTGTTTTATCCAGCTTTATGGATACTGAATTTAAGCATTTGATCACCTCCTTTTCTACTCTGACTACCCAGTACCACGTACAGTTATCCCATTTCACAGAGGGGCAAGGAGGCATAGAAAAACTGAAAGATTACTCGAATTCACAGAGGCAAGAATAGTAGGGAACTGGACCATCCACAAACTCAAATCCTAAAAGCTAGGCTAGACTTTTCCTCCAGACAACTATAAAGCAATCACCACCTTCTCCAAAGTAGCAGAACAGGGCTACAGCATGTAAGTTCTCCAGCTATCCCTGTCTGACATACAGTCCCATAGAAATCCAGATGCATTCCTGGCTACGTTCGCACAACATACAAAATAGGACGAAGAAGCAGTCAGATCTCTTTGGATTTTCTGTATGCTGCTGCCATCAAAGTAGGGGAAATGAGCTTTTCCTCTTAGTTAGGCAAATTATTTCAGTATTAGGCTGAGGGGTACAGTAACTTACTGTGTACCACAGAATACCCCGAAATTTGTCAGTTACAAACACAGAGTTGAACCTGACCTGCAACTGTTGTGCACAGAAATCTAATGTACAATACATAGTTGCAAAACATACAGGGCAGCAGAACACAGGAAGACTTCAACGAATCTGTCCTATCTCACTTCTCAAGCCAATCTTGTATCAAAAAAATGGTAGAATGGTACTGCAAATCCTTCCACACCTAAAAGTGATGTGATTCTGTTTTTCAAGATTTCACTACCTACAAGCAACAACCCTAAACAGGTCATGGTGCAGTAGAGACACCACACTTGGTGGTCTCTCTGGAAGCCTTTCTTTGAAATGTTTAAATCTTTTATGGTTCAGGGCAACTTGAAAGGTTCTGGGAAGACTCTTAAGCCACATGCTGGTCTCTAGACACAGGTCACAGACCATCTCCCCAGATGGAGCAGCTAAAAATAGTTATTGTCTTCAGTGGGACAAACTGTGCTATACAACGTCCCTCCTTTTGACCCAACTTCCTTTTCTTCATAAAGTACTCCTTGTCTTAAAGTAACAGAGCACTGATAATCTAAGATGAAGGACAGAACTCAATTGCATGCATAGCAATTATTCCCCTTAGGCCTGTCAAATCTGGCTGGAGATCTAGCAACAAAACCACGAAGCAGCTGAAAGGAAGGAAAATGTAAAGGTAGTGAAAACCTACTAGAACATGTGAAAACTTCTACAAAGTTTGACTTCGTTTTGTTCCTGAAGATGGAAGGTTTCAAGGAAGGACTCTAAATCACAATCTCATGTACTGCAACCCTCTAAAAATTATTTTAAGACTAAGTGGTGCAATATTTTTTAATCACATCTGAAAAAAGAATTAAAAAAAAACCCACCTGCAATTCTCTACACAAAGAATTTAACAGCAGCCCAATTCTCTATGCTAATTCAACCTTTCAACTTCAGACTTCTGCTTCCATATAGGAATCAAAAGTCGGATATATTATAGGAAGAGAGAAGTACCAGGAGTGGACAATGGCAATATTTTTAGCTCCTTTTTAAGGCATGGGATATCTTTCCTGCACTACTGAGAATCAATATTCTCACTGCTCACTTGTAACTCACCACACACATTCTTTGAAGGTTTTCCTTCTCCTTCTGTCTACATGTTTAGGTCATGTTCCCATTTTACATGCAGTGCCTTTATGAAGGATGTACTCCTTCTGCTTAAATCAATCATTCAAATTGAAGGAAGCAACTAACTTAATCTTGAATTCAGTAATAGATTCCAACTCCTCTGATAATCTCCAAGCAAAGTATATTCACTTACAGGATTTTAGACCAAATGTTCATCTTTATTAATCTATTAATCAGTTAATTTAATGCTAGAATCCTCACCTCAGGATTGACAATTTAAAAAAATACTCGTCAGTGTTGCTGAGTTACAGGGGTTTTTTTGTGCCAGGCAGAATGAGGCCCAAAGACTGGAAGGGATCTCAAGCTATCTTCGCAATTTGAGTGTTCCAGATCATCTTTCTCCTATAGCAACACCACAAAGCGTGACAGTGTTTTATATATAATTAGTAACAAGAGCTTAGACATTGATCCTGCTAGATTCAGCATTACCTAAACTTCACAAATTTGGCCATGAAACAAGGGATTAAGGGGACCTAAGTACCTCCAAGAGATTCACACACTGCAAGTCACGGCCAGAGCAGAAAGTTGCTTCCTGTCCTATCTGAGTCATAGTCACACCAAAGTAATGCAATGTCTGCTACTAAGGGCTTCCTTTATGTTTAATTATTTTCCCTTATCATAACACAGTAGGTAATACCATCTGTGAAACCAGTCTTCTGGAGTGTAATGCAGGTATTTTATTTCAAGACCTACCATTGTTGGACTAGCATGGAAAATCTGCAGTAATACATAATATAATGAACAATCAAGCAAAGAAACATTTTGACCATAATTCAGCTCTGTTCTACATAGAGTGTGATGCCATGATCATCTTAGAATGAGGAGCAATGATGAAAACAAGACTATTTTTAACATGTCTAGATGATACAGTAGTAAAAATTTCAGTTAATCATTTGAGATATACCTCTACTAATTCAACCTGCAATACTGACAGTTTTCAGAAGAAGTGCTGCAAACGTGAAAGTTTTCTCATAAAACTTAATAATATATGTGACCTTCACTGGGTAATTGTCATTTGAACTTAAAAAAAAATAAAAAAGCAAGCAAACAGAAGAGATATGGTGCAAAACCCAAGTTCATCCCTGGTTACAGCTGAGAACAAATCCCAGCAATGATGCTGAAATGTGGGCTGTGGAGGACGAAGGGTTGAAGGAAAAATGTTTTGGAAAACAAAAAAAATCTACAATGATGCAAAGAGAATACAGGAAGAGATTTACTTGCACGTTCAAGGGGACTATCGAGATAAAGTCTTGTAACACCCTCAGTCTTCACTAGGGAACTCTGTATATGTATATATATCTATATATATAGCTTCCATAGCAACACAAATCTATTATTAGACATTTTTGCTACATGTAACACTCTAAATAGCCTGATTAAAAGACAACTAAATCACAAAAGCACACTGCATTGGGGAAAATAAGCAATCAAGATATACAACTCTCTCCAATGCTTAAATGTGGAGGGTAAGCAGGCTGCAGTGAGGTTGCATAACGATCAATGAAAACAGAATTTGGCCTCAATTAAGAAAATCTCTATTGTCACGATAAACTAGCAAGGAAAGACATGAAACATTACTGAACATCTGGAATATATTCCAAGAAGTGAATAAAGATGACAAATTCTATGTACAATACTGCACAGTAAGAAGGCAGCAACCATACAGAAAAAAAAGTGAGGCACCACTTTTCCTTTTCAATCCCATTTTCAGTTATTCAATCTTTTCTCAAAGAGATCTTTCCGACAATGTATTTTCTTCACTTTGGTCCGAAACCCAGAAGGTTATCTCTTGCATTAACATTTGACAACATTACAGTTATTTGAGCAGGGACAAGAGAGGGAATAGGGAAAGAGAGACCTTTTGTGCCATTACAAAGTGAGCCCAAAGCTCTTCCTGTTCATGGGGAACACAAGCAACAAGGAAAAGTTATTTTATTCAATGCTGTTAAAAGCAAGACTCGAGTTCTATAAGGCCAGTACCAAATTTAGGACTGAAGTTTTTGGTCAGGTGCAAGCCAAGCTAATCTGAAGGGAGAAATCCTCAAGTCTGTAAATAAATTAACCATCTGGACAATCTCTCTGACTGAGCAGACACACAGCCTCCAACAATGAAGATTTTGGAGACATGTCAAGTCATTTACGACTCTCCCTTTCTTGTAACTCCTGCCGACTACATGTTGTAGTATCTGTCATGAACATGAAGATGAGAATATTCCTTTCCTCTTTGCCACACTCTTTTATAAGAAATCTATGTCTGTTGGGTGTTTCTTCAAAGGCTTCTCTTCTTTAAGCAATAGAAGACCACAAGTTAATATTTATCAAATTATAAAAAATTGAGATTCTTTATCTCAATAATGTTCCTGAACCAGTGGCAATGAATGCATTAATACAGTAAGACTATGGCCAGAAGCATTAAAAGCAATTCAGTATCCAAAAGGATAGTTCATCAAAGCAAAAGTATCAGAAAGGGGTTTATATCCACTAGGTTCTGATGAACTTTCACTGCAAGCATTATATAATCATGGAATTATTCTGGCTGTAAGGGACCTTGGGACGTCTCTATTCAAACCTGCTGCTCTAAGTATGTTCAACACTAAACTCAGATTAAGTTTGCTCAGGGTTTTTTTGCTCAATTTGGTTTTAAAAACACCCAGGTATGGAGATTTCACAATGAAGAGTTAATGGTCTCATCAACAGGACTCAAACTGAGCAAAGCAGAGATATCTGACACAACAAATTTACGCACTAAGTTTTGTAGTATATAATAGTCTAAATAACTTCCTTCTAGCACATTAGCGCCTTTGACTTAATTGTTCACTTTGCACTTACAGGACACCATCATCCTTCTAGTGCCTTTTTACAGGTATAGAATTAAGGATCAGAACAATTGTCATTGAAGGACTGAAAGCGAGTTAGGTACCTAAACAATTTTAAAATCCTCTCATTAGTATTTTGTTCAACATCGCAGAGAATGCAATTGGAAAAGAATAAAACTGAGCCTCGTTCTTCTGCAGACAGAAGAAGTAAATCACTCCGGTGACCATTGAATGAAAGACTAACCTCATTCTTTCTCCTTCTTCACATCAGAAAGACATGGCATGAAAACATGTCAGAGTTGAATATATTCAGGATATTCAGTCCAATGTCTCATTTCACATCACAATCTGATTTCCTACAGCAACTCTTCTTGTTCTACATTCTGTTACTTGGTAAACGAAGTTACCTGTGGTAAATCTTTCAGTACTGCAAGTGCAAAAGATCCTAAGGAAATTTTAGGCTATTGTAGCATACAAAGTAAGAGGAAAAAAATTCCTTAGCCGACCTCACTGAAAAACAAGAGCAACTTTTTTTTATTCAAAAATCACCACATCTTTTTGGCATTTTTTGTTTACTGGCTGTAAAAAGGACTCAGTTGTCATGAAAGTATCTAAAAAAGAATTTGTTCTGTTAAGAAAAGAAATATCAGTTGTTGAATTATAAATGAAGACTTTAATCTAAATCTCAAAATTTTCAGACACCAAGAAATGGCACAGAGGCAAAACACTCACACATATACAGAACAGAGAGAAGACTGGTTAAGCAGATGGGCCACAGGCCAGTGGCTACACAAACCAACAGAGAAGAAGAAAAGGGGCAAAAATCACTCTGGAAGGTAATGGAAGCTGTAGTATAGATATGCATATGCCATTTCCTAAGAAATTAAATTGAGTTCAGTTGTCCCAACCCCTGCAAAATAATCTGTATGATTAATACACATATACAAATACACTGAAGAGAAGGGAGAAAGATAACTTCAGGGTCTACTGATGATATTTAGACAAACTGTCAAAAGTGAATTGCAAGAACATTTTACAGTCTTTAATATTTTCAAAATTTTAAAATTAGTTTCAGAATTTTGACCAAAGCTCTTCCCTTTCCATTTCATTTTAGAATGTCTCCAAATTTCTGTGGTTCTTTTTCCCACAGCTGCAGACACAGTTAGACAAACTCAAAAGCATAACCTCCCGGCCCTCATCTCCTGACCAAAACAAGGAATCTGTTGCCTGAATCATCTCAAAGGTTCTGAACACAGATTAAATTACTTTGTATGTGTCTTTCATTTTGAAGTATAAGAAAATAAACAAACAAACAAAAGAGCAGACCATGAGTTGGTACAAGGCAGTCAAGTCATCTGAATTGAGAAAAACTTGCTGATTGATACCAGCTGACAATCTGTCCCAACATGTTACCCAAGAAGATTTGCTTTACAAACAACCCACTTGCTCTGCCAGGAATAAACACAGTTTCAAATGGATACACTGGGCTGGAAAGCCATTAGAGATTAAGGTAAAATTAAACACATTCTCACACTTTTTCTGACAAGAAAGCCATCACTGTGAAGGATTTAAGTATTTTCATTCCCTTCTTTTTTGCACTACTTTTTCTAAGATTCATTTTTGAATGCATCTGAATCAACCATAAGGAAAAAGAAAGAAAAGAGAATTTTATCAAGTCAACTTACTTTCAAGCAAGTTTACAAAACCTTATGGAACTGGATAGCTATGACAACGATATCAACCATGTGAAAATATATAACCTGGGTCTACTAAAAATAAAACCCAGAGACTCTGCAGCAGATTAGAATGCACATTATCTGTGCTTTAATCCCATGTCAACTTTCCATTGAAATCCATTCCTGAGTATGACATAGTGTTACAAAACATTGTGTTATGCAGTCACTTTTTCTTGGACTCTCAAGTTCTGAGAAGCTTTTGAGCATTTTTCAGAAAACTTTTAATCATAAGTCTATCCCTTTGGATAGAAGTGTTTTTCAAACAATTGAAATGGTGTACCTGTGGATAACTTCCCAAGAGAGACCAGTATCCAATTTCTCCAAGTTCTCTTTTTGGGTTTATCTGTTGGCGGTGGATATTGCCCTTGCTAGATCAAACTACTCAAATCCTCATTCAACCATTCAGAATCCAAGAATTTATTATTAGAAAACAAAACTAAAATTCTATAGATTACAGTGATTTACACAGAACAGAGGATCTATGAGAATGACAAAGACTGAAAAGAACTAACACTTATTAAAGAAGTCCTTCAGCAAATATATATAATACAATGGATTAGAAAGAATTTGCCATCATGAGCCCATAGCTTGGCTAATGTTTTGATGACGAAAAGTGAAGCTCCGGTCATCTGTTGGGCATGTTTGTGTTCCTGTGAGCCTGTCTGCAGCTGGGAACACCAGGAAGGAGGAGAAGAGGGGGAAGAATAGCTGTCCCACACTTGACTGGTTCTTTTTCTTCTCAACAGTGTTCACTTTCTACTCCTAAACAACTGTCAGAAGTATCCCAGTAACTTCTTACTTGATCTTTTCCCACTTTGAAGAGTTAACAGACAGTTTGTGTCATCCTTATTAGCAAATGCATTCTGCCCCTTTCCCATCTCCCAGCATCCCAATTTTCAGGGCAAAAAGTAATGTCCGGGTCACTCACCCCTAACATCTGATACAAATAATAATACTGTAGCCCTTGATAATAGAGCAGGAAGGTTTTCCAGAAGAGCCATACATTGAGGGAGAGCCAGAAAAACTGAAAAGAAACAGAAACAAGAGATAGTAAGTGAAAGTTACATATGCGAACTTCCGTGTTAATTTCATTCATAAAACTCATAAGTCTGTAGTTTCATAAATACATGTAAATGGATTGGGAAAACAAGCTTCAAGCACTTAGTATAAAGATACTTTAAAATATTAAAAGGAATAGCCTCTCTGTGTGAAATTCTCACTTTCCTCGAACTTCACAAAACTTTGTGTCTTAAGACAACCGAGAGCTGGCGAGGCCCCCCCAAATCTTCAGCTGGATATTGCAGCTAAAATACTTAAGGAATAAAAACCAGCAACAAAGAGACAAAGGAAGGAAGAACTTGACCTCCAAGAAGCTGCATCCTCTCCCTCAAACTTTCCCAAAGAGAGCCTAACAAAGAGCAAACAAACACAACGTGTGCCGATCCCAGCCGGTCACGGACTCCCGCGCTGTCCCGGGCCGTGGCACCCGCGTGCACCCCTGCCAGCCGCGCACCGGGACAAGCACGGAGCACATCTCACCGCCCGCCCGAGCACCGGCATCCCGCAGGCGCCCTGCCCCAGCCGTGCCTCACGGCGGGCACGGCAGCACCTCCTGCAGCCCCGGACCCGCGGTGCCCGCCGAGCCAGTTGCAACCCGGGCCGGCCCCGCCGCCTGCAGCTCCCCCGCGGCCCCTCCTGAGCCTCCTCCGCGGGGCAGCCCCTCTGAGGGGACCCCCTCGGGGCCGCCCTTACCAGAAAGAGGTGCTTGCTCCCCTCGTTGGCCAGCCAGCTCCTCCAGGACAGCGCCATGGTGCGGGACGCCCGTGGGGCAGCACCGAGGGCTGGGGGGGCGCCGGGCGGGCGGGCGATCCCTCCTTTTCAGCCGGGCCGGGCCGCCCTCCCCTCTCCCCACCCCTCACCCCCCGCCCTGTCTTCCGGCCGCCGGGGCGTTGTGCTCCGGCCCCGCCGCGCCTCCCTCCAGCCCCCCGGCCCCGGCCCGGCCCGGCCGTGCTGCCCCTTTGTCCGCCCCGGGCCCCCCGCGGGCGCGGCGCTGCCCCGGCACCGCAGCGCAGCCGGGCGGGAAGAGGGTGCTCGGAGGGGGCCACCCCCGAAGGGACAGCCTGTCCTGCCAAGGAACGGTGTGGCCGCATCCTCGCATCCCCCCCAACCTTGGAAAGCGGGTTTTCCCCACCGAGAATCCTGTCCGTGGGGATCCCCCTTGCCTCAACCCCCCCCGACATCCCCGCCCCGGCTGAAATGTGATACAGAAAACAGGAGGGAGCGGGGAAGCAGCCGTGCATGCAACTGCTCTGCAGTTCTGGTAAAACAAAGAGATTGTCCAAGAAACTACTGTTCGGTCAGTACATGAGGCCCTCTAAAGCTGGGAAGAGACGAGAGTCTGATCCTGCTCCATCAGGTGTCCCTGGAGCACACTGGAAGTGGCCGGCTCCTGTGTGCAGGCACAACGGGTGTGCAATCGAGCCGCAGCTAGGAAAAAGCAGCTATGGGCACCTCCACACTGACAGTGTCCTGAGTTCAGATTGATACACGTCGCAATCAGTCTGCACTTAGTGGTTGTCTTCATGTTTGGTTTGGGTTTGGGGTGGCTTTTTTTGGTTTTTTTTTTTTTGAGGGAAGTTGAGCCAGATACTGATTTTTATATTAAGAAAAAGCTTTAAAAAAATTGCTTGTTGCTAGCAGCTTTCAAACACAACACCCTGATGAGTCACAGGGGAGCTCCACTTTAAATCAGGCATTGTGGTGCACATGCTGCTCCTTGAGATAGCGGCAGCAGTGACAGCTGGCAGCAGAGCAAGGCTGGTTTTCTGGGAAATGCCGGGTCCAGGCACCAGCAGTGAGAAGCCTCATCCAGTCCAGCTTGAGCTGGCTATCTTTCTCTTATGACTCGGAAAATTGACACTTTTTGTGCTCCTCGTGAGCCACAAGGGTCCAGAGAAAAAACGGAAGAAAACAAAGTATCATCTTTCTCAGGTTCCGTATAAAGCAGAGGGAGTGTCTGACCCATATGTGGCCCTGACAGTAAAGAGTACAAGTAGGGCATGGCTCCTGTGAAACTCAGTTGAGAGTATTTTGGCTGCAGCAGGACCCCTGTCTCAAACGAAGTGGCAGGATTTCTGTAGCTGTATGAAGTGCTAGGTGAAGTTTTGAAGCAGCAGAGTAGAAGATTACAGCTATTTTATGTCATTAAATAACACTAAAAGGAGAACCAGTGAAGGGGTAAATACATATTTTGGATTTAAGATTCAACAGAACCACACTTTGGTGCTAAAGCAGCCCTAACAGCAAAAGCAATAGTACAGTTTATTTATCTTGTTTGCTATTTCCATTCATATCCTTGTTTCAGATGTAGTGCAAAGAAAATGGAAACTCCTTACAGAGAAACAGATGATAAAACTTCTGTAGACAAGCGTGTCAAAGCTGGAATGACAGAAAATAAAACTCATAGGATATGTCAGGTCTAATAACATGAGGTCTCAGCCAAAGCTGAAGCTGCAACAAGCACAAACAAAACAAAAAATAATTTGCCCATAGTATGTTTGGCCATTAGAAATGTCTCTGAAAAATCAGCTTATGCAGGATTTGACTGCCCACTCATATGCAGCTGATGACTCATGAACCAGCACTTCACTGCCCACTTACAAAGTGCTATAAGGCCTGTGGAGTACATGACTCATGCTCCAGTCGACATTGGATCCTACATCATATCTAGGTACAGAGCAAAGAATGTGTTTTGGTAGAAAACATTCTTATTTTCTTTTTCCCTGGAAACAGCCAAGGGCTTTGAATCATGATCCCAAGAAGAGTCTGGCAGAGACCACTGCCATGCTAATACACCTACATTCTTCTCCATAGAAAAGGCTGAGTTTGCAACTGCCTAAATCATGCCTTCCCAGGTATCTCTGGAAGTTCTCTGTCTTCGTTCTCTGTTTTAAACCATCCCAGATGTATATGAGCATGTGTTTCAAACTTATTGGTAAGAGCACTCAGAAATGGCCATACGTGCTAATTATAATCCAAATAATTAAAAAGGTTATAATTTGAGCACCAGCTCATCTCTTCTCTGCTTCGTTAACATCCCTCCTCTGGTTATGTCCTACTGACTGGACAGAGCACTGTGAAGGTAGGCAGCCCCTCAGAAACTGAGCATATAGTTTCTCTGATAATGTTACTTCTGCATCAGCAAAGTCACCCTGACTGCACAGTCACCTTCCAGGTCTACTTGCCATCAACGTCCACTACACTGAAATGTATTCTCACAGAGCTTATTTGGGTACTCTACAGTACTTTGCTGAGTGATGTAGTTAAAGTTATAGACATGGCTTAAAAGTTTTCTAGTGCTGGAATTCTACTGGAGTCAAATCATGTCTCCATCTGTCAGCATATCATGACCATCCTGCAAGTTCTTGCAGTGACTGCAATAGTTGTGAGCACAACACCGTGTCCTTCCAGTCTGGGGATTGGTCCAGGCGCATCATCTTCTGCTCTGTTGCAATCTAGATTTAGGCAGACAGGCCCTTAAATTCTACACACATCCCTAAGGGGGTTGATCCAGTATGCCTTCTCAGAATATTTACCCTCAACACTGAGATCATGGGAGGAGAAGAAGGAAATGTTGACTCTGATTTCATTACGGAGAACAGGAAAAGTGCAGATTCTGCATAATAGCTCAGTGATTAGAGCACTTGACCAGTAGTGGGAGAGCTGGACTTTTCTCAAAGAGCTGAAACCATTGCATTCACATCCCAGGAAAATTTCCTAACCACTGCCTTTCACTGGGCTCAAAGAAGGAAACAATCTCCAAGTAAGCCCCTGTGCAGCCAGGAATGCAAGAGAGAGAGGTCAAAGAAAATCAGAAAGTGATGCTGGCCAAGTGGTAACAGCACACATCTAAGGGAGAGGATCATCTAGGAAAAGATTTGGGATGCTAGTTCATTTTTTGTTTCCATTGGAAGAAAAAATATGGAACGAATTTCAAAATTCAACATTTTTAAGAGAAAGCTGCAATCACAGGAGAAATCAGAAACAGAAAAGTTTCCCCACAAATGAACTTGTATTTCTTGGAAACTTTCTCATTAAACTTAAGCTAAATGCTGTTTACCTTTATCACTTTTTCTATAACTCTACCATGTAGTCACAATATAAGGGTAAAATAACAATCAAAGTATATGTCACTCTGAAGATCTGTGCCATATGAGTAATATCCTGTGTGATGGCATATGGCTTTTATGGCATTACATGTTGTATCATTTCTTTCCCTTTTTGAAATTGGATCTTTACATTTGCTGCATACCAGAAGATCAGCTTGCTTTCTTGTATGCTCCCTGATGGAGTCAGAGGCCTCCCTAGGGTGACATGCTTCCACAGACTTGGGTGGCAGCCAAGTTTATTAATTTTGATGGAGCTGCAGTGATTCATGGTAATGCTTTATTTACTGCTGCTGTGGTATCTAGGAGCACTAGGAATGGCCCAGACCCACAATTTACCTTATCAGAAAGGTAAAATTTATATCCAAAGACTTCAAATGAAGAATCAGACAACAACAGATGGAGTTCTTGTAGACACAGCAAAATGGACAGCAAGGCATGGGGCCACTGGTAACATTAACAGGCTGTCTTCTGCTTCCATTGAACTCTCCTAAATCAAGGCATGTAGCCATTGCTCAGCTCCATATTACAAGTTCAAAAACAATGACAAAAGATCCTACAGTATTTTGTCCTCAAATAGCCTCCTACACATTCCTGATTCAAAGAAAGATAGCATGAAAACTCCAACACACGGCAACATCGTTCATCACAAAAGAATGCAAGCACATAGCACATGGGGAAAATGTNAGCTGGAGTGCATTCCATGACAATTTGAGAGAAATGTCAGTTATATTTATTTTTCCAACTGTTTGCAAGATTTTCTTGAACACTTATTACAGAATCGAACCACAGATCTACAGATCATTAACAGGCAGCATCCTGTACCCTTGAAAAATGTTAAAGTCCAGTCCACTTTTCACTGAATTTATGGGCCTTTCCTTGATTTTACTGTGAGTGGGGGCCAGGTCTGAGAATAGTAGAGGGGTTAAAATATATACTGAATTTATTTTAGAGGTTAAAGGAACTATTATACTCCCCCAAACTGGAATTCCAGAGCTTCTCAACAAATTGTTCCTGTATTTGGCCAATCAACTCTGTTTGAGCAGTTTTTTGAAAGAAAAATTAAAATTACTAGTCTTATTTTAAAACACTTGAAGACAGAAATAACATAAGCTACCGAGCTAAATGATCCCTTAATTCATTGCTCTTTGCTAAAACCATTTTGGAAGCACTGGCATTATCATGTATTTTGCCATTCCACAGAACTGAATCTACCCTCAGAAATACCTATTCCCTTCAGTTTCTTATCACCTATTGTCAAGTCACCTTTTTGCCCTTTTCCTGGTTAACAGAATAGTGCATTTAGTTCTTAATTCTTCCCTCCAAGACAAGGTTTCTAGAGCTGGAGGGATTTTAGAAGATATTTTGTACTCTTTTCCGAAGAGGAGCCCCCTACTTTTATACAACAATTCCAAACCAGTCTCATTAATACTGTAGGTAGGAGTACAAGTATCTTCATACTTTACAGGATACTCCTTTCCTTACATTCATAGAATCACAGAGTCATAGAATAGTCTAATATTAGACTATTCTATTCTACTCTAATAGTCTACTTCCTAATATCTAGTCTAAACCTGCCCTCTTTCAGTTCAAATCCATTGTCCCTTGTCCTATCACTACATGCCCTTGTCAAAAGTTGCCCTCTAGCTTTCTTGTTGGAGGTCTCTTTAGGTGTTGGAAGGTGCTCGTCTCCTTGGAGCCTTTTCTTCTCCAGGCTGAACAACCCCAGCTCTCTCTGCCTGTCTTCATAGGGAGAGGTGCTTCAGCCCTCTGATCATCTTTGTGACCTCCTCTGGACTCCAACAAGTCAATGTCCTTTTTATGTTTGGGACCCCAGACCTTGACACAGTATTTCAGGTGGGGTCTCACAAGAGCAAAGTAGAGGGGCAAAATCACCTCCCTCGACCTGCTGGCCATGCTGCTTTCAATGCAGCCCAGGATAAGGTTGGATTTCTGGGCTGTGAGTGTGCATTGCCAAGTCACCTTGAGCTTCTCATCAACCAACACTCCCAAATCCTTCTCCTCAGGGTTAGTCTCAATCAATTCTCCTCCCAGCCTCTATTTGGCTTGGGATTGACCCAATCTGTGTGCAGGACCTTGCACTTGGCCTTGTTGAACTTCATGAGGTTCACACAGGCCCACCCCTCAAGTCTGTCCGTATCCCTCTGGATGACATCCCTTCCCTCCAGCGTGTCAAATGCACCATACAGATTGGTGCCCTCAATCCTGCTGTCCATGTTGCTGACAAAACGTTAATGTCGGTCCCAATACCAACCCCTGAACAGTGCCACTCATCACTAGTCTCCACTTGGATATCAAGCTGTTAACCACAACATTTTGAATGGGACCATCCAGCCAATTCCTTATCCACAGAGTGGTTCATCCATCAAATCCATGTCTCTCCAGTTTAGAGAGAAGGATATTATGTGGGACAGTGGCAAATGCTCTGCATAAGTCCAGTTAGATGACATCAATTGCTCTTCCCTTATCCACCACTGCTGTAAGCCCATCATAGAAGGTCACCAGATTTTTCAGGC
Source organism: Lepidothrix coronata (assembly GCF_001604755.1). NCBI lineage: Eukaryota > Metazoa > Chordata > Aves > Passeriformes > Pipridae > Lepidothrix > Lepidothrix coronata. The sequence goes on along the minus strand of NW_016690256.1, from coordinate 1,439,690 downwards.
ACAATTTGGCCTTAGTGAAGCCATGTTTGCTGTCAGCAATCACTTCCTTGTTTTCCATGTACCATAGTTTCCAGGAGGAGCTGCTCCATGATCTTGCTTGGTGACACTGACTGGCCTGTAGTTCCCAGGGTCTTCCTTATTTCCCTTTTTAAAAGTGGGGTTTATGTATCCTCTTTTCCAGTCAGTAAGAACTTCGCAAGACTGACACAGCTTCTCAAATATGATGGATGGTGGCTTAGCCACTTAATCTTTCAGTTCCCTCTGGACCTGTGGATGCATCTCATCAGATCCTGTGGACTTGTGCACCTTTAGGTTCCTTAGATGGTCTCGAACTTGATCTCCTCCTATAGTGGGTGGTTCTTCATTCTTCCAGTCCCTGCCTTTGCCTTCCATGATTTGGAACACTTGCTGGTGAAGACTGAGGCGAAGTTATTGTATTTTCCAGTTTAACTAGGCTGAAAATTATTAATGCTTCCAGACCATGAATAAAAGCTGTTGAACAGAGCTGGTGTGGAAAAGAAAGTTACTGAACAATCACACTAACTCACTACCACCAAATATCAATCCCTTTTAAGAACTTAATAAAAAGGTGATAACCTTTAAAGAGAGACCAGAGCATTAGTGTAATCATTAATAGTCTTTTAGTCTTTGAACACGAGTCTTTGAACAATCCATGAAATAAGAAAAAAGCTGATCAAGAAAGGCTTCATATCAGCACAGTCACTGCTCAGGTAAAAAGGGAAAGCTGGTTAAGAGTGTGCAGCAATAATTTAAAACAAGAAATAAAACATTCTTTTACATGTCTTGTAGCTTGCATTCCAAGGTGACATAGTGCATACTAACACTGTGCCAGGGTGGAATCATTCAGTGACAAGACACAAAGGTCAGTGGCAAATAATCTGCAGTATCCAAGTTTCCCAAGGGGCTCGTAAAGAAAACATCAATCTCAATTAACTGAAAAAATTTAAACAATTATAGTACAAACTACAGTTCTTAGAGTTTACAGAGCATAGTTTACAGAAACTCTTAAAGACTAAAATACAACATCCAAAAACATGTTTATGCAAACGTCATAAATATCAACATTAAATAAACATTCATAATTCCCCAACTCTTGGAAAAACATTTTTCCTTGGAAGAGTATAAAGCTAAAAGCATCAAGACTTCAGATCTGAGAGGCTGGCATGTTCTTCTGCATTAACTCTGCCAAACTAGTGTTTGCACTTTTACTACAAGGTTAGCAAGGCAGGAAAAAAAAAAGGAAAATCAGGGGCAAAGGTGGGCATAAATCTAACAAAGGACCTCTGAGAAATAGAGTTGACTTCTATCTATGATCACAAAAAAAGTAAAATCAGGAAAGCAGTTTTGATAAAACTTGGATAAAAGCAAGATAAAAAGGCACAAAATTTTAGTCAGATATTACAGATATTACAAATTCACACCTGAGGAAGAGTTCATTCTTTGTCTATGCACATTGTTACATACCATAATCCTCTATAAAAGTTCCACAGCTTGCTTTATTAGTCTTATTTACTTTGGACTTACATATGTCTTTGCAAAACTTCCTTGGATGACTCAGGTAGCCTACTTTTATGGCAGTTCACTGTTGTCTTCAAATTTGAGAAAGAAATTCACATGGGGATGCAGAGAAGAGATATTCAGATATATCTTCCCTAATTACTCTGTGTTTAAAAGTTTACTTTCTGAAAGATGCCTTCAGGTTGCCTTCAACAAGATGTGTTTTGCTGCCCGTAAAGTTTGACTATCTGAAATGAAATACATGCTACTTCCAGAGATACTAATATCACCAGAAGTCCACATGCAGGTAAAAGGTTGTAACAGCACCAGAAAAAAATCAACCAACCAACCAAAACCCCCCCACAAACAAACAAACCAAGAAAAAAACAACAACAACCCTCTCTCCCCCCAAAAAACCAACACAAAAGCACATAAGCAATGACTGGAACATGGTATGACAGTAGTACAACCTTAAGGTAAAAAAGTTGACTGTGCCATAGAGTTACACTTGCTGGGGAGACAAGAAATAATGCAAATCCAGTGAAAGAGCAAGATCTGCTTGGCTTAGAGGCATGGTGTTATGGGATTCAGACAAAGCAACTACAACTGGAAGTTAAACTGTAAACACTAGTGAGGTAAAATACTCTACCAACCTTTAAATCAAGAGGAACGCTGGTACATGAATACATATTTACGCTCTGGTCATGATTAAATTGAGCCCGGAACTTGGACTGGAAGGCCCAGAACAGCTTTCTAGTTAGAGTAGTGAGAAAAAAAAGAACTTATTAAGTGTTAGAACTCTATTGTTTTATGAAAAGGACTGTATAATATCTCTCAGAGTAAGTGAAAGACTGTTAAATGATCCAATTTCACACCTTCCAGCAATCGTCACAGCAACTGGGGACTGCCACCCTCAGGACTCCCATCAGCCAGGTATGGTCCTGACTTCACCTCTCCTTCCAGTTGTTGTAGCAGGTTTTTGGGTCAGAATTGCTAAGTGAGTTCTGATGTTTCATTTTCAATTTAAAATAGAAACAACATTTCTCTCTCTTTCTTTAAATTAAAATCCTCTTGAACTTTCTTGAGAATGTGCTTCTTATTGTCTGCATTATGGGGTCTTACTCCAGAATTCAGCTATTTTTGTAGAAACAATACTTAATGTTCTCACTTAGCAATTAATTGCACTGCAAATTTCACTCATATTTCTTGCTTAGTATGACCTACAGAGGCAATCTGACAATGTCAGAAGATCCCCACCCAATGTTCAGTTTTATGGAGCCCAGTGACATGTGAAACTTTCAGGGGATAATGTTGCATTTAGTGCTAAGACAAGGTAAACAGTATCAGGAAAGACAGTTTAGAGAAGAAAGATTGTGAACATTATGGAAAAGATTATAGGGGATAGACTTGAATCCCCTATTTTATTCAATTAGGCTCTCATCCAGTAAAGGTCTTAGGCACACATTTAACTTTAAAAAAAACAAGCACTGAGATCCAGCCTTACTCTGCTTACAGTTAAGTAAAGGGATTTCTTTGCTCAGTGAGGGTTTTCAGCACATATGTAATTGCTTTGTTGAATCAAAGTCTTGTACAGAAGTAAATGGGAAGCACCATTGCTGAGGTGCATGGAATTATGTCAGTCAGATTGGGAACAAAATGTGGCTTGTATTTCTCCTTGTTCTCCTCTCAGCATTCTGAGTAACAGCCAATTTTATTAGAGAAAGCCATCATGAAAAACCTTGACACAAAATGCTGCTGGCTTAAGAACCTTTATTTTAAATGCGTTTCAAGTTTAATAACACATTTAATCATTATTGAATATCTAGAGGCTTATGATTTGTTTATAACCAATTATGTGTTTGGGGTTTTTTTTTAGACTGTGCCATCTTTTGAGAACTATCTAGGTAGAAAGTCAGGACAAGTCTTACTTGTCTGAAACTTTTTTGAGCTTTTGTACTAGACAGTCTTCTGGGAGAAGCTGAAAGTCTCCTCACTGTAGAATAAGGACTAACGTTAGAGTTAATGTTCTTTATTCCTCTGGAGTCACAGGCGTTATACAAACCATTGCAAATAAATGAACCATGGTTTCTGGTGAGGCTACTTAAACTGAACCAACCAACAGCATCATGAAAAGTGTGTCTGGAGTTTGTGTGAGAAATAAAAACTCTTGCATGGTGGTTGCACCCATCAGCTATGCAGTAAGTGAACTATTTCCACAACCATTTAGTATCCAACCATGCTATATGACAGGATATGTTCTCTTTTTCCCTAATTATGTGGTGCCTCTGAAAACTTTGCTGCAGTCACCTTTCTGTATTGCAGGTCCAAAATGTGTTGGCCAAAGACTTCGCCCTGTGAACACTGCCATTTTGGATTGTGTTACGCCTCACTGAAACCAAGGGCTGTAACCAAGCTCACTTTCATTCTCTCGATTGAGAGAAGCATAAGAAGTCACTGAGATCCATCAGTGAAAAAGGATATTGAAAAGAAATATCCCCAGATATGAGGCACATTATTGCTCCTAAAGGCAAGTTTGCTAAAGTTGAATTTATTATAGGGTGGAGTTTGCTACATATTGATTAAGAAGAGAAAAAATTACATTTGCATGTGAATGTGTTTTAGGCTAAAACCAAAAGAGACAAATGGAAGAAATAGAAAAGCTGGGACACCTCGAATAAGAGTGTCAAGATTTGTAGCTGATGAAAAAAGCGTGGAGTACATATGAAGATATTTTTTTTTCTACTGGATGCCTTGCAAGGAAAACATAAATGCCTGTTCTTTATGAACAAACACTATTTGCAGATACTCCACCAGGAAGTACTTGGTTTCTTTGTGCATATTTTCTTCAAACATTTTTTTTTCTGGAAGTCTAGCTCCACTGATTAAAAAAAACAAGGAATATTCTAGGCAACAATGACAGGGTTTCTTCAATTCACACATATTCAAAACAATTTGTTCAGTAATTACAATTTTCATCTTCAGAAAAATATATGACTTTGGAAAAAAAAGCTCTTGTTCCCCCTCAAAAATTATTCGTCCTTTTTTGTATTTTGAACACTTCATAAACAAGAATAGATGAATAACGTTTATTTTCAGTTATGCTGGGCTTTTGGAATTACAGCAGCAATTATTCCTTACTTGGTCATTTGTTGCATGAAAGCAGTTTCACTCTTTAAATGTTACTAAAAAGCAAATGTTACTAAAAAGCAAAATGTTTTTTTCTCTCACATACAAAATCTGAAATCTGAAGTACATAAGATCATTTAAATCACAAATTATATTCTTGAGTGTTCTTGAGCAGATTTTTTGGATGTTCTTTTATTGCCCTGTACCCCCAGTGGAATTTTATCTATCATCGCCTGCTTAGGAAGCCAAAAATGTGAATTACGCTATCAACTAAACAATTAATATTAATTATTTTTCAAGAATTTAGAGTGGAAAGGTCAATAAACAGAATCATTTTTCATTAATTTAGTACAAAGATAATTCTGCTGTTTGATTAAGAGACACTAGGGGAAGCTGAAATGTGCTGGCCAGGAATAAAATGAATTTACATTTTCCTGCCAGTAAAGGTAATGGACTGACATCAGAGACAAAAAGAAATAAGCAAACAAGATATAGTCAATTCTCTGTGAAAATAAAAACATTTTTCTGTAATTAAATTGCTTCCCAAAGGAAATAATTTTTTCTGTTCTTCAGATAACATTCCCCAGCATCTACAAGGTGAGTACTGGAACACTAAGGTACTGGCATTTTAAAGTATGTAAATCTATAAAATTTAATTTGACAAGAATTAGTGCTCTTAGTAGGAAAAATCTAGTTCAGCAGAAAAGTGTTTTTATGAGCTGGTTGCTGTTCAGTTTGTTTCTCAATGTTTCTCTCCTTTTCTTGTCTTGCTACACATTGGTGAAGGAAATCACAAATATGTTCTCATCAGGTTTCTCTGCAAGATTGTCATGTCATCTAGATTGTAGATGATTGTCTTCTTCTGCCAAGACAGGCTTTTTTGAGGGAGTCTGAGGACTTATCAATCAGCTAAAATTTCCAGAAGTACAGCAACCTGATCAATTTATATAGTGACTGATCTTGGTAAGTTTTAAACTTGGTAGTGGAGCAAGTAAGAAAACAATTGAGTGAATCATAAATAAATGAGGATGACCACTAGATCTAGAACTTATAATTGAATGGCACCTAATATTGAACCTGTGTGTTCTGTCCTCAGCCAAGGAGATTTAGTCCTCTATTTAACTACCATCAATTTCCAGGGTGGGCTGGAGTGTGGATATGCTACTGAAACTGTTATTCAGTGCACTAAATGATGCAAAATCCAGGCACCAAAAAGGGAGAAGAGTACAAGTCATATTTTGACTCTGCCACACAGGAAAAGCACAAATAAAAAGTATGAATTTGCACATTTATCAGGAACTTTTGTCTACCATGCTGTCACCAGTGCCACTTTCTGTTAGGAAAAATTGTTCTTCCTCAGTGTTCAACTTTGGCTTTGATGAGTCAGGCTGGTCTCAGTATTCTCCAGCACCAAAAGCAGCATGACTCCCATTCTCCATCCCCCAGTGATAACTTTTGCAAATAGAGTATTGTTCGAGCTGTTTTACCTCCACGTAGGCAGAGCATCCTGCTACAGTAGAAGATGCTCTACCAAGATAGCTATGTTTCATGTCTACTGCAGAATCCATGACTTCCAGCTGATGTTCTACTTCTGTACCAACTGCTCTTGCTACATCTTCGTCTCCTCACCATCCTCTCTGATATCTGCTCACACTTCCTTATCCTGCAGCTGGAAAGAGATGACAATAGGAGCAAAGTACACAACGCTTCTCTGCTTCATGAGGGGTAACATTCCTTAGAATGGTGCTGCTAGGCATCTAGGATTAGCAATTTCAGGTGAGTGAAGAAGCTAGAGGCTTGGAGAGTGAGGACAGTCTTGTATATTAAAAGACTGGATGAGAAACTGGGAGTCCAGCAACATCCCTTACCCTGAGCTAATGTTCTCAAGGAACACTGGTATTTCAGCAACACTGGGCAGCGAATGAAGAAAGAAGAGGAATGGCATCCACAGCTGGAGTCACTCTAAAACCTATTGAACTGTTTCTAGGAAGTTTAGTGGGATTTGAAATACAAAAATATATGGGTATTTTACAGGAGTTTGAACAGTGTCCTCTGTTGCACTAATAGAAATATCTACTCTTTTAGCTGAGAGCAATTGCACTAGAATGTTGCAATTGTCATCTTCTATGCACCTATCAGACAGGTGTTAGGTAAAATGCACTTCAAGGGCAACATGTCTGGATAGGAGTGCTTAGCACCTGGGTGGTCACCACATTCCCCAGGACACAAAAATAGACATCACTCACTGAGCAGTGCTAGTACAGCAGTGCTAGTACAGCAGTGCTACAACAGTTAAAATCATCTTCTAGGCAAACCTGTGCATCATATGAGTGCTCTTTGTCTAAAGCCACAAACCTAAACTTCAATCTCTTCTAGCAAAAATCCACAGTACATGTGTTTATGTATGTATAAAGACAAATATATATTTTCTGAAAATAAAGTCTCTTTGTTGTAGACACAACCAAAGCAAACATGCTACAAAGGAAAATCCATCTTAAAGATCCTGATAGCATTTTATATTTCTATTCATTTATGTCTCACAGTATTTCAAAGTGTAATTATTTTCAATTTTTAATGCCTAGTAGGAAGACTTTTTACATCCATTTCCTTTTTTATGATTGCTGAAACTATAAAAATTTATACAGTTTATCCTTTTAAATAAAGAATTCCCAGTGGCTTGGCATGAAATTGCTCTCACTGAACAAAGAATCTGAACCTTCCACAGAGAGACTGATGTTTTTGCTGGGGAATATTTTGATTGTTTACCTGTTATTTCATGTAATTTCTAAATTATAGAATTCACATTTGTCTACTGAATGCCAAGACAACCCTTGACTTCAGATTTTCCATTGAGCTTTATTCTTTATCTTTGCTATAAAAGTTAAGAATTGGTATTTATAAACCCTACTGTTCAAAGAAAGTAAATAACCATGTATTTTAAGGAACAGTGGTTGCTCACATAACCTTCCTGCAGCAGGAACAAAGGCAGCAAGAATGACTTACACGAACAGAGTTGCAGACATTAAATAAAACCAAACCAACGTAAGCCAAAACACTTGGAGATTTTCAGCATTGCTCCACATTAGTTTACACAATTCACAGAGCACATCTACTTTCTGAAAGCAAGAACAATTGACAAAGTATTGGCATTATTTTTCTAATCACAGCTATTACCCTTCTATCACTTGCATTATTTTGAGCTGGGACAGGCAGTGATAGCTCAAAGGAGTGTCAGGTATGTACTGAAGTGTGATCAGTGCAATTCTAATTGAGCTAGACTTTTCTCATGCTTTGATTATCAAACCATACAAATTAAAGAAACAAAAGAGAATCATGAACGAATGTGTAACAAGGTCCTTTATCATACCATATGAAAAAAAAGAAAGAAAACCAAAATCATTTTGCCATATAACTTTTAGAGTTATTACATCAAACATTCTCTACTTGTTATTTCAATGAACTAGAATGAAGCAACACTGAAAAGTACAACAGACTTGTTAGAAATGTCAGTTCCTTGGGGAAGCCTAGCCTGTGGGCTGGAAAATTTGCTTTTGCATTGGTTTCATTCCAGAAATAATAAAACTAACCCAATACAAAAAAGGTATGGCAATACTGTATCTAAAATGCATCACTAGTTTACACCAAGGTTCCTGTGCTTTAGCTTAACAAACACACTTAAAAGAAACATTCTCAATCAGTGAATACATGAGGAGAACGGCAGAAGTGGTTTTTATTTATCAAAGTAACTACTCATGTTAAGAAATCACCACCACTGGCTAACACCATCCTTCACTGTGATTTTCCATATTTTCCAAAGGCAGGAGACACAAGAAGATGGACTGAAGTCAGGATAATGAATATCAAGGATATTAATAACTAGAATAGGTGGTACAAACCCACCGGCATGGCCAAGTTTTTTTGTAAGCATGATACTGAAGGACTTGAAGCAGGCCATTGAAGTGGCTTTTGGGAGTTTTACAAGCTCCTTTCAGCAAGAGCAACAAAATGGGGAAAAGCACAGTTTGTGTTTACTGAAGAATTTAGTGAGCAGACCAGGAAAGTCAGCAGTACTGGCTGACTAAGGCTGGTGATTGACATTGTGATAGCAAATGAGAGGTAATAACCACGAAGGTACTTCATAAACAAAGTATTTTATGTTTGATATATCAGTGAAAAGGAGCAATTCACCATGGAGATGGATAAAAATGATATGGAATTTTCCATATGAAAAAGGACAATTCAAAAATCAGTGTCAAAAACTTCAGTACTTGTGGCAGGGTCAAGCCACACTGTCTTCATACCCTGTCTGTAAAAGATCAGCAATGGAGTCCTAATCTTTCAGTATTCATATAATGCAGAGAAGTACTACTGTTTTTACTAAATCTAATGTGATCAGATCCACAAAGCCTAGATAAACAAGCAGTGGTGGTTTGGGTTTTTTTTTCTGGAAGGTTAATACTCTGATTCTTTGTCTCACTAATGTAGCAGTGAAAGGAAGTTCAAAACTAAGCAACTAATTTGACTGTAAAATATGATTTTTTTTCCAAATCTTTAACTCTGTTTTTAGAGTCAGAAGTTTTAGACATGAAAGACTTTGGAGCAGAGACTGGAAATGAGGTTGCCGGATTTTCCTCCTCTGCTCAGAGAGCTGTCTTCTACCCTACAAAATCCTACAAACATCAGGCAAAAGAACAGTGTCATACCATCACCAGAGGGAAGACAATGCCTCCAGCCCAGCCTGCCTGACAGCCTGGTGGTTAGGGTACCCTCCCACACAGCTTGTAGGGTGAGTTTAATTTCCTGGGGTTGAGGAATAGTTCATCATTAATCTTCCAGCATCTTACCTTTATGCTTTCATTATTGGGATGCTGAATGAAGTCAGGTATCATTCTGTGTTTGAAATAAAAATAATCCAATAGTATTTAACAAATTCCCAATTTGATAAGAGTTTTGAGAAGACCTGTCAGATGTAGCCCAGCTGTCATTAAAATTTTCAGATTAGAACATGACTTGGGTGAGAGCACGTAATGGGCAACTTGTTACCTGCTATGAACAAGAGATGTGTAGGCCTGAGTAAAAGCACAGGCTTCAAGATGCTTGAGAATTACCAGTGTTAACATGAAGTAGAGCCTGAGTTTGGATAAAATGGAGATATCATCTTACTGTGCATGGAAGAAGAGTCAGAACCACAGTAATTAGGATCATGAGCATATCTTTGGTATCCAGAACCAAAACCACAAAGACTGAGCAAACTGACATAGTACAAACAAAATGAGTGGTCTGGGGACAGCTCCAGGGAACAGACATTTGTGTGACAAGGACCAGAAAGACTTTAGAAACCTCATAAGGCTGTGGAGGATAGATATTCAGAAAAATGTGGTAGCAGACTGACTGCTTAGGAGAGCTAAAAAGGGGGAAAGAAGAAGAAAAATCCTCACCTCTCAGAGAAAAAATAAAATATAACGACGTGCCAGCCTTTGACATAAGCCAGATCTGGTGAGGGTAAGATGTGTTACTCGGACTTTTACTTTTGTCTTCAGAAGACTGTCTCTGTACTCTTAATAATTAAATATTGTTGCGTGGGTTTTTTCAATTTTTAATTAGATCCTTTGATAGAGAGTGCTCAGCAAATGGACTGTCTTGCTGGTCAGAATTTTCTGTTTCTGTTTTTTATTTTTCTATTATTTCTTTGTTTCCTTTTTTCTTACCTCTTCCTTCAGTGGGTGGTCTCACATTTTTCCTCATTGCATTGCACACAGAATATTCTGTTTCCTCAAGAGCTTTTTTATTATGTGCATTACTGTAGAAAATAAACATTTCTAACTTTCACAAATTTGCATGCAACCTTATGAGATGTCATTATTTTACAGATAAGAAACTAGAGTGATTTATCTCTAAAATATTTACTTATTCTAGAGTAGGTGAGGTTCTTTAATTCCTACATCCTTCAATTTTTCCATTTTCTGCTCTCCAATTGTATTGGCTTTCCATTTATTATATTGCAGGCTGTAGAAGACCAAAAGCCCTCCTCATCTTTTTGCCTTGTCAGTGCTGAATAAACAAAGCAGGATGATAGAAGAAAATTTTTTCCCACACAAATTGAAAAAAGAATTTGCGGTTCTGGCCATCTTGCCAGGCACAAGTATTCATTAGTTAAGCAGCACTTGGGGAAAGAGAAAAAGTTTGGACTCCCAGTACCTTTTCTTTGCCTCCAATTTTTCAAAATAGTTCTCCAACCTATGCAACGTACAGACAGATTCAGTTAACAAGGGAATTGCTTTAAGGAACATGTACTATCTCTAGCTCAGAAGTACATGTATTTCTGTAGACTAAACAACAGATATGTCTCCCTAGGAAAGCTGTTTCAATTTTTAAAGTTGACTGTCCTGGAGGCTCCAGTCTCTGTGAAATGTTAAGTGACCCAAAATGCAGAGAGACAATGTGTAATTTATATTATTATTTATTGAATTCCAAGCATGCAAGTTCAGATTATAAAAGTCTGAAAAAATGCTCTAGTGTGCAATATCCATTCCAGTGTCAGATAAATGGCCTCATACATTGCTCCTTGTCTGAGGACCACTAGGAAAATAAAAACACAAGAAAACAGCAAGAATCTTAGGGATGTCTCTGCAGAATAGTCTTCCAGCATCTCACTATTTGTGGTCCAGGGAGTTCCTGAGAGTCAAATGGCGGGGGGGTGGGGGGTGTCTGCTTAACCCTCAAGGGGTTTTTCCTTTCATTGATTGTCCATGACTCTAAGAACCATGTAGACTATCTCCACTGCTAAGAAACTGTACAGCTGAACTATAGATAAAAAAATATTTTCTTTGCCTGCTTAACAACACTTAATTACCAGTTTCATCTGACGTCTCCTGTTTTCTGTTTTAGAAATACAATTGTTATATACTAATTTTTACCAAAGAACTTAGGATTATGAAGACCTGTATTTATCCTTCTCCTCGAAGTTATATTTTTTCCTTGATGATACCCCCAACTCTGCTATTAGCTATTTCTCAAACTGGAATCACTTTGATTGCCTTCACTGTTGCAACCTCAGTTGAACTATAACCTTTTGGAATGGGATAGACACTGTATAGCACAGAAGAGCCCTGACATTGCTTCTGGACTTTGTAATTCAAATAAACGTAAGGAGCAAAGGTTTACGTAAAAGAAACTAAGACTTTTAGAAGCAAGTGAAACAGATTTATATAATCATCTAAGACAATTGTCAGCTTTAGTTGGAATTTACCACATCAATTAACAACTTGATGAATAAAAACAAGAAAAAATATTGTAATGTGTAAAGACTGTACTGAACAAGCAGAGAAATATTTTATTAGTAAATATGGATGAATAATGCCACACTGTAGATCAAAGTTATGAAACGAAATGAACAATAGGAATTTAAAAAATAGTAGCTTGGGGGTTTGTGCTTTGTTGTCTTGGGGATTTCTTTTTTTTTTTTTAATGCTGACTAGTCTAAGAAGATATGCATCAACATTTAAGTAATATCAAAGAGCTGCAGGTGATTTGCTGATTTGGAATTGTTTAAAGATGCAGTGACCTAAGTAATTTTGAAAGATAATAAGCCACTAAGCTAAATCACATCTAGAATCCTACTTATTAAGTGATGGTACAGTGTGGCCTAACAGGTGGAGAAAATTAAGAAAAGATAAAAAAAGGAAGCCTCAGAAATAATGAGCAGTGTCCAAAAGTATTTGAAAGCAGAAACAAACTGAGAAAAGAGACATTATTGAATGAGGGTGGTACTTTGGAGATCTCCTGCAAGAGGCTGACGAATTAATTTGTGAGAAGACAGTGAGGAAAGAAGTGTTACTGTCAGCTTGGAAGAAGCTGCAGTATGACAGCCTCCAATCACATACTTGCACAGAAGAAAGATAACTAAACACAGGCTGGCAGAGAGAGGAAAATGGATATTATTTAATTAGCCACATCTGAACACAAATACAGCAGCAGCAAATCAGAAAGAGAAGAAAGGTCATCTGAAAGAATGTGAAGCTGCTAAGAAACAAAGGAAAATGGAAAACAACTTGTCAAAAAATGAGAAATAGGAATAAAGAGAGAAAGAACTCCCAGTCCTTGTCCTTATTAAACACAATTTTGTTGAGTTTAATTCTGTAAAACATTCAAACAAAACAAGCAATTCACCGAAAACATAAAAACAAGGATCAGGCTGCTGCAGAAGTTCACAGAGTCAGTCATCAGGCCTGGCCCCTAAAACTGACCAGAAGTTGCAGGCATGAGGAAAAAACTTTAAAATACTTCAGCGAACCCACCCTAAAGACTGACTTGTACTTCTAAATGTGTCACTTGGAATGAGTGTTCTTCTTGCAAAGCCAGAGACTTGTCAAGAATTGTAAGACTATCAAAGGCTACAGATAATACTTATGTTTACCATCAGTTGTTATGAGGCCATACAAAGTTTCACAGGGCAAATCACACTGGGAAAAAATCAAATTAGACTCTAATGCAATTAACATCATGACAGAGAGGTCATCTTGAAGGAGAAAACAACACAACAAAGTCTCACTGAATTTAAAAAGGCAGTTCAGACCAGATCCAGAAAAAAGAGTGGGTTTGTCCTCACAAAGAATAAAGTTAATAGAAGTCATTGTATAATAAATCTCCATTGTTATGGAGGAAGAACTGAGAGTTCCTTGGAACTGTTCTGAATTCTCATTTGCATTCAATGTCATCTTATAACCCTTGTGCGCAGGTGGAAAAAAGGAGTGAGAGCAGCCTCCAGAGGCTCCTGGAGATGAAAACCTGCAAGTCTGAGTCTGCACCAAGTGTCAGCTGGGACAAGACATTGGCAAAGTGTTTCTGTGACTTATACATTCTTATTTCTGAGGTTTTCTTTCAAAAGGGTGTTTCTAATTTCATAGCCTAGAAATGAATTTCTTGCTTTCCTACAAATCGAACTTACCATTTGCATTTTGATCTCTATTAAAAGTGAATTTAGGTGAATCTTACATGTGAAAGACATTTTACTTTTTTTGGGGCAACCAATTGCAATAAAATATTGCTATAGGTGTACTCTCCCTCTTTTTCATATAATCACCACTGTGTGCCATGCCTTTATTGCAGTGACAGAGGAAATTATCATGGCACAAGTGGTAGGAATAAAGCCAGGATATGGCAGAAGGCAAGTGACAACCTTTTCTTAAAAAAAAGAAAGCATTAAGGGAGACACAAAAGGAAAAAGAGAGCAAGTTGCTCCCTTCATTCCCCATAAAAGAATCATAATTTACTGTGCCTCTAACGCTCGCCTTAAGGTGTTGTAAAGCACTTTATGCTCACAAAAACCTGATGGATAATGATGCTGGCTACATATCAGTACCCTCAGTGTCAACAGAGATTCTTACAAATCATTATGCTTTTTTTTTGTTCCCTACAACATTCTTCTCAAGAAACACCTCCTCTATCGTTATTAATTTCTTCACATTCTTCAGAGAGATGGATTTCAATGGTCTTTTCCCACTCTATTTCCACAGCTAGCTCCATTCTTTTATGACTTCTGCGACGTATTTGAATTATTTGCTTTTGATTGTAAGGAGAGAGGGTTTAAATCACAATCTGCAAAGAAAGGTGCATTGGTTGCCTAATCATGATTTACAGAGACCCAATTGAGAGATTCTGTCAAACCTGATGTACGACAGATTTAGTATTTCAATGGCAACTGCTTCTCAAAAAAAACAGTCAGTCTTTTAGAACCAATGTACAATTAGGGTCATTCTGCCTTTCCTTTGGAGTATCACAGGAAAAAGGACTTTATTCAACAATTCCTGCACTGAGAATATAGAAGAAATACTTTAAGCTTGATTATGTTTCTTAAAGATACCCACTCTCATTTAAACACTCAAGCGATAAGTAAAAAATCTTCCACAGCCATTGGTAATTGTTTTTAGTAGTTTATTAACTGTTCAGATTTTTCACTCCATTCTTAATATGAATTGATATACCATAATTTTCTAGAGATTGGCAGACATACCTTGTTCTCTTAGATCAAAGTGCATATACTGTCAGATTTATTGCCTTCTGTTGGTATATTCAAAAAGTACAACATTGTAATATTTCTATTTGCAAACAGATTAGGCTTAGTTGTCCCATCTGAAAACAAACTTCAAATCTCTCACTTCTTTTCAGAATGCTTAGGAGTTGCTTGATACTTCTTTTTAAAGAGAGTAACCAGATCTAGAAAACATATTCCAGTAGTGGTTCTGCATATGACTGTAATACAACTTCTTTATTCTAACTGAAGTTCCTGTGATGGTAGATCCAAGTACTGTATTTATCTTCAGCTACAAAACCACACCTGAAGTTTGCACTTGATTTGCTGTAGATCATGTCCCAGCTCCTATCTCAGAATCACTTTTCTGGGAGATGATTCCTTACCATATGTATAAGCCCTTTTTCCTCAGCATTCCCTATAACTTTATTAAGAAAAAAATTAATTATATATACACTCTAAATCCAGTAGTAGAAACCTATTGGTATAACTGATCTGTCTTCCAACTTCCATGTTATTTGAAAACTGCATGTGTGTTCACTTATGTTTTCTTTTGAACCATAATAACCATCTCAGAAGCACTGGGCCAAGACTATAGTGAGGAAAAATCAGATGTTTGTTATTTTGTTTAAGGAAAATAAGAATCATATTTTTATCATTCAAAAATATGCTACATTTATACACATATGAGTGTAATTTCTTTAAAAGTCCTCAAGAAATTAAAATTTATCAATATATATTAAACAAAACTGTCATCATTTCTTTCCTGGAGACAGTCTTAGCAAGTTAATAAGCTTGCCCACTGAGCACTTTTGAAGACTAAGCTAAGTATCTTGAGTATTTGTGCTTCAAGGTTTAGAATGTTTAGATATTATGATTACTTGAAGTTTAAATATTGTTATGAAGTTTTTAAACTCAAGCTGGAGAAGAGGAAACAGCCAAAGAGCAGAAGAAAAACAACCATCAGTCATTCCAGCGGAGATAAACAGAGACTGAATAACTGCACTTTAATATCTTTTTTTTTTTTTCCTGGCAAGATTTTTTGTTTTTAATTTGTTAGACCAACTTGTTGATTTTTTTGTTTCGGTTTGGTCTTTTTTAATATTTGCCTTTCTGGAGAGAACTGCACATGAACCTAAGGGAAAAGAAGACGTACTCAAAACAGTAGCACAACATAAAATGTTCAGACACTGGAAAGGGATGACCTCATCCTATTTTGCCTGAGTTGACTGGCTGTAAGAAGTGAGCTGGCCATTGATCTGTTCCAACAATTCTTTGGATAACTGAAGTTCACCTTTAAGAAACATAATACTATTCCTCTTGGTCCACATTAATACAGTGGACATTTTGGAAGTTTAAAATGCCAAAAAAAAAATAAAAATTAAAGGAAACTGAAAGGTTAGTTCTGCCAAAGAAATATTAAGAGGAAATTTGATTGATGTCATAAAGGGATATATCACAGTCTGCACTGTAAGCAGTAAGAGGAATTATTCAAGGTATTGTTTTGCCATAGGGAAAATTGTGAATAAATTAGAGCAAATAAATTCACTCCTGAATGCCTGTACTCTTCTTATGACACCATTTAATAAGAACATTGCTTTTAATGTCTCTAAAAGAAAGAAAAAATCTGCTTTCACATAAAAAATGAAACTGAAATGGAAAGAATCTAATCTAAAAGTTATTTTCTAGTCAGAGTGTGTCTACAAGTTCATATTCTTGTTTCTTGTCCCCTGACATGCTTACATGAGTATCCCACAAAATTCCACACATCATTCAGCTTTATTATCTCTCTCCACAAAGTCAATCATTTCACATTGGTCGTAGTCTTAACTTATGCCTCAGTCTGTTTTTCTCAGCTGTTTCGTAAGTTCCATGAAACAAGCTATGTACCTCACCTGCTTCCCAATAAAAGCCTTCTCAGACTAACAAGGACCACCTCTCTGGAAAACTGGGAGATTATATGTGGCACTAGCTAAAAAAAACTTCTTAGTTGTGGTATAGGCACATCCAGAACTATGTCATCCACTCAGACATGTTGATTCCAGAATGAATGTATTTCCCCATCAAGTTCGGACTTAGATTTCTCCTTTTTTGAAGGAAATGAGGAACACTGGGGTTCCAGACCGCAATGGATCCACATGTCTTCCTCCTCATTGTAGAGAGGTGTAGGTGCACACAAACACAGGGATAACATCTTTCCAATGTTTTGACAGAACACAGTAATGAAACTTATTTCCCCAAAATGTTTTAGGTTTGCAATTCATATTTTGGGTTGTGGGATATTTTTTTTTAATCAAGACAACATTGTGTGGCCTATAAATGTTTTTTTTCCTGACATCCCTTAATGAAAGAAGAAAAAAAAAAAGTTAAAAATATAGGGAAAATATTTGTAATCTCAGAACTAAATTCTGTTGCCAATTTTTAAACTTAATCCAAAACAATTTCATTAAAGTCAAATTTGAAGTCACACTTCTCTAGATTACCACAGTGTAAATGAATTTCGGTTTGGTTTCAAATATCTACATAATATTTGCAGTGTACATGGACATTTAAAATCATAGGATATCCTGAGTTGGAAGGGATCCACAAGGATCATAGAGTCCAATTCCTGGCCTTGAAAGGACCAAGAATCATATCATGTGCCTAAGAGTATTGTCCAAATGCTTCTTGAACTCTGTCAAGCTTGGTGCTGTGAAGACTTCCCTGGGGAGTCTGTTCCAGTGCCCAACCACCCTCTGGAGGAAGAGAGTTTTCTATTATCCAAGCCAAACCTTCCCTGATACAACTTCATGCTGTTCCCTTGGATCCTGTCACTGGTGACCAGAGGAAGAGATCAGTGCCTGCTCCTCCACTTACCCTTGTGAGAAGGCTGTAGACTGCGATGAGGTCTCCCCTTAGTCTCCTCTTCTCTAGACTCAACAAACCAACAAATCTCTTTCCTCTTACAATAAGGGTTCATGCTCACAGCAAGATAGTAGCTGAGATAAAAGGGCTGCATATCCTGATTCAAAATTTCTCAGCAAATTCTAGTTTGTATAACTTGCTGATGAATTTTGAGTTTCTTTTTTTTCTTTTTTCCTGAGAGGTTTAAGTGCCTATTTCAGCACATTCTGATCTCCAGTAGTGAAAACTGGTCTTCAGCCATGAGATGCTGCAGGTAAAGGAAGAGGTTTCCATTACACATAAAGTTTCTAGGTCACATGATCTTCATAATGACAGTGAATCACCTTCTAGACTGTGAAGCAGAAAGTATGATGGTTTCCTTTGGAGAAAACAGAGAACAGATTAGGCACAATGTGCAGCCTTGTTAAAATGTTTTTTTCCCAGTGGGACAATAACGCAGTTCTGAGAAGTCATGGAAGGGAGGAAAATGTTGCATTCCCTTTTTGCCGTTGCTTCAGAAATAGCAGTTGTGCCAAAGAAATGAAGGGACGGAAGGGAAGTGTTCAGAAGTGGAAAAATGAGCAGATTTAGGCTGCTAGAATTCAAAATGTAGTACGAGAAAATCATGACTACCATATAGAGACACAAGAATTATGAATATGAATGAGATAATTTTATATATATTTAGTTTTACTGAGAAGCATAATTAGTTAATTATATAATGGGAGGGAGATTGTTGCTTCTTATACACTCCTGAGCAGCAGGGTACCAGGCACCTTGATAGATCCTTGCTGTGTTATACACAGCTCAGTTGCTATACTCTTGCCCTAATCTTGCAAAGATGTCAAGAGTGGGCATGGCATCATTTCTGCCTCTCTTCGTCTCACAGGAGGAGGTGTCATATCTCAGTGTAGTGGCTGCAGAGGCACATTGAGGCATTTCAGTCCTTAGGGCAGAATGTTAATTTTCCTGCCTTCCACTGCTCCAGCTTTCGACCGCACTGCTTCTCCTCTGCCAGGCAGATCCTGTGGCCAGTAATGCTCTTGTTCTACATCCCTCACACATACCAAGGGAGCTTTTTACACTGACCTGAATATAACTCTTCTTCCTGAAAGATATCACTAAGTTATTCTTAGAAGGGGAATTCAAGCTATATTTTCTCAGCTCTGGGAGAAAAGTTGTAATTTTTTAGGAGGCTGGCAAACAGAATTTTTAAGATAAGTATCTGTGAAAATAGGTACAAACATCTATTTGGAGTCGAGACCATAATTTTGCATTGTGTTGACTTTCTATATACTACAGTGAACGCAGTCTTACCACTGCTCAGTAATGGAAGATTATCTCCATCTCCATAAGTCATCCATTAACCAATAACACAGGACCAGCTAATTCGGCAGAACATAAATATTTCTCATTATTCATGTGAAGATTAAACAGTCTGAAATGTTGTGTGAGAAAGTGAAGGACACAAGAATAAAGAATAGACCATATACAAGTATAGTGTGAAAACAACAATTGTCAGAGTTGCCACATAGTCTTGTGCTCTGTCAAAATCAATCTGTTCTCAGTCTACGGAAAAAAAACAACGTGACTGGAAGAAATCTCTTCAGTCAGTGTACTCAGATCTTTAAGGAACCTCTTAGGGAGGTTTATTTCATAAAGTGTTTAAGTTATTTCTTAAAATTCATTCTAATTTCAGTTCTGTTCCTCCTGTTACTGCTGAATGATCATCACACAGCTTCATTCTTCAGAATCTATATACTTTCTCCTGCTATCCAGCTTAAGTATATTTTGATTCTCTGAAATCTATCCTGAATTTGTTCCAATATTCTCTTTCAGTTTAATTTCTTTTTTTCAGTACTTCCTTCCCAACACCATGACCCGTCCATTTAAACTATGCTTTGACATGCCAAACATGGAACAAGGATATTTTCTGGGGTGGTCTAAAGTCTTGCGTCCCAGATGTGTACCAAGTCTGGGTCATGGTTCCTTCCTGGGAGTAGACCACAATCACAAACAGCTTTCCAGAGCCTTGGTCAATGGCATTGATACTCCCTTCTTTCTGGTAGAAATATGTTGTTCAATACATCACATCATTTTGTTTGTTGTTTTAAAATTCTTTACTGAAGTCAAGATAAGGGAAATTTATTGCATCTCCTTTTTTAAGTAAAATCCAGAAATCTTATCAGAGAAAACAGTTACATTACTGAATATTGTTTGTTGATGGGAAATGCATGTTGCCTTTTCTCCATTTCCCAAACACATCTCATCGGTAAAGGACTTTCTTCTTCAAATTGCATTGTAAAGTCTTTCACATAACCAACCAAGTCTAACCTATCCAAAATCTGTGTTATCCTCTCTAAAAGTTGCATTTAACTTCTGTTCTCTCTCCCCTTCCTTCCCCACCATTTGGCAATACTTCTCACTAATAGACTCATGTTTAATGCAATCAGAATATCAGGATTCTGGAATGAAATATATCTCGTTTTCCCCATCTCATTTCCCTCTCTCTCTTGGATGCTAAGCATCTTGAAATTAGCTTCCACTTCAGTTCTGACAATTTTTAATCAAGATATCGATTGAATGGAGTTTGAGATCTGGCTGTTCATAAAATAACACCTAAGCTCCTACTTAGCATTTCTGCAAAATTGAAACCAAATATTTCCCCTATTAGGGAGCACCAAGATCAAGGCTGTTGCACAGGGGAAGATGAGCTGGAAGCTTCAGGTGATCACAGCAGAGGCTTGCTGCAGGTCCCAGCTATCTGATCAGACCAGTATGCTGATAAGAGTTGATTCATCGGCAGTCCCAGACAAAGGAAGGCGATGAATCCAGTCCAGCATGTATCTAAGATGCCCAGAGCAGCAAGAGGTCTTGCTGGAGGCAAGATCGGAGACAAATCAACAAGATAGGTCCAAAATCCAGACAGAGCTAGAATGTATGCCTACAGCATAGCTCAGGTAAGGCATAAAAACACAACCTGAGTTTAAACAGAGCTCCTAGAGAAATGGACACAAGGTGCATGGAGTAGAGACCCCAGTGGTTGGTCAGAACATTAAGGCCTGCTGTGCACTCAAACACTGGGATGGTCTGAAAAGCAGTATCTCCTCTACTCCTAATCACTGCATAGATTTGACAAAAAGCAACCCTAGAAAGGGAAAGGATGAACAATGTAAACTTGAGAAAGAGCCTGGAAATAGTGTATCCAAATGAGTAATTCATTGATGATGACCCCTTCATAGCCCCCACTTCTGCAGGCATCCAACAGACAAAAGAAACCCTTTACTATTTTTGTTATTCTTATTAGTCTTATCGTATTTTAAGACTCTCACTGTGAAAATATTGTAACCATAATTTGTAAAATTATGATGTCAAACCTATGGTCATTGACAGGAATTTATTATTTTCATTAGGCTATGACTACCCTGTCCCCAAATAAACAAAGCTGTGATTTACCAAAGACTTCCTTTGTTTTTGCACCAATTTGGCCAATTTGAATTTCCATTATGCCTTGATACAACCTGTAAAGAAATCTACTAGTTTTACTATATTAACAGTGATCTCCTACTACAGACCTTCTGCATAACAATTTATCTACTTGAAATGAAAGTTTGAAAACATCAAAATCAATAACAATTTCTAAAATTCACCTCAGTGTTCTGCCACTCTCTCTTTTTAAAGTTACAGGTACATTTGATGCCATTTCTAAATTCACAGTAGTTGTAGGTGCTGGCTTAAGTTTTACTGTCAAGAGAATCTCACCAAAGGCAGTAAAAGGTGAAAATATTGTGACAATGTTTTCTGGCTCATTGATAAGGAGCAGAAGATAGACAGAGGCTGTAATAACAGGGGATGCATATTTGGGTTGTGAAGGATTCTAATATTTACAGGTGGAAGAGCCTGGCCTGAACCAGCAAGTTCAACGCTTAGCCAGGGAACACCGATGGCAAGTGTTTGAGTGTGTTCGACAGAGAAATAGGAAACAAATGAACTCCTCTCAGGAAATTTGTCATGGGTTAGGAATGATGCTCCCCAGTGTAGTGCTCCCACTGAGACTCTCCAAACCATGCTGCTCCTCGCTTCCCTATGATGGACCGAGGAGGACTGGAGGCACAAAACCCAAAGATCGCTCGTTGAGGTAAGAACAGCAATGAGATAAGAAAGCAAACGGTAACAGCGATGATATTAGTAACAAACGTGAAGAAAAAAGAGAGTGATGCAAAAATGCTCACTGTACAACTTGACCCAACCCCACCACATCTGTGCTGCCCCCACTGCCCCCTCTGGCTTGGAACTGGTGCCACCCAACTGCTCCGTCTGCCACACTTACTTGAGCGGAAGGAACCCCTCCTCCTCAGAAGACACTCTCTTCCCCCTGCCCCCAGCAATGTTGTGAGGTGGTATAGAATAACCTAGCCAGAACCAGGACATAATTACATGTCCAAAGATAATCCTTTTTCTTCTTATTAGTTTATATGGTAACACTGATTTTTTTTTTGATGGTGCCTCCAAATCTATATATGGGTATTTTCTGTTTTGTATTCCCTTTCCCATTTTCTGCTGACTGTGCTGATGCAAGTCAATAACAGGTGTTACTATTAACTTTCATCACTGAAGTATTTTACATGAGGAAATACAAAATCTGGTGACACAAACCTAAAGAATGACTACAGTCACAGTGCTTTACAATTAAGACAAAGTTGATTAGGGAGCAGTTTTCTCTCAGCTCACAGACTTCAGTCTACATCTTGTAGCTGGCTACAGCTTCTGTAAAGAGAAGGCATATGGGGATGTCATGATAATTTATAGTGAGAGTCCTAAAACACTCTAAGGTTAATACCCCCCCCAATCATATACAGACTGCTAATATATTTCCTGCTGTAAGATGCAACTTTAATTAAATATATTCACAGTTAACTAACTGCAGATTGGAGGGAGTACTGGGACTGAAAGGTTGCCAGAGAAAGATAAACAGTGACAGCCAGCAGTCACAATAAAAAAGAAAACAAAACAACAAACCTGCTTTTTGGGCAGTGCCTGGGAAAAGAGACAATTTCTCATAGGTGATCTGCAAAGTGATCCCCATTTCTGAAACTTAAAGCATAAAATATCATTCAAAAATAAATAAACACCAGCAGCAGCACCCAAGAATACCAGATTTCAGATGATGGAGGCTTCAGCTGCAGGGTAGAAAAGGTTCCCAAGACAGTTTTGCACTTCTTTGAAATGTCACCTCTCACTCACTCTGTCTATCTTTATTTAGCTTTCTCCTGAGACCTGCCAAGCCCAGTAGCATTTCCTCCAGAAGAATTTTTTATAGGCCAAGGAGTTATTCCCAAAGGGAATGAGCCTTTATTAGGGAACAAAAAGGGCATCTGGTTCAAATCAAATACTGGATCAGAGAACCTGAATATTTTGCCTTTACTGATATTAGATTTCTGCAGCTTCCAGGGAACAGAATGGGACACAGAATGCCAATTCAATTAAGCAGCACTGTTATTTCCTCTAACTCCAGCAGGGAAGTTTGCTGTTGCAAGACAGAGACTCCTGGGAGCCTCTAGTTCCTTCCTGTGTGACCTTGGGCAAGATTCTTCATATTCTCATGCCACAATTAGCTGACAAGAGTGTTGAAGTCTTAATTAACATGGGAAAAACATGAAGGGGACTGTAGAAAAAGTGCAATTTTGTTATTATTACTTTCACATTTGGACTGGCTGATGCATCTCTTGCTCCTATTGATTGCTTTCCAAAACTCTCTCAGTTTTAAAAAAATGCAGCAGCTGTTTGAATATGCTAATTTATAAAGTAAGAGTTATGCTGCTGCTAATTGAGTCAAATCTAGGAGATCGCTGAAAGAAGCAGTCAGCAGACAGGACTCCCATCTCCTCTCTGCTCAAGTGCTGTCTCATGTTCACGCTTTCCTGAGTGTTTCATGAGCTGGTAGTGCTCACTAGAGGCAGGAAAAAAGGCATCTATCCACACGAAAATGTGGATTCAGAGAACAGACCTATCTCAGTCAAATCAGCTCTTGAACAGTAGATAGGGAACAGCAGGAGCACAGCTCCAGGGAACTGTGTAGGGTGGAACAGAGAACGGCATCTCCAGCATAGTATCAATGAGCTCCCCTTACCCATCTAAGCTTTATCCATGAAACTTCCTCTCTATCCAAGCAGACATCTCCACAAATAATTCATTTTTTTGCATAAGGAGCCCAAGACCACTAAATGTGACTCTTTTTAAGAAGTGAGGTGGAACTGTCAGAAGTTAAGAGGCCTTAAAAGTCAAGAACAGTTTCAAAAACAAGGCCACATATGCCTGCTTGGCACTCCATGGTCCTGGAAGACATTTCTTATGCTTTCCTTTGTTTATTTCTTTCAAAGCTCTTTCCAGAGAGATAAGCGGCCAATAAGTGACACTGGATGAGTTGCACAGGAAAGTATAATAATAAATTTAAAGTGTCTAATAAATATTTAGACCATTCCTTCAAAATTAGACTACAACATCAAGAAAGTTTGCATGTTAACTAAAGCAGATGAAGGGCAAAAGAGAAGGGAGGAATTCAGTGGAATGTTTCAGAGGGAAAAAAGTTCACATTTTGCTCAGTTTTCAATTCTCTATGTTTCTTCCCAGTGACAAATGTTAAGGAAAAAGTAAAGTGAATAAAAAAATTACTTTCTCTTTCAAAATAAAATTTCAGATGGGTAGTTTTCTCTGTTGATCATTCTCACATTTTCTCAACACTGTTCAATCCTTTTGCAACAAATGAGAGGGGACAAAGTAAAGGGAGGAGAAAACATTCCAGTTCACTACACAAATTAAAAAAATCTCTTCCATCTACTGATAATTAACCCTTTGTTTAGCCCAGTGGAAGGAGAAGAACGTCACTTCAAAGGTTGGATTTATTTTTTTTATTTAATTAAAATGATTTCACTGAAAATTGGATGTTGTTGCTGTTACAAAGTCACCTAGTAGAAGGGACTAGGGTGAAAAATTTTTTCAGCAGTTGTTTTGGTCCAAGGCATATTTATGCTCTGTTATAATATTTGTAAAGTAAAGATTTCACCGGGGAAAAGAGAAAAAATTCTTCCTCAGGCTTACTTGTTCCATGAAATTCAAACTAGCTCCTACAACCTCTGATGAATCAGATTAATAAACCTACAGTGCACAGGCATACTAACACGTGAATTCCTTTCTCTGGCTCTAAATTAAGCATTATGATTGGTTATCCTGTGATATTTAAACATTAGGAATTGTTCTTTCACATGATCTCCCTTGCTTTTAGAAGAAGCCTGATGAGAACCAAACTATATTTCCTTGAATTTTTTTATTTTTGTTCTGCTTGTTCCCACCCTCTTTTGGAATCCTCTGAAGTTGGAACTTGTCATATTTGTTATATAATAATTGCATAATCTTCTATTTTTACCACTCTTAGTCGTTACTTTTAAGGTTCAGCTACTAAGGGCCATAAAGAAAAAAGAAAATCAAAGCGTTCACTCCATAATGGACACACTGAGTTGATCAGTTGAAAGGGCCTGTCAGGAAACATTGCAAAGACAACTCTATGCATCACCTTAAAATAGCAGATCTCGGAGGTATTACCAAAACATCAATTAACATGCATTCACATTAATTGATGAAAAATAAGGCATGTGTCCTTCAGAGATCTGGCCTGTTATCTTCAAACTTGTGTTTGAAATAAATTTTAATTAACCCCAGATGATAAATCAAAATATTTAGCATCCCACTAAATCCATCACGAATGCCTTGGAAAGGAGAAATTAGCAAACATATCAAACAGAATTAAGTACTTGAAATTTTAGCAGGGAAGGACAGAGCAGACACTTTCTGACCCATATCAATAATAGTATTGCTTCAGCAACAAATATAGCGTGTTGTCAAATTATGTGTGCAATGGCTCAAGTCCATTGGAAGCTGACCATTTGCCCTCCAGAGAGCATAAGGATGCATCTGTTGTGTTTCTGGTGCAGCAGGTATGTTTTCTTTCCATCTGTGCATCTACCGCAACCCAGATGGTTCTCTACCACTTGTCAGCTGCTGTAAAGTCTTGCCCTGAAGAAAACCAGAAGTAAAGCTAAGCAGTGTAGTCCTTTCTCAGGAAAAGTACCATAAGACTACTGTTCATGTAGGAATTAGCAGAGGTCTTTATCACCGAAAAAGGGAGTAGGCTGTTGATCTGTTTCTGCAGCAGATTGTCAGCAGTAATATATCAACTACTCACCTGTCCTTATGCTTTTTCCTACTCTTACCATGCTCTTTTCTGTTAATCACACATGCTTCTGGAATCTGAGACTTTTTTGAGATAGAATTCATTCAGGACAGAATGGAAGAGGGGGCTGTTACCCTTAATGAACAAACCAAGCAGCAATAATGACTGGGACCTTGAACTCAATTTAATTTCTGTCTTAACTACAGAATTTTTAGGAATATGTGTATTTTTTTCTTCCCCCATCTCCCCCCTCGCCTTTTTCCCTTTTTTAACTTATACAGTCTCTAAACTTCCAGTGGTAAAACAGTAAAAAAAAAAAAGAAAAAGAAAACAACAAACAAACACAGAAACGAAAGACAAAATCAACAGTGAGCCTATTAGTATGCAGTTTGTAATACAGGATGAGTAAAACTTCTAAAAGTTATGGGAGTTTTTTCTACATTTTGGTAACAGTATCAGCCTTGCTGGGCTACAATGGTTGTGAGATTAGCAAGGTTGCAGTCTCAAGGATGAAACAGGACAAAGACTGTGTGCTTGTACAATGATGAGCCCCATGCTGCTCTGGTAAATTACTCCTTGTACTCCAGCTGATTAAGTGAAAGCAGCAACAATAGAACAGCATTGACCAGTTCAGTGCTCCCAGCTTCATAGTCCCTTCTATCAGTGAGGTGGCCCATTGACTTATTAGCCTCATGTATTAAGCCCATTTACCTTTAATATGCTTAGAGTGTCAAATAATTCATGAACAGCTCCATCCCCAGTGCAGCGGGGACAGGATAATTGGAGGCAGTAACTTATTTAACTGTCATAAGCCACGCTGCATTCAGCTCTGGGGTGTCCAACATAAAAAGGATGTGGACCTGCTGGAGCAAGTCCAGAGGAGGCCACAAAGATGATGAGAGGGCTGGAGCACCTCTCCTATGAATAAGGATGAGAGAGTTAGGGCTGTTCAGCTGGGAGAAGAGAAGGCTCCAGGGAGACATTCTAGGAGCCTTCCAGTACCTAAAGGGTCCTACAAGGAGAGAGAGGAACATTTTACAGCAGAATGTGGTGACTGGAAAAGAGATAATGGTTTTAATCTGAGAGAGAGTAATAGGAAGAAATTCTTTACTATGGGGGGGGTGAGGCACTGGCACAGCTTGCCCAGAGAACCTGTGGACTCCCCATCCCTGGAAATGTTCAAGGCCAGGTTAGACAGGGCTTTGAGCAATCTGATCTGGTGGAAGGTATCCCTGCCTATGGCAAGGATGTTGGAACAAGATGATCCTTGAGGTTCCTTCCAGCCCAAACTATTCTATGATACTCCTTCCCTTCCTTTAGGACCTTTCAGTAGGTGCAAGGACAGTCAAGAGAACACACATAGAAAAATGTTTCAGACACCTGAATCTCATTAATATGTTTGCTGCCCATAAAA
The DNA here is from genome assembly GCF_001604755.1 of Lepidothrix coronata. Lineage (NCBI taxonomy): Eukaryota > Metazoa > Chordata > Aves > Passeriformes > Pipridae > Lepidothrix > Lepidothrix coronata. Next base: position 1,412,492 of record NW_016690256.1, on the reverse strand, counting down.
CAATTCACAGGATTGCAGATCTAAATGCATTTAGCTCACAAATGGTTTTATACAAAATGTGGGAAGCTTTACAATGTTATAGACTGTGACTCTGACTGTGACTGTGACTATCAAAGGTGACTGTGACGTCATGAGTGCCATCAGAAGGGCTTCTTCCTTTATAAACAGGCACATTTTGGAAAAGAAATGGTTAACATTCATTTTTTCATAGTATCAAAAACTATGACCCATAATGACTCATGTTGACAAGTAGTTATGTCGTTCTCCAGAGCACTGATTTTTATGCAGCTTTGAAAGCTGTCATAATTTGCAAATTTTGCACTAATGTGAAATAAAGTAACCAAATCACTCCTAACTACAGACACTAATACTAAGCTGAGTTAATGCAATTAACCTTACAACAGTAATTTTTTTGGATTCAGAGTATGATGAAGCATAGGTCAGGGATTTACGGCCTTTGCCCAACCAGAACAGGTCAAGATTTTATTTAAAAAACCTATTAATAATTAATATTAATGTACTGGGCATTAATTTGTTGTATTAAACTTTAAAATCAGGGTAAATTTAGCAGATGCTCTCACAAACATCTGTAGGTCTTGTTAAAATAATAAAACAAAATTGGTTTTCTTGGAAGGTCAGCCTAAATGTCACCTTCTGTCTGCCTTATCCTTAAGGACAGAATTTATTTAGAGAAACAATTCATATGAAACTGTTTAGTGTCATAAATTCCCAGTCCCAAAGCTACCAAGAGTGTCTCCTGGCTGAATATTTTACCTGGCTCTCTTACAGCTTTTCTGGTTTGTCTTATTCTTTAGAAGGAGCTCAGTGATTGTTACTTTCAATGTCTAAAAAAACCCCATCAATACTTCTTTTTTTAAAAAAGTGAAGGGTGTGCTACTTTGAAAAAGAAGCACTTATACTGTGCTCTGCTTAAATGTATTGTGTCTAATGAAAAAACACAATGTGCAAAAAGAACAGCTTGGGTAAGGCTATATATACAAAAGTGATTTTCTTGTGGCAGCATAACAGTTTATTGCCTGTTAGTCATAAAACTAAAGCAATTTACTTCTCAGCTGAAGACATCTAGCACTGGTTATCACCACCCTTCAGCAGGCAGGTAGAAACAATAACAACCAATAATTTTTAACCGTACAACCAGACTTTCAAGAATCTCGGCACAAATTCTGAGGCAAGGATTTCTGTGATCTCAGCATCACACCTGCATTGCACTTCTCCACTGAGTGTAGAGAAAACAAGACATCTTGCCTGCAAGAAGCAGTCTTGTCACAGTAAATCAGAGCTTGACACAGGGTTATTCTTCCTGTGGAGAATCTGAATACAGCCTTAGAAACAAAAGAAGCAGTGAAAGTTCAGATCTCTTGTCTAAATAACACTGGATGTTTTGAGGATCCAGACATACGGGGTAGGTCTAGAAAAGTGAATCTGTACAAAGGATAGTCACAACCCTTTGGATGCCAGCAAGTACTTTTTTATTTTCATTCTTTATTTCATTGTTTTAATTCTCCCATCCTGACTATGATGTTAGTTTCTGTTTGATTTATAGTGTTTTTAAAATGTCTTTTCATATAAAGTATTTTAAAATACTTCAGATTATGCCAATGGGACAGTACAAGAGGAAAAAAAATTCTATTTTGGTTCTTACTTATGTTGTCAGCTTGACGGGGAAGAAGGAAGCATAGTACCAAGCCAATAGGGATCCTGAGCTAATCAGAGGTTAGTAAGCATTATTGATGTACAAATAATGTCTGAATGTCTTTGAAATTTTGTAATGGCTATTAGTTATTTTGTATAATAAAAGTCTTAAAAGACCAAATTGACCAAACTGACCAAACTCAGCTATTTTAGTGTCATTGGTAAATGGAAGAATGCAACCATGGATCCATTACCAGTCCTGTTGTAGTTCACTGCTGCAGCATTCCTACTGAAATTCACAACTGTTCAAAGACCTCAAATATATATTCCATTTCTGTCATAGTTTGTAAATCAAAATATTTCTAGCACTTTCATGTAACCTTTTGAACGGAGCTTACAAAAAGGAAATGCAGTTCCAAAAACATCTTTTGTCCCCAGTACAGAGCACATGCTTGGGAAACACCTTCAGAATTCACTTTGAGCAGTCTTTTTAAATACATAACTCCCAGCTAATACCATGATGGAAGCAAAACTGTCAGTGTGAAGCATTCTGAGATAATGACTTAATTAAATACTTCAATTTCAACACAAAAAAAATACTTTAATAACTATTCATATCAAATAGTGATGTATAAATCAGGGCATATAGGACAAGGGTCTTATAAGCATTAGAAATACATAAATAAAACACCATATCTGTTTCTCAGTTGGTATAACACACAACGAAATATGCAGAGAAAACAGAAATAAGGATATTTACTAATATAAAGTAAGTGAGCCAAACAACAGTTCTTTATCAACTTCATTATTTATTTCATTGCAACCTACTAATACTCATCTCAAGTGCTATATATCTACAACACAAAGTCTAGATTTGGAGTAAGAATGAGAGCTCTATTTTAAGGCTTGATAGTGGTATGATCCCTTGTTTTGGGCCTTCTGTGTTTAAGGGGTCTGGATCCCTTTCCCCCCGTGGTGTGGGGCGGCCCAGTTCTAGTTCCATTTCCATCTGAGGAACCATTCCGACGTCTTGAAGGATAGGGAAAGGGAACTCCAGCATCAGGGGTTTCTTCAGGCCCTGAGCCTGGAGGGGAGAAGTGCCCTCCCCTCCTTCCACCCACGTGGTTCCATGGCCGGCACGGAGACAGCACACCGGGCGTGGAGAGGAGGCAAGAGAGAGTTATTGTTGGGGATGTTACATTTATAGGGTTAGGAAGATTCACAGGGTAACCAATTACAGGTCGCAGGAAGGGGTTAACAACCAATAGGAAGGGGTTAAAAGGGGCCAATGAGAACACCTCAGGATATCTTCTCAGGACATTCCTGCATGGGATAACACTTGTGGGGGGTGTTGGGGAGAAGAAGCATGTGTTGCAAAGAGACCACCAAAAGCCATTTTAAGACATGTTTAAACAACAGTTTTCCCATATAATGCAGGTTTAGTGCCACAAAGGGGTAGTATTTTCTTTGGCTATAACATCAAATAACCAAAAATTAGTCCTCTGGCTTGAAATACAAGCATCACCATCAGTGCTAGCATTTACTTTGCAAAAAAAGGAATGGAGGTAAAAGTGATAAGAAGTACAAATCTGACTTTAGGGTGATGTGGCACGTTTACTTCGTGCCCTTCACAATCCTCACTATGGAGAAGAGCCAACACAAAGCATTCTCAGAGTATAATTCAGCAGAGGCTTTTATACAGCTGCTTATTTCTGGCATGGTAGGTTGAGTAGTATGTCAAACTAGCTAGCTGCAATTCACTTCTATGGGCTCTAGGTGATAAATTATCATCCACTGGTATTATTCCAACTCAGTGTGAACAACTTTGCCCAGAACTTCTTCTCCCCTCTGCCCACGAATGCATCCTAAATCATCATGAGATTATCTATCCTTAATGGGCAATCTGTTGACCTAAGCAGGCAGCATGCAATTTGTCTGCATAATATTCTTACCCCATCTGTGTGACTAATAACATGAGCTCTTCAGATTTTTCCAGTCTTTTCTTGAGTTGTTTCATTAAAAAGATTCAATGATTACAAAGAAGTAGAATTTAAGACACATACACTATCTTGCTGCCTTTGTTAGGTGAGGAAAATTTAAAGTTTAGAAGGTTTATCTGTTGAGTATATAAATGACATTTTACTTGGCATATAAAATATAATGCAAGTTTGTAAAAGGACTAAAAATATTTGTAATTATATTAACAGAGGCTGATGATATTCAGTGTCCAGGCAGTCGCTTATCCTTTTAAAGTTCTTATTCAGAAGGCATCTTTTAATGGACAGCTTCCTAAGCATATTAGAAAGAATAAATCCAACATAAAATCCTATAGGTAATTTGTGCTTCCTTGGAGATGTGAGATTGGCACTGAACCTTGAATTCATGAAAAAGATCATATAAACCCAATAATGATTAATGGTCTATTTGTCTTTTTATTTTTTTCTTCATTGATCAAAGTCAGTCCTTTTTGCAACTCAGAACAGCATGGATTTTGACAGGTTCACAACAGAAAGTTTGATCTGTGAGGTTTTCATAAACTCTGCTTGACATGACCTAGTGAAACAATCCTTTTCAACTGTGGTACCACTAGTCAAATGTGCAAATAAAAGGACAGCTGTGGATACAGTTCCAGTTTAAATAAGATGGAACCAAACCAAATATCTGAGCTCTAAAATCAAATAGGAGCTAACCAGTACAGCTTAATTCATGGAATATTTAGCCTGCAAAGATCCATGATCTCCCTCAAATCTTGAGAGAATTCTGATTTCACCTCCTGAGCATACTGCAGATGAGTCCTTCTGGGGCCAGAATCACCAAACACAGATATTATTTCTAGCAGAAACTTGGAAACGCTGGTTCCTTAGTTCTGTGTAATTATTTAATGTTTTTGCATAAGATGTTTTTGGTTCAGTCTCTGAGATGTCAGTGCATATCATGGTAGTCATGCATTCAGTGTAATGGAAAATGAAGTTAGGGTCAAACAGAATACCTCTGTAGTACCTGTTTGATTAATTCAGAGAGGACAAGTGAAAAAAGGGCCCGAGTGTTAAGTAGCTAACTGCCCAAAACACATCAACTTATCCATTTTTGTTTTGAGGGTGATTTATGGCTGTGATTCTTGCATACCGAGTAAGAGCAATACTAGTGCCCTAGGCACTATGTTATGAGATATAAAGAAAACAAACCTATCCAATAGTTGTATTCCACTATGTTGCACCACAGATGTGAATTCTATAGCAAGATAAAATACATATTAAGACATACAGACTTAGCTATCTCATCTCCCCTCCTCCTTTTGGCCTGCTACTCTTGTTTCTACTCTAACACTTTTTTCTACATTAAAATATGGAAGATGCTCAGCATCCAGAATAGACAAGAATCAAACCCAGAATAAGTGGCGTCTCTTTCATCCTTGATGCCTTTTCCCTGAAAAACAATTCCCTGTGCAATTGCAAATGAGAAACTATCTAGCCATACCATGGGAAAAATGGTGATGTCCAGCTTGCATCAAATACGGGAAGTGAGTCCCTCAGTCTAGAAGGTCCTGGAGGGGACTTGAGAATTTAAGTGGGTTGTGGAGGTGTTAAGAGCCCTCAAACAGATCAGGCTTCCCATTGTGGTAGGTGCCATTTGCATGGCAAGCATATATCTCTGCTGGAAAGAGTCTACAGTATTAAAGCAATATGTGGCAGACATCCTGTTCACATCTGCTTTCCTTCCTCTGTAACCCCAAGAGAGCAGAGTGGGGAAAAAGCAGGAACTTTCAAGGCAACCATAAGCATTTCGGACAGCGGTTGTAAATCTTTATCTTTTATGTGCTTTAAATGGATGGAGTTTAAGTTGACTACTGTGTGGGATGCGCAGAGTGAATCCCTCTTCACAGAGTACAAATGTAGATTCCAAACAAACATACTTAAAATTATGCATTATAAAACTCAGTAGGAGTGTGTTTGACTGACCTCATACAGCCCTTTTCCTAATATGGGACATGGAGCCTTAGCTCAGCAATTACAGTGTGGAGGCGTAAGTGATACGGGAAATATTTATAAGGTTTATGAAGTGACATTTACTTCTGTTGTATCTCTGCTGTGGATGAGATTGCGGTTAACTTATTTGGTTTTCTTGGTTAGTTAAGCTGCCAAGAAAAAACAGTAACATCAAAGTCCTTCAGCACCTTGTTTAAAGATGGCTTAATGACTCAGGAAGGATACCAAACTGTTCAGCAGACTAATGGCAACAGGGTATGTTCCTATTTAAATGAATTTCTATTGCACTATCTAAGTTTTCTTGAGAGCCTTATTCTGCTCTTCCTATATACAAATACATTTATACAGACAGATAATTTCTACAAAATTTGTCCACGCACAGCCAGGTTAGAAATCACTAGAATTACTGGGAGACTTGCTTTCTTGCTCTATGCATATGGTACAAAAATTATAATCAACATTGGATGTGTTAGGCATCTTCAAAGGGCTCCATAAGCTCTTTTCATAAAACCACTAACATTCTGTCTAAAATGATAAAATTAAGAAAACTGTCACTGCCTGCTATGGATCAAGAAGTCACCTGATGACACGAGACACGGTACCTGAAAAGATACCATCAGCGTGTAATACTTGTACTGAATGTGCAAAAAACCTATATATATATATTTACCTATAAATAATATGACTTCTCAATTTCACTTCCTTACAACATTCTCTAGTTATGATATATAATAATGACTGGAATATTAGATGCTTCCCTGGCCTTTGCAGAAGGATCACTGGGTTACACTGCTATAAATCAAGGGCACAGCTGAAGTGGTAAGTGGGAGGAAAACACAGCAGGTGCAGAAGACAGCAGAGCAAGAGGTCTAGGACTAAAGAAAGCTGTCCTTGTCCAGAGAAAGGAAGCAATTATTTTCAGCACTCCGCAGACAGACAAAGCACTGTTACAGTGTTGGTAAGGCTCGTTTCCAGTTCCCTAGAGATAAAGATTCATTGCTCAGTAGAGACAAGGCTATTGAAACTGGTTTATTTGTAAAAGTAACACTTTTAAACTGGAAACAGTAGAAAAGCTAGGTAGCTAAAATACACTCAACATAATAGAAAACAGATGTTTCCTATTACAAGACCCAGCTGTGAGATCAGGGGACATCACCTACAGTCAGCACTGCCAAGTTCATGTAGTTTCATGTATTATCTTTAAATTGAATAGTCAACCAGCTGTCTCTATTGTGCTTAGATTTCTAAAAATTATAATTTGGTAGATAATATTAATTCTTAAAATAATAATTCAAGCTGGAACTACTTGTATGTCCGTAACACGGAGCCGAAATAACAACAATAAAGGCAAACACCAAGAGATGCTGTTCTGTCTTTTATTCTTATTGCTGGTGTCCCTCACTGCAAGGGAGATTCAGTGAATGTCTTCCAGGTGTCCAAGCTCCACAGTCTCAGCTACTTTCAGTACACAGTTATTAGTTGGTTCTTCCTTGAGTCTGTTACCCTAAAACATGATTCTGTATGCACTATAAAGAGAAGTTACCTCCCTTTTTTTTTAGCTAAATGGTGTGCAAAGGCTTCATTATTTCTTTCATCTGAGAAATAGATTTCCAAACGTATCAGTATGAACCATGACTCAGAGATTTACTTTCATTTATTGTTCTAAAGAAACAAAAATAATGTAGGAAGTTTGCTTACGTTCTTCTAAAATACTTATAGAAATTGTTTAATGTATACAATAGCCAAATTTTGAGACAGCAGCTGACCACTATTTCATAGAGCCCTAAGCTATTTAGTTCTGATGCACAGTGTTGATTTTGCAGCAGATCCACAGATCACCTTTGTACTTCATGGGTTTCAGAAAGCTAGTAATGATCCCAGCTCTGTGAATCCATGATTCACTAATATAAACACAGGTTTATATTAGTTCAAGCAGTAGCTTTCTTCTCTCAAACTGATGAGAGTAACCCATCAGTTACAAGATACAACAGTTATATCAAAATAAGTTCTGTCATCAAAGGAAAAGACTTTCAGCTTTGGAAAGTGAGAACAACACACAGCTGGAGACATACCCAGATTCCCTTAGCAGAAATTTAAAAAATAATTTCCCAGACAGCCTTTTTCCAGTAACCAAGTATGACTTGGAAAGTGGGCAGTTCTTCTGGTAAAGAGCCCCTTCATCTCATCATCTCATCTCATCTCATCTCATCTCATCTCATCTCATCTCATCTCATCTCATCTCATCTCATCTCATCTCATCTCATCTCATCTCATCTCATCTTATCTCATCTCATCTCATCTCATCTCACTATTTTGAACCATCACCTCCCTCATTGTTCTGGGGTTGGGAGGTATCCTTTGGAGTGATATGCCATGCACAGCCAAGGGTATTTTTTTTGTCCCAAGCACACGAGCCAAGTGGTGAATTGCATTTAACAGATTCCAGCCCTTTGCCATTTCATTTGAAAACACATGGGAGTTAAGAATGGAAGTCCAGATTTTTCTGAATTGCTTTGGACTACAGCAACACTAGGGAGCTGCAACTTGGAATCATATTCTGTTTGTGTACTATACAAAATTATCATCGCTCGCATTCAAGTATTTTATGAGGTGTGCAATCCATAGGTGTCTTCACAAACCAGAAAGTTGGAGGAAAACTATAGGTTTCATTTCTTTTAATTAGCATTCATTGCAAATCAGTAATCCTTCAGAGACTCCAGTCTAGCTGTCTTAGAGCGAAAAGAAAGTTCACCGTTTCCTTTAGTTCCCCTTTATACTAACTTTACTTTTACTTAAGTTCTGTCCTAAGCACAGTCACCCCTGGGATCTGCTACTCCTCTGGAGAAAGGTGACAGCTCTGACAGTGATGAGATACTTCATACAAAACCTCAACATCAGAAGAACATCTAGGACCTGGAGGTGTGGCTGCTAGAGAAGGAATCTGGGAACTCTACCATGTCTTGTCTATTTTCACATCCAGGTAGTTTCACAGAACCCCAGAATATTCTGAGTTGGAATGGACCCGCAGGGATCATTGAGTCCAACCCTTAACTCTGCACAGGATCATTCCTAAGAGTCACATCATGCGCCTGAGAGGCTTAATGCTGTGACCACTTCCCTGGGGAACCTGTTCCAGTGCCCAGCCACCCTCTGGAGGAAGAACCTTTTTCTAAAACTCCCCTGACACAACTTCAGGCCATTCCCTTGGGTCCTGTCACTGGTGACCAGAGAGAAGAGATCAGTGCCTGCCCCTCCCTTTCCCATGCATCATTTCTCCAAGACTATCACCCAGTCAAAGAGAAGAAGAGTTTATATATCCTAAATACTAAAATAAACCCCCACAAGAGGAACTCTGACCTTCAGGAAGATATGTTATAACCTGAAATTCAGAGCTAAAACTAGCATCCAGAAATTCAGTAGTTGTTCAGTTTTTCTTGTTAAGCTAAACATATTAATAAGTAAATATTTAAATCAAAAAACCAGCCTCGGAATATGTTTCAGACCAGGGAACTGCTGAGATAAATGAAGTAAAGAAAACTAATTNTGAAATAGTCTAGGTTTGCACCAGAGATTAATTCCACAGTAGTTAACTTATGACCATGGCAAAAAGCAGTTTCAAACTCTGCCAAGAAATTTCAGAAATTACTGACATCCAACTCTTTCTATCCTATTTAGCAAGAAACCAGTTTTAACCTTGTTTTGTTGTATAAAATGTTCTTTTCCTAGTTTAAGGGTTATAATAATATTTTTATTTTACCTTTGGACGACAATTCAGCTAGTAGGTGATTGCCAAACTCAAGCATTAAAATAGCTCTATAAGTCAGCTCCAAAGAATGTAATGGGAGAAAAAATTAATTTAAAAAGGAACATTTTTATATTGAAACATCTAAGCTATTTTGAACACACTTTTGAGATTTAATCTAGAAACATGGAGTACAGTCACTTTTTTTCTTTTTAAGGGAAAGCTACATTAGAATTGGGAATTTTACACTGAGCAAAATTATATTTGTTTAATCAAATTCAACAGCTGACAAATGGTTAGTATCAAATTCCATGTAGACTTTCCACGGCCAACCATTTCTACCATCACAGGTCATTTAAGTCTTAATATATTTATCCTCTCAGTTTCCCCTTTGAGGCAGGGCAGTGATTACATCTGAGTTTCCCAATGTCTCAGAAGTCTAGGAACAGAAATCTGGCACTGTTTGCTCTGTCGTAGTAATTTCTTTGCGAGAACAGTTTTTCACATTATACAGTTATTTTGTTTTCAGTCCCAAAGCACTGATAGAGCCAGACCTTGTTTACAGTTTATTCATCAGAACTGTTGAAACCAAGACACAGGAATAACTATTCAGACAAAACAGTCAGAACCAGATCCCAAGGACCTTGCCTTCCATACGTGCATTTTATCTTCAAATCTAGCATCCTTCTTGCCATAAGAGGTAATAGAAACCTCCCAAAGCAAGATATGCCTTACTAAAATACCTGTTTGTAAATAATATCACTAAATAAATGAGATGATTTCCAGCTGAAGAGCCTGTTGATATTACTCTGTATAGAAATAACTGAGAAAATGGAAGGTATTTAGGGAGATGAGCAGATATCTAAGAGACATTGGCTATAGTCCTATGTCCTGTACTAGTGTAGCAAAGCATGCTGACTTCTTGGTGTTTCAATTGTCTCTCCCAAAACAACAGGAATTGAAAAAGTTGTCTGGCATTATGAAGTTCTTTGGAAGCTGAAATTAAAAAGTGTCATACAAAGAAGACCAGTGTTTTCAATTAGGAAGCACTTCCAAGAAAGAAATGTACTGAATTTGGAGATGGGAAATACATATTTTAAATCAGTCAGTCCACTTGCATTGTCCTGAATTTCCCCACATCTCAAGCAACTTTTCTAATCTCCAGATGAACAACTTTATCCATAGCATTATTATTTAAATTGAATTCTGGAAATGAGAAAAGACAGTTTTATTGAAGCTAGTTTTTCAGAAAAGTACTAGTTTCAGACAATAAATATTTCTGGTTCTTTCTCTTTTTACACTTTTATTACCTTTACTGTCAAAAAGAGCAAACCTTACCCCATTGTATAGCAACAGCAAGTGACTAATTTCTAATGATGACAAGGGGAAATACCTCTTCTCAGAAGGCCACTCGGGCAGACACCAAAGTTTAAGTTAGTAATACTAACGATAACACTAACTTCACTCTCGGACACCTGGAAGGGTTTGATTCCATCCTCATGCAGTTTCTTAACAACTAGTTTTCTGACAATGTTTGAGGATGAAACTTTAGAGCTGTACTTCAAAAGCAAAAGTCAAAAAAAAAAAAGTTTCACTGTAAGTAGCTGCTTTCAAGAGCAGGGTATCAAATTTATCAGTAAGAGAACTTCCAAATCACACCTACAGACCTTGAAAGTCTTTCACTTCTACTTCAGTAACTCAAACATACACAGGAACCAAAGCAGAGATAGCCCCAAACTGCTGCCTGAATTTCTAAGCATACATGTGTCCAGAATAGACATGCAGGGAATGCATCCTCAACTTCTGATGAACAAGAGTATTCCATGATTGTCTGTATGCTTTCCCCTCGGAAACATCTACACAATGCAGAAAGTTAAGGAACTATTGATTCACATCAGCCCCTGCTGTTACACAATCTAGTTCATGTCTGCACTATTAACATATGTTTGCTTCAGCTCAGAGAGACCTTAGCATCTCAAATCAGCTCTTAGCATTGCTCCCTGAAGAAGAGAGTTAAGGCAGAAGAAACAATGTGCTAAAAACAGCATTAAGATTTTTAGGTTTGTGCACTGATTTTTTTCAAACTTGAGTATCCATTATCTTACTCTAAATCACCAAGCACATCACCAAATCAAGAAGAAAAGCAAAGTAAAAATGAACTAATGACTGCAGCAATATTTTATGCACAAGAAATCCAAATATCATCAGAACATCAGAGAACTATAAAGTATTGTTTTCTGTTCTGCAACTTTCCTTGCCACTGAAATAACAAACCTACATTGGAAAAATATTTTAGGACAATACAGGAGATTTGGTTGTCCTGAAGAAATACAAGGAAATTATGAATAATTAGTTAGGAATAAGGATTAATTAGAATAAATCCCTTGCTTTATAAAACAGATAGGCCAATAATGAGGAAATGTATCTAGACTATTCTTCACTGTGGAGACAATAAAGAAATTAAAGAAGAACACAACAGCTGAGTTTTTAAAGAGAAAGAAATATAGCACCTGGTCAGAAGAGCCAGTGAGAAAGCATGCGTTCTTAGAATCATTAAAACCTCTGGAAAACAAAGAAGAAAAATCAATAATAGTAATATAATCCAATGAAGCATAAAGTCTAATATTAAAAAAAAGTAGGGCAATGTTATAAGAAAATAGAAAAAAATCTAGTTACAGTTACTAGCAGCTTCTTGGGGATAAATACTATCTTGTTGGAATATAAAAAAATAAGAAGGAATACTATCATGCAAATGACAGATGAGTGGCCTATCCTTATCAAAGAACATGATAATATAAAAAGAAAAGATAAGACAGAAATCAAGCACAAATTGAACAAACGCACTCTTGGGAATGAACTAAGAACATAAAAGTGAACCTAGAGGAAAGGGATCAAAACCATCTCACGATGGATGCCTTTAGATATGCACATCCATTTCTCTCAGTAAAATTCACAGGACAACTCTCCTCCTAATATTCTGTTGTGACCAGATAAACACAAGTATCCCAACTCAGTAGAGCAACTTTCTTCAAGGCAATTGAAGTACACAGGAATCAGTGCTAAAAACAGTTTCAAAACAAAGGAATGTTTATCCACAGCTGATCTCACTCGAGACAGAAAAAGTGCTACCTACAGCATTGCAATTCACCTGCTCCAAAGATCAATAGTGCTCATATTCATATTCCCACATATAAGCTGCCCAGCCCCTCTCTGCTACAAAGTGAAGTGCATAGGGTAGAATGCAGAAAAAAGGAAACACTGTCAAATTTCTCCCAAGGTCCATCTCTGTGTGAGGATTTAACAGTGCTTAACACTAACACATCTTTATGCTTCCTGTGAAGCTGCTTTCTGGGGAGAACAGGATATAACAGAGATTTTCTACATAACATCTAGCTTAAGGACTTGGCAGCTTATCTGGAATAAATGTCATCTCTGGTCCTGTCTGAGGGACAGTCTGATCAACAGACTGCTTTATCACAGAATGTAAAACTCAGCCTGGAAACAGAGTACAGGACTCAGTCACACTGCCACTAACAGAGAACATCCCATCTATTACCCTAACCACACCAAGACAACTCGAGATGTTAGAAAAATTACCTAAGTGAGGACACATATTTTATTCATTGGAGAACATTGTTGCAGAGTAGGTCTCAACTTAAACCAAGTTCTTTGTCTAAAATCTACCAAGCAACAGCTCAGAAATTTTTCTATCACATTGTTTCAGTGTGCCATTTGTCTATTTTTTTTTAAGAATTAAAGCCTGCTCTTTTGTTCAGGTCAATGCTGGCAAATAAGATATGTGTCTAGACACCTCAGCTCTTTCTAACACTATTAACAACAGGCATTCAACACTGTAGACATCCAAATTCCTCTCACTCTCATTCTATGAAAAGAGCTTGCGATCTAATTGATACCAATTCTAGGAAGCAGAGAAGAAAAGGATATGTTTTCATTGTGTTGTTTGTGAATTCATTTGCAGTAAGCGCATCAAGTTGCTGTGAAGATGTCTGTAAGAGCTTTGACAGCAAAAAAACCTGCAATATTGCCCTGAGAGTACCTTAAATGAGGCAAAACTGACACATCTTGTATAAGGTTCTGTATATGAACCATCAATGTCAAGTACTGCTCTACAGTCAATATTCACCGCAGAGCTGAAAGGCTTAATTACGTAGAAGTCTATTGTATTTTGTGTTTGAACTGAAGAACAACAACCATCGATCAGAGTTGTTTTAACCACACCATTACAGACTGGGCTAATAGAAGGACAGTATCAACACAAAGTTCTTAAACAGATGCACAATGAGGAACAGGAATGGGCTGAGGATGTCTTTTGCTGTTAACCCAGATGACCAACAAGGAGAAGTTTGTGCCAACAGTGACTAGCTTGCTGGCCAAGTGAAGCTTATATTTACATCAGATTTTTGCCAGCAAAAGAGGATAATATGGCTCATATTACCAAGCAATAGTCACAGCCCCCAAGCTGGAACTGGTTCGGATCCACTCTCAAGGATCCAGCTCTCACTGCACTTAATGGAAACTTTGTCTCTGTAATTGTACCAGTGTAACCAGTTACAGAATTTGACTTCCAGCCCACGGTTTCAGTGGATTATTTTGGCTGTGTTTAGTTGACAGACTATGGTACCCCTAGTAGTTCTGTGTATTTGAACAGACTTATTAAAAGAAATAAAAGGATATCACAGTAAGGTGATACTAGACTACTAAAATGCTATTTCAGTAACAAGAAGTAGCATATCCCTTCATACAAGTACTTTGTGTTATATTAATCTAGAATATTAGTGGGCAAATCAAATTAAACCAGAGTCAGTCCTCAGATGAACAAGTAAGAATTGAATTTCATTTTGTTCCCATCAAATCTCTGGGTCTGTATCTCTGGATCTCCGGATAAACCCTTTACACCATGGTAAACAAAAGAGAAGGCATGAAAGAGAAAAAAATTGGTTCTGGATGAGCCACATATATTTAATTAAAAAATCAATCTGACCCCTTGTATGTAGAAGTAGAATTAATTTTAGATTTTTTTTCAGATATCATCAAAGAAAGGACAATGTAGGGTCGTATGGGTTTGGGGTTTTTTTTTAGATTGCCTGCAATAGAGATGTTTTAGTTGTGGTCATTCTCAGTAGAAATAGCTTATTGTTGAGGCCATAATGTCTTGCATGAGACCACACAGCATCTTTTTTTCTCACCCCTGTAGGAATGCACATTCCAATAGGACCCAGACAGCTCCACAGTAACAATTCTACAGCCCTGAAGCTCCCTCTGCTCTCCCCACTGATGTGCAGACCAAGAAGACATTGCACTGCCTGGATCTGATGTACCAGCCACACCAGTGATAGCAAGATAGCTCCCTTCTTTAATGGTACAAGAGAGAACATCAGCTACGGGATCTAGGGAGCTACGAAGAAATTAACTGATTAACAAAGTTCATATTTGAGTAAACACCATGCTGAGGACTGATCTGGGGATCTTCATCCTCCATTCTGCATCATTGTTTGGAATTCTGAGGTGTCTCAGATTGCCAGCAATCAAAATCACCTGTGCATATCCCAATCAAGCATGGATTTAACAGCAATACTGTTTTGCCTTTCATAATATTGTGTAGGACAAGCCAGTATCATATCACTCTATCAAAATACTGCACTGCAGATAAATTTTGTCCTAGCTTGTCATTCGGCTATCTGATCTTCCAAAAACACAACTTTCTCAATTCCTGCACTATGAAATTTCACAATCAAGTGATTAACAACTTTGACTGTATTTCCAGAAGTAATAAAATTAAAGAAAGCATATTTGTGTGTCTCATTTCTGGTTTTTTTTGTTTGTTTGGGGTTTTTTTGTTTAGTTTTTTTTGTTTGTTTGTGAGGAATGGGGTTTGGGGGTTTTTTTGTTTGTTTGGGTTGGAGTTGCACAGAGGAAATACTGTGGTTAGACAGAAAACAGTCATTGAAATTTCTGGATTATCTGAAAGTTGGGAATTTAAAAAGCAGCAAAACAACTCATTTATTTCTAGTCATTTTCTTTCAACAGCTAGTAGTAGACTGATTTACTGACAAAAGCGGCTATTTCTCCCAACAGCCTGATACAAAATAAATAAAGCCCCTTTACAATACAATGCATAGAATTGAATGTAATGCTACTGAGACAGAGGGCACCAGATGTTGTTAGATCATGAAGATGACTGAGCAATATACGTTAGCACAGTTCTCATTTAACTGTTAGCGGTCGGACAGAACATCTGGTGCTGGGAATTCATCAGCTATTCTTCATCAATATGCTTTCTAACAGACTGGTTTAGGGGTGACTGTGAATGCTGATCGGTTTTCCCTGGATTTCAGGGATATCACAAGATGTAAGCAGAATATAAAGAAGAAGGAGAAATAAGGCAGGGATCTGAGCAACATAAAAAGAACATAAACAAACAGGTGAACAGAAAAAAAGTTGTTGGAGGCAGGTAAGAGGCAGGTAAAAACATAAATAAATGTATTTTAAGGTTAGAAACCCTAAACTGTTATGAAAAAATGCAAAATCGTTATATGAGCTTCTTTTGGCAAATAAAGTTCCACAAACAGTGGTATAGAAGCAACTACATTATAGCAGACTTGGGATATGCATGTATTTTTACCTGTGCAAAACTTTTATTACTGCATTCTATTCTGGAAGCCTTGCAATCAGTGTCTTAGCAAAAAGTCCAGCACTGCCTCCACCTTGACAAAGTATGGATAAAAAACAAGAGACAAATCTCATACTGAGTATGCTCATGTGCTTGAGCAATGAATTCCTTTCTTTTCTACTTAAGCTTTAAAGAAGGCATGAGAATTACCACATTTGTGCCTACACTTGCTTTTCACTGTAAGAGGAGCATTATAGTTTCTTCATTTGGCAAATCACCCTGCAACATTCTAAGGTTTTGCTACAGGACCTCACTCACAAGGTTGTTCCCACACAATTGGTGACTGAAGAGTTTATTTCTAATTGTTAGTCCTCTCTAGGAGTTCATCACTCTGGTTCAATCATCCCTCTCACAGGAATTAAGACTTTCAATGTTGGAAGTAGTTTGTTTAATAATTTATATTCCTGCATCAAGACTTACCTCCCAGATTAATAGCACTTGCACCACCTAACATGAAAATGTTTTAAAACACAGATAGACTAGAATAAAAACAGTGGGCACAGACCCCAGATCTGAAAATGCTATATAGCATCATGTCCACTGCTGCAGTGATTTGCCTAGTCCATGCACCAGTGTAGGTATAACAACAAAACTACCAGAAAGAAAAAAAACCTGCAAATGTCTAAACTTCCTTTTGATAAGAGAACTGTGAAATTATGATACTGTAATCTTATGGAAAGCTGGGCATCATGCAGCCTTAAATCTCTTTGTTAGCGAAAGTATTTTCCTTCTTCCTACTGACTCATAGGAGAGATGCTTCAGTCCCTTCATAATTTTCATAGCCTTTTACTGGACTCTATCCAGTCTGTCTGTGTCTCTCTTGTACTATGGAGTCCAGCACTGAACATAGTACTCCAGGTGCAGCCTCACTAGCGCTGTGAATAAAGGGGAAGAATCACCTACCCCAGACTGCTGGCAATACTTTGTCTAATACCACTAGTGTTCTTTGCCACAAGGGCACATCCACATTGCTGGCTCACATTCTTGGCATTCTTGAGATTTCAAGTCCACCTGAACATTCATAAATTCTTTCATTGTCAGTTTAGCTTTACAGCCCTTGGTATACTTGTGGCACAGATCTCAACAGGTCCTCCATCAGCTCAGAGACAGCTGATTCTTTCCTCAATATTTATGCTTTGGCACGTTTTAGTTAGTTGACTTTCTACTGCATGCCCAGGACCTGCATCATTTCTAGACCATTTCTAGACCAATCTGAGAGTAATTTCTTCAACTTTATTAGGCTCAGGTGACTTAGTTTGTCCATTTAGAAATGCCTTCAGACCATGTCATTTATTTGTGCTACAATGCTGAACTAAGAAAATAATCTGTCTTTAGGCATTTTTATGTAAACTGGGACATTCTGACCTCTGGACAAATGACCATCTCTGTAAGATTTCATACCATTACAGAAAAGAATATTGAAACAGTGCATTTCAGCCTACCCAGCCATTTTGCATTTATTGTTCTAAAGAAAAGTATTCAACTATATGCCTCTTCCCCCTCTTCTTTATGATAATAAAAATGCAAGGATATTTGGATTGTATTTGTTCCACATTATTATAGGTGGGTACTAGCTCACAGCATATCTTCTTGGTTCTTCAGGTTACTATCCTGACCAGAAAAAAAAAGCTAAATTGGCTTTTTCAAAATCAGGTAGAATCAGAGATTCTGAAAAAGCTAGATGACAACATATGTTTTGATGCTACTGGTGATTTATAAGCATCCAAACCCTCTTGAACACAAGAGATAAAGACAAAAGAATACAGTTTTCTGACCTACAGAAAACATCTTCCCAGCAGCCTTCTAACTCATTCTCCATATTTCTACATTTAGAGTGATTCAGTCTTCCAACCTCAGTTCTAACCTTTCTTTTTTTCACCTCGATGTGCATCATGCTCACCAAATATCCTTCACAGAGGTTATGCTAACTACTGAATTCCATTATACCATCTTCTTTTTAGGACAAAATACGTATTGAACTGTCTTCCATAGCAATTTTACATGGGAAGAAATTATTTAGTAATGTGTGTCTTTAATCTGTGTTTATGCAGCAAAATACTCTAATGCAGAAAACTTAATAGATGCAGTTCCAACTCCTATGTATTTTCAATTAAGCTTTGTTTACTGATCGAAAGATATTTCTGAAGCACAACACCGTAGTGAGAAATCTTTTTTTCCCCGTAAAATTGCAAGCAAATGCCAGGTCCTTCTAGGAGGCACCAGACAAAGCTTTCACTTTTCAACAGAACCCCATGCTGTTGAACTCAAAATGGGTGCTGTATTTCACACAAAATATCAAATGTGAGGAAAGCAATGAATATGAGGGACCCAAAGATAAAATTGGCATATCACCAATCATTCCACCTGGGATATCTGTCTGTTAGAATGGCTACCAAAGGGCAATAATACAGGTAATTGATGCTAACAGCCTGCTCAAAAGAAATGACAGCTACTTCATGCCCTCTAAAGCACAGAAGACGCAGCTTCACAAGGGTGAGGGCCAGCAGAACCTGACTCCGAATATACTAAATTCATAATGCAATTGATGCATCATCTGGGAATGCCTGTCAGCCTTATCTGGAGCATCACTTTTTTATGAAGTTCAGTGACAGTTGGTTTGACCGAGTAAGCACAGCTTCACCTATGCCCGCATTTCAGTTTTTCTTATAGATGAATCTGGGAACATTCCATTCTTGAAGTAAAGACTATCATCTATCACCTATATCTCTTCCAGGACACTTCTTTACATGTCTGGTATGGAAAGTCACTGAATTTTCCACATGGCAATCTAGAAAGGATGTGGATAGCTGGAAAAGGTTCAGAGAAAAGAGCTAGTAAAAGACAACTAACATTTACTAGAAGAAAGAAAAAAAATAGATTTTTTTTTTAAGAGAAGGAGGACTACTGAGACGTATTATCTTTGCAAATATTTAAGAGGTAGACACGGAATGATAAAGGGATAAACACCTCTCTGTGCCTACCATAAGACCAATATTAGTGTTTATAGAAGTAGAGCTATTGTTAGCTCTACTAACAGCATTGACCAGCATTGGAAAATAAAAGCTTTCTCATAATAGGGACCACAAAGAACAGGAATAAGCTGTCAATCAAAGTTAGTGGAACCTCCACCATATAAGATTTCAGGAATTTATTGGATAGGCACCTTTCAGAAATAAAATCAATTCCATGTACACCTACTTTATTATCTCATATACATCTGATTCATGTATACTGTCCTTTATCTGTGCTTCTTTGCACTCTGTTTTCTATGATCAAATCCTCCCTTTAAGTCAGGTTCAGAGAGCTTTTTCTGGCAGCCCAATCCACTTCAGAAGGCACTTAGATATCTCTCTATGACTTTTGATGTACTTCCAGCTTTAAAATTTTCAGATAACGCAAAGAAGCGTTTCAGTTGAAGATTCATTGTTTGATGTTTAAATCATGGATTTTTCTATGGCTCTGAAATGTGATTGCAGACTCTTCAATATATGTCATTTATTCTTTCCAGACATTTCCATTGACTGGATAGAAGAAGATAGCTATAGAGTTGCAGCTAATGACTCTATTCTGCTACACAGATAAAAAATCTAGGAGGGGTTGTGTGATAAGTGGATTTTAGCACTCTGTTAGTGCCAGGCCACAGAATTTTGATTATGCCTGTTTTATTTCTTATCTTGCTTGCCAGATTTTTTGCTGCACGAGATTCAAATATATCTCTACTGAAAGTCTTAAGAGAGAGAATACTGATAGAAAACTAAATAACTGTTTATGGACTATTCTGATATGGAAATCTCAAGCTGCCAAGATTCATCAGAATCAGTTCTGGGAAAAGAGCAAGGCTGCAATAATATTATATTTTTCTAGTTCACTTGGTGATTTATTTCATTAACATCACAATTTGCTCTAGACCCTTGAATTATGGCTGTAAAGTACAATCAGCCACTGTTGTGGTTAAACCCCAACCAGAAACTCAGCCCCACACAGCTGCTCACTCACTTGCCTTCAGTGACATGGAGGAGAAAATAAGAAGAGTCAAAGTGAGAAAACTCGTGGGTTAAGATGAAGACAGCTGTCACTTGAAAAGAGGGAGATTTCCTAGACCCTCAGTGATTTATTTGTCTGTCAGTGCCCTGGGAAAGCTGAAACCCTTGTGTCCGACCAGTCT
Organism: Lepidothrix coronata; assembly: GCF_001604755.1. Taxonomy (NCBI): domain Eukaryota; kingdom Metazoa; phylum Chordata; class Aves; order Passeriformes; family Pipridae; genus Lepidothrix; species Lepidothrix coronata. Next base: position 1,392,255 of record NW_016690256.1, on the reverse strand, counting down.
ATCAGCATCCCGTTATGGGGACCCTTCACCAAACAGTCCCACTGGATCAGGGAGTGATTTGACTGCCCTTTTTGGGGGAGGGGGAAGCCAACAGCATAAAGGAGACCTGTCAGCTGGTCTTCTCACTTTATTTGAATGTGCTATCCTCTGCTGGCAGCTGCTAGTATCAGTAAAGGACTCACTCTAACAGTTTATGGAATAACACTCTTTATTAATACAAATTGTGACAGGTTAATGAGGTTGAAGGGTTGCTGGTGATTGTATCTGACTGCAAAACCTTATTTAAAGCAACCAGCAAGCTCTAATCCTAATAGCAAAATTTAGTGTACATAGAGTATTGTTCTTACTCAGTAGGTGCCCCTATAGGGCGAGAAGACAGGTTCAGCGCATTTGACTGATCCCAGCAGTTTTGATGGAGACTTCCCAGATTTTCCTCCTATTCTCAATTTACTTTGATACTGTTTCTTGATGTTTAGGTGGAGCTTGAGTGAGCTTTTTCAGTCAGCCTGGATGCTTCGGATTATAAGAGTTAGGAAGTTTGTCAGTGCTGTTTTCAATTGCAGATCGTGTCAGTCTTAGACCCATCATATGAAAGGGATCCAGTGCAAAATAGCCCTAAGAGCAGCTATGAAAGATCTAAGGGGACAGTGAATGTGCAGCAAGTCTGGTGACTTTCTGTGGATGCAAGATTTCTGCATGAGGCTCCTAAAGCCCCATAATCCTCTCTGACAATGTTGGCCCCACCACCAGTTTGTCATTGCAGCAACAGATTCACCTGGATATATATGCATTAAGTATATGATACCTGCTGCTTTTGCCATGTTGAGAGGCAGGAAAGGGCTGTGTCAATGACGGATTATCTTTCCCACAAGCAGACAGACAGAGATAGCATCCTTGGCATTCTGGAAACAGAAAGAGCACACAGCGTATCACACGCTGACACTCAAGTCCAATAAGCGTCTTTGTCTTGGGTTTATTGAAGTTCATCATCAGTTCTGCTCTCTGCACTTCTATAAGCTTATTGCTTCATACTGGCACTGTTTTTGTATCCACTCTGCCTGATGCCATCCATCAAACGTGCAACAGAGACTCTTCTTATTTGAAGTCTTTCCCTTACATTCATTTTAAGCTCAGGAAGAGAAGGCCAGGCCTCAGGATTCCTGCTTCAAATTATGCAGTTTACTTCAAATAAGCTGGCAGTAAAGTTCTGGACATGCCCTTCAGCGACAGACATTGTTGCAGAAAGGACTGCGCCCATTTCAAACTGTGAATGAAAACAGATTTCAGATGCTTGGTCTCTCATGAACAAAATCATCATCATTTATTGTCTCTTGACACTGTTGAGTCAATGTGCATAGCTGAACCCTCGAGATGCATGAGGACAGATGATGGTAGTTGATTAAGGTCACAGAAATGTAACCCAACCATCTGATAACAAGGCAGGTTTTAAAAAGTTGCAAACAAAAAATAATACGTTTAATTAGACCACTCAAAGTGAAAACCTACAGAATGAAGATGCTGGTTGAAACAGCCTAAGATTCAAGCACTGAGTCAACCCTTCATTTCTATTTAATTTTTAAGGAAATTGGGCAGAATAGTGAAGAGAAATTACTTCGAGAGAGGCATAAAAAGGCAGCTGCTTAGTGTGATACCCAAGACAAAAGAAAAAAGGAAAATAACAGAAGAAAGCAGAAATATAAACAACAGGTAAATCCAGAGGCTAGCCCTCTTAGAGAAGCTCATGGGTGTTTTTCACCCCTCTTTTGGCAAGAAAAAGGGTTTTTCATTATGCAGGGCAACATTGGCACTTTACTGTCCCTAATTTCTTACCAGTCAGCGTGCCTGACTGCCCAGAGAAGAAAAAATGTTAATTAAAAAACTAACTCAGTCCAATAATAATTTCTTTCCACTTCTGCTACCTTCTCTAAAGAGAGGGATATACCACATCTTTTCAAAGTTCACAAGGGACTGATATCACTAATACTATTCATTTCAGACAGCTACTGTAATGACAAGTATAAATGTCCTGAGAGTAAAGGCTGTTGGCAGCATGAAATATTATATTTGAAAATCTTTTTCAGACTGACCTGGCTTTCAGTTAGTGGCAGCTTTAATCATAATGGAGGCTTTGTGACAGAGTCTTCAAATTTAAACTGCTCATGAGGCACACACATTAATCTTGGAGAATAAAGGCCATTAGTCCTGCTTTTCAAAAAGGCTTTCAAATCTGACCAAACTTTTATCTAACTTGAAAAAAAAATCCTTGTGAACCCTAATAATGGGAAGGATAACCCAGACCATGATTTACAGGAAAACATAAATTTCCTAATATAGAACTCTAATCCCACAAAAAAAATTCCAGTTTCTCTGTTGAGAGCAGTGATTTCACTCATATTATGCATTTCTACATTTGAAGCACTACTGCTGTTACAAGTGAATTGCTCATTTGTTCCTTAGTAGTTTCACTTTTTGGCTCTCATCCTAACACAGAACTGCAATTTGCAGGGTACAAGAACTGTTCAGGAAGTTGCATTCTAAATGAAACAAACAGCTTCGCCATTATTATTTAAAAATCATCCAGGAAAACATATGCATGTGATGTATATCACCAAATTTAAAACTTGAATTAATAGTGTGACATGAAACCACACCATCTTAAGATTTCTTCATATATTCTGAGGGTTTTTCCGGCTACCTTAAAATAAGTGCTAAACAAAGAGGTGTAGCTTTACTTTCAATACAGTTTGAGATTTGTCACTGACTTTAATAAAAGCAGGACTCAAGTCTGTAAACATTATTTAAACAAAATGAAAGAAGAAAGACATCTAACCATGCAACTAACTCATCTCAAATAAATGGTATATGATTTTGAAACTAATCATCATCTGTCTTCACATCATTACTTGAAAATATTTCAGTTTGAAAGGGTTTTGTCCAAATATCACTACTCTGGAAATAATCACAAAAGGTCTTCTGAAAGCATGACACCAGAATATACGTCCGAAGATCAGCAGACATTTTCTATGGAAGATACACTGAGCAGTAGTTTTGAGGAGAGGCTTATCATTTAATAGTTTTCTATTAAACATAAAGGACCAGATACAGACTAGAGTGCAAGCAAAAAAAAAAAAAAAAAAAAATGTTTTAATTGAAAAAAAACAAAATTACAGATCAAAATGCCTTGATTCTCTATTTTGTCCAAGCAGAGCTTTCACACCTGTGACCTGCCCTCCAGTCCTCCAGCCCCAGTACCTGTGAGTCAGAAACAGCTACCAGAAAAAAAAAAAATAAAAAAAAAAAATGTTTTAAAAGGGGAAGAAAACAAAATAACAATTACTCAACAAACTTAGTGATTGCAAAGTTATCTCGTTGGTTTGGATTTCCTACCTACTCGTGATGCATTGCTGGGTGGTGGAGCTGGAGGTGGCCAGAACAACGCCAGGATAAAGGAATGACTCGNAAAAAAAAAAAAAAAGAAAAATGTTTTAATGAAACAATGCTACATTACTGCTAGACATTGTGTGAAGAAAGATTACATTCAGGAGCAGTATTGCTGCCCTAATGGTCCAGTGAATAGGTTACAGAATTGAAAATTCCTCTAAGGAGAAAAAGCAAAGAGTCTCATGGCTTTAGTCTTATTTTTAACTAAAAAGAGGTCACACTATGAGGACAAGGAAAGCACATGAATATATAGAGAATTAAAAGTCAAATACTGCTGGTTTTTTCCCTGAATAATTTGAAAAATGAGTAAGACTATTCAAAACTTATAAATATTATGGCACAAATTTTTGGCTAGAAAGGGATTGATTTCTCATCCTCCTGATATAAAGTTTTATGATAGTGATGTTTACAGGATCACAGAGCAATGGAAAGCAATTGCAACAACCTAAGTAGATTTGCTTACCTAAAAGAGAATGGGACCTCATTTATAAAATAAAGCAGTCTGAGTAGCTGTCAACAACCTGCAGAGACAACTAAGTCATATTGATGTATATTGCTGAATGATGGGTAGAAAGTGAGTAAATATGATGCAGGTAGGGGAAGCTTTTTTGTCTGAGTGAGGCAGTGATGGAGATGGGATAGAGTGGCCTGCGTAGTAGAAGGAAAAGATGAAACATCACAGCATAGTGGGTGATATTCTTGTTTGAGACTCCTTCGCCTTCTGTTTAATTGTCTTTTATTTCATACAGAGAGGAGTCTACGGATCACAGTACCCTGTGGTATGTTAGAAAGCAAGCACATGCATTAGCTAGAAAACAGATACTCACAACAGCCCAGCATTCCTTGATTTAATGTCATGACAGTGCTGATCTCTTAACTTCATAGCACCATTCACATCCTCCAGACCTTTGGTCTGTTTAGGGTTTCAGAGCATCATGAGTATTTAGATCTATGTCAGGTACTCAACAGGGACATACAGAATAGGGCACAGACTATTGGTCACGAACATTTCAATGCTTTCTTTGAGATATTACATGAAGAAAATGCTACAGTCCTTTAACAAAACTACCCTTCAAATTGTTCTGGGGTGAAATTTAAGATAGTGGAATAGCCAATCTCTTGTTGATCTAGTCTGTTCAAAAGCTTTCAACCCTTTCAGCTATGTCCATCTCATTTTCTGCCTCCTCCCTTTATTCCAAGCAGTCTTTCTTTTTCTAGCTTGATCACTTTTTCTCTTTGCTCTACTGTCTTCTACATAGTAGTAAGAGTACAAATGAGGGAGAAAACAAGACCTGTTTCATTATAATATTTTTTATTTGAAGACTGTTTTATATGTTTATGTGAATGAAAATGAAATGTGAATAAAATTGAGTGTGTTTTATTTTAAAGAAGAATGAGTCCTGAAAATAACAGTTCTGAAAATAACTATTTTTCAGTTGACATAAGCAGTCAGAACCACAGATCTCAGGTTTTCAGATGCAAACCTTCACACACCTCAGAGAGAATGATTTTCCAAAAGCAGATTCAAATGCCTGTCTGCAAAATGAAAGGAACAACAGCAAGATAAGGTCTTTTGCTTTCCCTCAAATTGAAATACTGCAGTAACTGGATTTTTTCAAAGTCTTAACACTGGTTTCTATTGCAGTTGTTAGATAACACTCTCCTCCAACATGCATTCCAGTGTGGCATATGAGAAGCAGGCAAAGACATAACATCTATATTGTAACAGAAACAGTTGACGGGGCTGTAAAGGCAGAGGTATTTTCATGTGATCTCAGGAGCAGTACCAGCATTGCTCACTGGAATATAAGCAGATAACTTCTGTAATAATAACAAAAGTTCAAGATGTTTCTATTCTAAAAAAAACCCAAATATGCAAGATGGAATTTCCTCATGTATGACATCTGGTAAAAATAACAACCAAGCTCTTTTGTTGCCATGCAGCATGAACATGTCAAAAAGGTCCAAGAGTAGAGTCTCTTGCACAATCAGTTCCTGAAACTGTAGGATAAAGACAAGAACTAATAGTCACATTGAGCTTCAAAAACATTTTTCCTGTTTAAAGCGACTGGCTGGTGAAGCACCATAACATCATCCTTACTGATGACTCAATTCACAAAATGATGAAGCATCCCAACAGCCCAGTACAATACCAGATAAAAAAGTTTGCAAGGGCACTTTATCTAACAGAAAAAACATATCTCCCCCCCCCAGCCAAAGCATTTGGAAATTTCAAGGGTCTTTCATAATGTAAATATTCCATAGATAGCACAATTTCAAATGCATTTTTAAAAAATAATACAACTCTGAATTTTTAGCAAAGAGGACTGGCAAGTAATTTACAGTTCCTGCACTGCCCTGTAGTCTATGTTGTTCTTAAGTAATAGCAATATAATATGTTTGGTTTTTCCTGTGTATCTGTGTACTGAAAGTGAAGAAGTCTATAATATAGCAGCTATTAGAGATCTATATATTATACAAGTTATATGCTAGGAGGGTAGATTTTATCACTATTGTAGTGCAATACTAAGTTGGATAAAACCAATTTTTTTATTATGAATCATGATATTGTTTCACAGCAGTGAGGGTCAGTTTTATACTTTCAGCTGTGTGAAATTGCCTTTTTGTTTGTTGGTTTGTTGGGGTTTCTTGTTTGGTTGGTTGATTAAGACATTGGGAAGTCTCCAAAGCTCTAACAGAAATGAACAGTAACTTACCTATTCAAGACCCATCACCTGATCTTCGAGACTGGAAACAGAAAAGCTCCAACAGTTTGGGGTATCCATGTTAGACGCAAAACATCCTGAAGATATAAGGTTGCAGCACTTTTCGTTTTAGTGAACAACTGGCAGTTAATAGTCAAAACAAAAGCTCTAACAGACATGTTCTTTGACATTACCTAAACTGAAGACAAATTATGACATTGACTTAGGACATGAGTAACATTCTTTCTTTCCTAAGATGAAAATAAAAATAGTATTGCCAGCTTTACTTTCCAGAAAAGAATGAACAGTAACTGCTGAAATCCTTCCCAGTCTACACATGTGAAAGTAGGTCAGGAAGCAGTCAATGGTAAAGCCTTTCAGAAAAGGTACCAGCAAATGATATGTGTGGGAAGTAAAGAAGTGGGCCTGTGATTTCTCATCTGTTCAGCCTTCCAAATGTGTAGGATACCGTTTAAGATAGAACTGAGGCGAACAGCTGCTTGAAAATCAACTTCATAGCCATCTTCCTTTTGAAGACCAGTCCTGAGATCAAAACCAAGGATAAGAAAACTGGAATAGCTGCTCACAGAACCAAGAGTGTAGCCTGCTTCAGCCTCTTGCCTCCTCCTTCAGCCAGTGTGAAAGAGAGAGGGCATAAGCACAAGGGACCCACACAAGTGGCTCTCACTTTGTGCTCCTTCCTAGGTACATCGAAGTGCATCAATTTAGATCATCATAGCTTCCTTCCTGCTAACTGATATAATATGTTGGCTGCAACTAGCTGACTTGAATTGCATCCCACCACCATGCTACAACTTTCTTTCAGGTCAATAGAGCAAGAAAAGAGCCTGTAGCACTGCACTTCAGCTACAGATTTACAATCCAACAGGATCCTGTTAAACAGCACACTGTCATGCTATGAAACATTTTGATCTCAGTACTCTAATAAAATTTTCCATTTGAGCTTGTACATGCCTTGATTTCCATCAGCCTGGAGTAACCTCAGAGTTGTACTAGAGCCTGCTGAGACAGGAGCTTGCTGGTGACCAGGATGTCATGCTGGAGAGTGATTAGGTTTATCTATAGAAAAATAGTTCTGCAACAGGGAGGAAACCCTCCCTTTGTTCACATCACGTGGTGACTGAAGAAAGGAAAATTACGTTACTTGACTTCTTACTTTCGCAGCCTACACAAGTGCAAGATTCCCCAGTCATTATCACATCCCAACCATGCAAAGAGTTTCATTTTTTTATTTTCTACAGATGAAAAACACACACCTCCTACCCTGCACCATTCTAGACTAAAAAGCAGTTTGGAGAAAGTTCTAGCATAATTTCTTGTCCTCCAGTCAGCCATGCAACACTTTCTTTTGGATTTAAATATCATTTGAGGCCTGGCCTCTTCTTTTTTTTTTAAGGAAAAAAGGTGTTCAAAAAAACAAATAAAAATCCCAGAATCCTTTTAGATTGATATCATTAAAGTTGGTCAAAATATAATTAGGTAGAGAGAACCATTTGCTGCCCTTCCTTGCATCCAGAAAATCCAGAGAAACTACACTAATACAACAAGATTTTCTCTGAAAATAAGCAAATGTCATTTTTTTACTGGGCCTCATTTTGTTTAGTGCTCATCTCTGTTACGCATGGTCCCTCCCAGGCCACCCAGTCAAGTTATCAGCAAGAGTACTAAAATGCTTGGGTTTTCTATGTTCCCCAAACCTTACCAGCTCAGAAAAACTCTCACCACATAGGCAAATAAAAGCCAAATACAAAGAACACATCTGTCAGCTCACAGGAAAAATCAGTTTCCTCTGTTGCTATTCTTTTGTCCTCTTTGGGTGGTAATTTCTAAATTAAGTAGCCACTATACAAAAATTGAAATCAGTTCTAAGAGATCAGGAAAAAAATAGGCTTAAGTGATATTGCTTGTTCAGTGAATGCTATGGTGCTAGTAACCCAAAATACCTAGGATCTCTCTTGCTTCTGTCTTGATAAACTCTGCGATCTTGGTCATTTCCCTACATATTGTGGTGATAACTCTCCCACGCTATTTAGACTGTAAAACTTCTAACAAGGTCCCATCTCATGACAAATTTGCACATGGTCCAGTCTAGCAGAACTCCATCTCTGCAACATGCTGACAATCATCTCTGACTGAAAAATTTAAGCATCTGTTTTCAAAGTACCTAAGTCAGACTTCAACTTCCATGTTACTGGTGATGTCAGAGTGGAAGAACTAAGATATTTCTTAGCACTGGTATACAGGAGTGTAAGACTGTGCTGAAAGAAGGAAATGGCATTATAGCTGGTTCCTCACAGGAGGAATACTCCAAGTAAGCTACAGTACTTCCATGTCTCCAGCACAGTAGGCATGACAGGGCATGAAAGAAGACATAAGAAGGAAAGAATGAATGGGGGTGAAAAAAGTTGAACAGTCTCTCACCGAATGTATGAGATTTATCAAGTGTCAGTGCAGTCAGTAGGCTGCATGACACCAGATGCTGTCAAACCAGGGCTATTGTTTTCACTAGCTTAGGCTAGTATAACTTGATTGAATGTGTATCATTGTCCCTTTCCACAAGTTGAGGACATTACCATACCTAATCAGACCAGAAAAAGAGCTGTGAGGATAATGTAACCCTCAAAGAATGAATTTATTCTGAGAATTTAAGTGCATTACATAGGCACATCTTTGCACACATGAATTCAGTAGACCAGATTCCTCACTTTCTCAAATTGTAAATGCTGTGGTTGCACTTATACAAATCAATTATAAGTGGAAATCAGAAGAACCACCCCTGCGATGTTCAATTTACAGTTACATTTCTTTTTGCTGATTTCCTTGAAAGCAAAGCAGCTCTGTCAGACTATGGTCTCGGGTCATAGAAGTTATATAAATAGGAGGCGAGTATGCTCCAATCAGTGGGCAGTCTGGGGTTGCCATCTGGTGGGTAAATGTAAAAAGTACAGGAAATTAAAGGAGTATTTCCATCTCTCAGTCCTGCTTTTTTAACAGCATTTTAAAAGAATGTGCATGTATTATCACAGTTCCTTTTATTTCAGAGTTGATAACACGTAGAAGATATTCCAAGATTCATTACTTATATGTGTAAGTTCTCAGAAATTTGATTCCTCTCTTTTACCTTTTGCTTCCAGAAATCATCAATTATTGTGTTTTCTCTCACTCTCCCTCAACTTATGCTCTGCAGACTTGCTCTAAAAAGCTCTGAAAAGCAGTTTCATGTAGAAGAGCAAGAGATTCTCATGTGGTCCTTATAATTTGTATAGTAGAACACCAACCCTTCAGGCATTGCTTCCCCCACCACCCCTCTACCAGCACATCACCAGATCCTAAGGAATCTAGACAATATTGTCAGCAAATAACAGATGGTGTTGATTGCTTATGATGTCCAGGAGCCTGATACTGAGAAGGTCAAGAGCACCAGAAGAGGGACTGATGGTATGCACATTGTGAGGAAGGCTAATGACTGAGGTTTGATGCTAGTTGGGATGCAATTCTACAAAGTTTATGTAGGATAGATTGTTCACTTTTATTTTCCCATCAAAACTCTTGCAATTTAAGGCTGTTCCCTTTACTTTTTCAAAATACCATTTATTCTCTCCAGCTTCCCTATTTCCGTGCTGTCTTTTCAAATTACTTTGGGTTGCTCCAAAAGGAGAACAAGATGCTATTGGCAATATTTCGTTTTTGACCCCTCCTTCTATAGGACTGTCTAAACAATTCACCCTGGTGTTCAGAATGTAGAACACAATTTATCCAAGGACTCAATGAAATACTATATTAAGTCTAACTGCCTTTATTTAAACTCTTTGGGTGAGGGAGAAATGATTACACATTTTGGTAAAATACTCATGTAAAACCTTCAGTCAAACATGCATGGTTGAAGTGCCGTATTTCACAGGGATCCCTACATATGTGTAGCAACAGTCCCATCTGAGTCTGTAGGTGCCCCTCTAACATAAATTAATAATATAGCATATGAAATCTCATGTATGTTCTACAGAAAACGAATGTAATTTTATTCAGACGATCACATTTATAGATTTGGATGCTCAATGCACCCAACCTTATCAGTGTCTTCAGAGCATCCAAGAAAGATCTAGTAAGTTCTTATCAGCTTGTGTGTTTTAGTAGTCTTTTAGCAAAAAAAACTCTAAAGTCTGCATCAAGTTCACTGACCATCAGCAGCTGCTGAAGGGCAAGATGGTATATGTTTAATTCTGTAACACTAAAAACTTTGACAGTAATCCTATGTCACCAGTATGCTTCAAACAGGACATACTGAACTGATCCCCCCACGTACCTACTGCCATGTATCTTTTCACTTCAGTCTTTCACTATGGAGTTGCAGGGAATGTGCTTGGTTTATACTTTTCACATGCATGAAGAGATCTTTCTTCATGATAATGATATTCAGCAATGAAAATGGACCAAGACATGAATGGGAACTGGCCTCTTGAGTCTGTCATTCACACACAAAGAAACAAAAAGGTAGACATGGCAGGTCTCCTCAGAGTCACTATTTTCATTTACCTCATACTTGAAGATTGAGAGGTAGATGTAGTTTTAGCTGAACCACCAAAACATTGGAATTATTAAGTTATCTCCTAACAAGAGAAGAAGAAAAGGCTTTTATAGCTGAAGTAAGTAATCTTGTAGTAACTGAGGGAAGAAGTATACCTCACAGAACCAATTTCCTTCATCCTGCAAACTGCCAGACTCTTGTTTCAGTCAATTTAATTTAGTGTTTGCTTCAAACTCCACTAGAATGATGCATTTTCAACATAAAAAGGCTCAGTGGAAGAAGAGTTTCCTTACATTGCTGTATAGGACAGCCAACGTGACTGAATTCTTGAAGTGAATTTCTTTCTTCAAACAATATCAAATTCACTGACTGAACATGGAAAAACAGATGTTAGCACTTCCTTTTCACACAGAGTTTCAGAGAACTGATGATTTCTCTTCAGAGGTCAGGGCAATAGAAAGCATTTTTCCCCTTACACTGCAGGAGTTTCACAAGAGTTATTTTAAAGAGTTGTTTATTTCTTGCCTCGCCTTTCTTCAGCTTCTGTCTTTAATCTGAACTCTGTCCTTTGCTCACAATTTTTTACTACAACTGTATATCCTTTTATTGCTCTTCCAATTGCTTTTTTTATCAGGAGGTTGAGTGCACTTCAATTTGTCCTCTGCATGGTGATCACACAAAGTTCAGGAGTCTGATTTATTGGTGTATCATTCCAATTTCACGCCAGTGCGGTCTCTTTTTAAAGAGTCTAGAGAGTAAGACTGTTGTGCTTCAGGCCAACACTAATGATTTGCATGCAGTACTGAAAATCAGCTAAGTATTTAGGTGTCTGTTTGGGGGACAGTTCCCAGGCCACTGGGATATTCTTCAAGGAAAGAAAATGCTTGAAATGTACAGATGGGGGCAGGGAAATCCTCCTCAATTTTTACTGACAGTAGAAATTATGGTACAGTAAGTGGAACTTTCCCTGGCAGTCTTTAATTTTTCTACATGCACACAGTGCATAACTATCTTTGTCAAAACAACTTGCTTTTGCAGTAGCAGCAGTTGTAAATACTAAGAACTAGTTAACTCATCATCTGAAACATGAGTGTAGACTTAAGGAATACTACAGGCTGCCTCTGGAATACTGTTGTCCTGTGGCCAGGACACAGGGCTGAGAAGTCAGAGAACTTCCTGTCTACTACAATGACCTCAGATAAGTCAGAAAGACTCTGCACTTCAGACTCTCTGAGGATTAAAAGAAGTACCATGCATAAAGTGTTTCAAACTACCCAGGAGAAATGCAGCTGTCCAAGGCCAAATATTCCAAATTCTGTGTATAGTAAAAGAAATAAAAAGAAATAAAAGAACATGAAATCTTCAACCACAGAATTATCCTGAATAGGACAAAAATTGAAATAGACATTGTAAATTTCTTGAGCAAATACTTATGTCTTACGTCTGACCACAAAAATCCCACTGGGAATTATTAGCCTCTCATTTCTGAGAAAATGAAATTCACAACAGGAAACTATTAAAAAAATAAGCTTCATATTTTACATTACCACGCAATCACACAACAAACACAAATGTCCATTACAGTGGTGCCTATTTTTAACTTGTTTGTACAAGTTAAATCCACTGTGTTCACCAACAGAATTGAAATGGTTCCCTGCTTCTGACTACACATACTAAATCTCTTCCAGCTGCAATAGAAGATCTTAAAGAATAAGCAGCTAGGAGCAGACAAATTGCCAAAACTCATACAACAGTGATAATTACAGCAATCCCACTATTCTGTAAAATTCCAAGAATATATATTGGCTAACTGTGATTCACTGTAAATAAAGAGGGCTATTTAACAGGCAATACAATTTAAGTCTGTGCAAGTAAGCACAAAAAAACCCCTCTTATCCTTTGCTTCTGTAACAAGCAAAAGCTAAAATATTAGTAGCCTTCAGAGCACTCCAATGCAGGTTTGAGGAAAGCAAAAATGGTCAGGATGTTCATCTTAAGGCAGCTGCAACATGGCTAAACTGCAGTTTATTGCTTACTCAGGGAGGCACATATTTTGATATCAATTATACTCTAACATTTGAGGGAATTTCCATATGTACTTCAGTACTTAAAGGAGGCTTATAGGAAAGATAAGGACAGACTTTTTAGTAGGGTCTATTCTGATAGGACAAGAGGTAAAGATTTGAAACTAGAGTAGATTCAGACTAGACATCAGGAAGAATTTTTTTACAATGAGGGTGGTAAATACAGGCACAGGTTACCCAGAGATGTGGTGGATTCCCCATCCCTGGAAACATTTGAGGCCAAGCTGTATGGGGCTCTGAGCAACCTGATCTAGTTGAAGATGTCCCTGCCCATGGCAGGGGGATAGGACTAAGTGGCCTTTAAAGATCCCTTCCCACCCAAAATATTCTATAATGTGAGGGTAAATAAAAACAGGTTTTTTCGAATATATTAATGGCAATATGCAGTATAGAAATGTCACTGGATGATGGTGGTCACCTCACAAACAGGGACAGAGACAAGGCAGAGGTGTTTAATGCTGTCTTTGCCTCTATCTTCAACACAGATGACCTGGAGGACAATAACTGCAAGAATTATCAACTCCCAGTTAACCCTGAAATCGTGCAGGATCTGCTGCAAGCTGGATCCCTGATGGGATTCATCCTAGAATCCTCAAGGAGCTGACTGATGTCATCGCACAATTTCTTTCAATGATTTTTGAGCAGTCTTGGGAATCCGGAGAGGCCCCAGTTGAATGGAGCTGGTGAACGTTGTCCCAGTTTTCAGGAAGAGCAAGAAGGAGAACCCCAGAAACTAGAGGCCTGTCAGTCTCACTTCAGTGCCTGGTAAAATTATGGAGATTATTCTGGGAAGTATTGAAAAACACCTGAAAGACAATGCAGTCATCGATCACAGCCAGCATGGCTTCATGAGAGGAAAATCCTGCTTATCAAACCTGGTTTCCTTTTATGACAGAGTAACCTAACTAGTTAAGCAAGGGAAGCCAGCTGATGTAATATTTTTGGATTTCAGTAAGGCTTTCGATACTGTCTCTCACAGGATCCTCCCGGACAAAATGTCCAGCCCACAGTTGGATAAACACATTGCGGGGGGGGGTGAGCAGTTGGCTCACGGGTTGAGCACAGAGAGTGACAGTGAATGGTGTGACATCAGACTGGCTACCTGTCACTAGTGGGGTTCCACAGGGCTCCATCTTAGGCCCTGTGCTCTTCAACATCTTCATAAATGACCTGGATACCAGATGGGGAGGGTTACTGAGCAAGTTTGCAGACAACACAAAACTGGACCTGTTGACTCTTTCAAAGGCAGGGAGGCCCTGCAGAGAGACTTTGACAAATTAGAGGACTGGGAAATCACCAACCGTATAAAATTCAACAAGGCAAAGTGCAGGATTCTGCACCTGGGCTGAGGCAACCCTAGATGTACATACAAACTGGGGAATGAGGTGTTGGAAAGCAGTGCCACAGAAAGGGACTTGGGGTCCTGCTCGATGGCAAGTTGAATATGAGTCAGCAGTGCCCTGGCAGCCAGGAGGGCCAACCATGTCCTGGGGGGCATCAGGCATAGCACTGCCAGCTGGTTAAGGGAGGTGATTGTCCCACTCTACTCTGCACTGGTGCAGCCTCACCTTGAATATTGTGTGCAGTTTTGGCACACAAACATATGCAGTACCATAATGTAAGAAAGATATCAAGCTATTGAAGAGTGTCCAAAGAAGGGCAATGAAGATGGTGAAGGGCCTTGAGGGGAAGCCGTATGAGGAGTGGCTGAGGTCACTTGGTCTGTTCAGCCTGGAAGAGACTGAAGGGAGACCTCATTGCAGTCTACAACTTCTTTGTGAGGGGAAGAGGCACTGATCTCTTCTCTGTGGTGAACAGTGACAGAATCTGAAGAAACGGGCTGAAGTTGTGTTAGGAGAGGTTTAGGTTGGATATTAGAAAGAGGTTTCTCACCCAGAGAGTGGTTGGGCACTGGAACAGGCTTCCCAGGGAAGTGGTCACAGCACCAAGTCTGCCAGAGTTCAAGAGGCATTTGGATGATACTCTCAGGCATATGGTGGGACTCTTGGGGATGGTCCTATGCAGTGCCAGGAGCTGGACTCAATGATTCTTCTGCACCCCTTTCAACTCAGAATATTCTGTGATTTTATGATCCCATGATTCTATTGTTGGTTAGTGCTTCAAGTAGGCACAGCGACAGCATTCTGACTTCTTCATACAGACATTTATGATGAGAAAAATATTAAGAAAACTCACGTTTTGTTTCTGGTACATAGCCCTATGTGGCACCTTGCAGAATGGGATGTTTCAGAAGCACTGTAGTGACTTGTGGAAATCAAAAGCATCATGGTTTCTAGGCACTGTAAGAGTTTTACCTATTTAATTTTTAATGCAAATACAATGTAAAGGGGAGAGGAAGACATGAGTTATAAACCTAGTTATTATTTGCATGCCTTATATGAATAAACAGTGTGAAGCTAGTATTTTGAATTGTTTGAAAATATGAAGCTAGAGTAAAGTGTATGAAAAGTTTTCTAGGTGAAAAGTCTACTAGGTTTCATTTCATGCTCTTCTATTGACATTTTTCAACAATATACCGAATTTAATTTGCTCATGAAGTATATAAAAATAACTTCTATCCAAAACACCTAGAAATTCATTAGCGAGCATTTCTATAGCATAATAGATACTTGGAACTCATTAATTTCTTTACTTTTTTTTTAATAAATTATTTAATCCTACAGAAGAACACTTGGGAGCTAGGCAAGTCTTTTTATTTTACTATCTGTATCTCAAATTTTTAACAGAGAACCACAGACTTTAACATTTACAAAGCAGAGTACATACTAATCCACAAGCAGCTCTCTATTAAAATCACAAAATCATAGGAAAACATTAGAATGGACCCTAGGAGGTCAATTCAGAACAAATCCTGCTCCCAACAGATCTAACACTCAAGTTAGATCAGATTGCAGAGGGCTTCGTTCGGGTGTTTGGAGAATTTTTATGCCACATCTTTCGGCAGCCTGTTCTAGCACTCCCATGCTGAAGGACCTGTAATTATGAAACAACTTCTAGTTGTTCAAAGAAGGCTTGATCCATTTTCTTATCTTGATGAAGCAGTCAGTAGCAGATGACCCCCATGCTGTCCCCTTGCCTACCTCCCTTTGAACACTGACACATAATTCCACAGCAGAACTCCACACATTTATGCATCTCCCTTTCATCCACTCTCTCACAGTTAGAACTGTAACAAAGATTGGCAGTTGTATGAAAACGCATCTTTATTTTACACATGATAAAATCTATCCTCAGACACTACAGTAGAGTTATCTCCATGCTAAATTGGCTGTTCCTCCAGCAGGTTTTAAGTGACATAGCCAGTTCCACCTTCTTCACTTTATGCCCTAAACAAAAGAATCTGGGAGCTTCTGTCCCAATTATCTGTCAAACTAGCTTTGTGACTCAGGGGAATGAAAGGCTACTGCAAAAACCATCACTGAGACAATTTTGCCTCACCTTTTTCCAAGTCCCAAACCTAAGTAAACTCACAGCATGCATTTAGTAGTTAGAACAAGAAGCCTCCCCACAAATATTTTCAAGTGTTATTTTCAGTAAATTAATGTGACAATATTTTGACATGCTGAAGGGTTAGCAAAGAATAAAACAGTTATCCTGCAGGTATATAGAAAGAAAGTAGCAGAAAAGTTGAACTTATTGTATCTGTGTTTGAACAGGACCTTAATATACAAATAGGTTCCTCAACACTTTGTAAACACAGATCCTACCACTGATTGCAGTTGGACCAAAGGAAAACAGTGTAATGATAAATTATATATATAAGTGATAATCTTAACCAAAACATTTCCTAGAATTTGCATCACAAAACCCAGCAAGTTTGTTTCTTCAGGTGAATTAATTGAATTCTTTATCATACATTTCTTGCATCTCAGAGATAAGAAAAAATAATTTTTAGTACTTTGATTAGTAGAAGATTTTTCACTGAGACACAGAAACAGGAGAAGCATTAATTTTTTCTACTTTTGGTTTAGTGAAACGGCTTTGCTTGCAAAGTTATTTACATGATTCTGTACAGGAACAAGCATAATATTTTATGCATTTATCATAACTGCAATTTGTTCTTGAATAAACCTTTCTGTGCCCTTTGGCTGCTGCTATTGTATACTTAAGGTTCATAATGTGCTGCCCAAGCTGCAGGCACACTAGAAGATGTAAAAGCAGTAACTCAGAGCTTCTAAGTGGTGTGGGCAGGTCAATTAGTTTTAAAGTACTGAACAGCACCAAACTTTTGACGATATTCCCACCTCAATTTACTCACTGCTCCCTTCTTCTTCTACTTGAGTAACTGTGGTCATAAACCACTGGGATCGATTAAATCCCTCTGGAATATTATTTGAGAGATATATTTTTGCTCAATGCCTAGTCCCATGGTGCTTCATTAACCTAATTTCTAAGTGCGCCAAACAGAAATTAACTATTCCACAAGCTCTTCCAAGTTCCTCATGCCCAAAGGTGCCCTGGCCATATTAATCTTTTTAAGAATACCAGAAGACATGTCCATTCTTCATCCTACTTAACACTGCCTTGTTTTCAGCATCCATCAGTGAGTAATGGAGGAGAAGCAAACACAGGCACATTATGCACCTTTAGGTGTAGGATAGGAAAGGAAAGCAGACGGTGGGGTAAGGATCATTATAAGCAGGGCTGTTGCACAATAGGGCCAGACTGTGTAGAATAGTATAAAGTAGGAGACAGGACTAATAACACAAACACAGGCTTTTTTTCTTTACTTTCTCTTTGGTCATTTTTTTTCTCGTAAATTTTCAAAGCACACTACTGCTGTGTCATTAGTGTATTGATCTTTGAAACCAACACTTCTGCTATCCACAGGGTCTATCTAGTGTTCTTGTACGAAGATTTCCTAGTGCAATAGGCTCTGCAAATGAGGCCAGGTAAAGTTCAAGGTCTGTAATCCATCCTAGATTCAGTTTTTATCTGAGTCAGCACATAGTGTGGCTCAATAGGAGCAGTCCTATAGAGTGCACAATCCCTGCATCAGCTGTTGAGAACAGGTTACCTGTACTATATGTGGACATGAGCACAATATAACTACAGCTGGCACCTGAGCAAAGGTTCTGAGGATGAAAATTCATGCAGAACCTGTGAGGTCACCTCTACCAGCAAAGTTCCTGTCTGTTCATGGCCCTAAAGGTACAGTCTTATCCCAAATGCAATAACTGAATTGAATGGGGATTTTTTCCAAAATCATACAGAAGAGATTTTAAGAGGTGGAAAAACAGTCAAGTGTGTACAAAGTTTCAGGCTTGTCCTCAAACTGGCAACTGAGTGCACACACTCTCCTTGGGGCTGTGTTTCCATAAAATGGAAGGAAACACAGAGCATGAAGATGCACGATAATCAACCTATCTCCACAGGGGCACACATATCTCTGAAGAGTCTTTATAGCCTGAAAGTGTGCTGGGTACTGGAGTACAATATTTCTTAAAATATATCTATTAAAATAATGGCTTTTACTTTTTTTTGCCCTCAGGTTTGCCCTGTTGGTGTTGCCTGGTGTGTTGTCCAGTGTGTGGCCTGTGGAGGATGGTATGGCACAGCACAGTGAGAAATCCATGGCAAACCAGGTGTGGAAGTCATTGCTCTATGTCCTTGCTGCACTTTGTAGCAAGTCAAAAGAACTGTGTGCCCAGGTGGCCAAGAAGGCCAATGGCATCCTGGCCTGTGTCAGAAACAGGGCGGCCAGCAGGACTAGGGAAATGATTCTCCCCTTGTACTTGGCACTGGTGAGGCCACATCTCAAGTCCTGTGTCCAGTTCTGGGCCCCTCAATTCAGGAAGGACATTGAGGTGCTGGAGTGGGTCCAGAGAAGGACAACAAAACTGGTGAAGGGTCTGGAATGCAAGTACCATTAAAAGCAGCTGAAGGAGCTGGGGGTGTTTTGCCTGGAGAAGAGAAGAGTCATGAGTGACTTTATCACTCTACAACTACCTGAAGGGAGGTTGTACCCAGGTGAGGGGTGGCCTCTTCTCCCTGGGAACCAGCGACAGGACAAGAGGACAGAGTCTCAAACTGTGCCAGGGGAGATTCAGTTGGACATTAAGAAAAATGTCTTTCATGAAAATGGTGACTAGATATTGGAATGGGCTGCCTAGGGAGGAGGAGAAGTCACCATCCATGAAGGTGTTTAAGGAAAGACTGGACTGGACGTGGCGCTTAGTGCCATGGTCTAGCTGGCAAGGTGGTGTTCGGTCATAGGTTAGACTTGATGATCTCAGAGGTCTTTTCCAACCTAATGGAGTCTGTGAAATACGGGGTAGCAGGATATGTGAGGAGACTGGCAGGGATGGGCACGCCTGGACCGACCGGCAGACCTCAGCAAGCGCGCAGCCCAGCGCCCGATCAGCAGCTCCGGCCGCCGGAGCCCGGGCAGGATGGCGGGAGGGCCTTGTCCCCGGGCGGGGCGGGGAGAGTGGAGCCCTCCGGGGGTGTGTGCGGGGGCCGGGCGGAGGCGGGAGCCGCGGAGGGCACTGCGGGCGGCGGCGGAGGCGCTGCCGGAGCGGCGCGGACGGGCCGGGCCGGCAGCGATGTGGACATCGCTCGGCGCCGTCTCGGAGCCGGCCGGCCCCAGGGCAGCCAGCGGCCGCTTCTGGGCTGCCATCCTGGGAGCAGCAGCGGGGCTCTTCCTCCTCGGGTTCCTCATCGGTACAGTGCAGACTAACCCTCCCTAGCGTTGAGGGCTCTTCCGGCCGCCCCCGGCCCGTCCAGCCGGGGGAGGTGACTCGGAGACGGGCCGAGGAAGGGCCGGGGGCGGGGAGGAGAGGGCGGGTTGCCAGCGCCCGGGAATTTGTGCCAAGGGTGCCTGAGGTGAGTCCGTGCTCAGCCGGCCGACACCATCCGCCCTCTCTGCCTACTTCCCTGCCTCTCTCCGATCCTCTCTTCAGACTGGCCAGGTGCAGTCACCGAACCCCTCTGGGATTTCCAGCTCTGCCCCAGGAGGGTCTTTGTATCTTTCACTTTGATTTTCTATTTACTTTTTATTAAAGTAGTCATGCATTGGCAAGAGAGGAGGCGCTGGGTTTGTGAGGAGAGCACAAAAGACAGACCCCTCGACCCCGCTGCCCTGAAACCGCAGCAGCCCCAGCTAGAACGGCAGGAAGATAAACACGGGGCTGGAGGTGCGCTGACAGGAGGGGAGAAAGAGTCTTTAATTTGATGTCCCACCTCCTCCTCGTCCTAAACAGGCATGCCTGTGGGTTGCTGCCGCAAGAGATTTCCCCTCCCTACCTTCCTTTTAGTTTCACAGATGAATCAGGATCAGCTTGAGGGAGGAAGGAAAACAAAAGAGCCACTTGTATTTTGCACTGCCATTTGGTATGTGCTCGGGGTTGGTGCCATTGGGAAGCTTGAATTGACTGAATTGCTCTTTCACGTGGAAAGAGCCTTTCACTGTGCCAGTGACCAGTGCCTCACTGGTACTAGCTTGTTACCTGCTTGAACACATCAGCTCTCTCATTCACACTACCCATATAGCTGCTGCTGCATTTACACTGAACATGTCCAGTCTGACTTAAAAACAGATGTCAGAAACACTTATCTTCCTAGCCAGGTGTTCTTCTCATCACTTACTCTGCTAATGCCTGCACAGTAAGGGAAAGATTCCAAAATAAGAGCCAGACAGACCAGAGAGTGAGAAAGGAGTTACGAGACATCTGTTCCTTACAAAGAGTGTCTGTGTTTCTATGCATTTTTGTAAAGCTGCTGCCTTATTACTAAGGTAACTGGTATGACTGACAGCATGATGTTCTGGTACTCAAGGAAGATAGGTAAGTGTCTTTAGCACCTACAGGAAAATAACTGTGATGAGTAAATATAGTATAGTATTTTATATCCCTCAATATCTACCCATGGAAATAAGTTCTCTTACCATTTGTGGGACTAACACTGCCATCACTGTGCAGCCTACATTAGGTTGTGGCTGCTTGTATGTGCTGAAGTAAAAACAGTTGGAAAATGCACAGTGAAAAGCTTATGGGGAGACCAAAGAGAAATGGTGTGTGTCATGGGAATATTGCTCTCATGTTTTTGCTCTTGTATTTTGCTGTGTTGTACAGGCTGGTTTGCAAAACCTATAGAAAAGAAGACATCTCTGAGTACTCATGAGGACATGAAGACAGCATTTATGGCTGAAATGAAAGCTGAAAACATCAAGAAATTTCTTCAGTAAGCAGTTTTAGACTAGTCAGTTCAGACAAGGAAAAAAATTCAAGCTGGAAACAGCCCAAGGGTCATAGAATCACAGACTGGGTTGTGCTGGAAGGGACCTTAAAGACCATCTAGTTCCAACCCCTCTGCCATAGGCAGGGACACCTTCCACTAGAGCAGATTGCTCAAAGCCCCATCCAACCTGGCCTTGAACACTTCCAAGGATTGTGAATCAACAATTTCTCTGGACAACCTCTGCCAGTGCCTCACCCCCTTCACAGTAGTGAATTTCTTCCTAACATCTAATCTAAATCTCCTCTCTTTCAGTCTAAAGCCATTCTCCCTTGTCTTATCACTGCATGCCCTTTTAAAATATCCCTCTCCAGCCTTCCTGTAAGCCCCCTTTAGGTACTGGAAGGTGCTTTAAGGTCTTCCCAGAGCCTCCTCTTCTCCAGGCTGAACAACCCCAAGTCTTTAAGCCCGTCTCCTTGGGAGAGGTGCTACACCCCTCTAATCATTTTTGTGGCCTCCTCTGGACTTGTTCAAACAGATCCATGTCCTTATTTTGGGGCCTCAGAGCTGAGCACAACACTTCGGGGGGGGTGGTCTCGTGAGAGCGGAATGGAGGGACAGAATCTGCTCTCTTGACCTGCTGGTCATGCTTCAAACAATTCAAAACAATGGAACATGACAATTTAGATACTTTAAAATCTATTAAAATTTAGTTACTGTAATTAATTTCTCAATTTCAGTGACTTGGAAGCTTTAAATGCAAGTAAGCTGATGTACTTTTAGAAATCTTGTAAATGGGTTATTTTTCTCTTAGGAGAGTGTAGTATTTGTTAAAAGCTTGTATCTATTCCAGTCAGTAATAGACCAGAAGTCATAGTTTCTTGATAGAAATTTACTTTTTGTGTAAAGAAAGAGCATCAATTATTGTATGAGTAATCAATACATTTGGTTTTGCCTCAAATTCCCATCCTGATTAGATAGCTTAAAGTTGTACAAAACTAAATTACTAAAACCCCATTTTTGATTGGTACAATTGTGGCAATCCCACTGATTTAATTTGAAGTGCATTTGTCATGAACTATTGCAAATAAATTAGCTGGAAAGTATGTTCTCTTTACTACATAACAGTCATGCCATGACTATAACATAAACATTTAAAATTGAAGACTTAGGAGTTTTAAGAGCCTTAATCTGTATTTTGGCTCCTGCAAAGTAGGTGTTGTTAAACAGCTCTGTGAAAGGACCTCTTTCTCCCCTCTAAACTCCCTGCCTCTATGCAAACAGAAAACACTGTACCTCGTTTACTGTCATGTGGCCAGTTCTGCAGTAATATATGGCAGATGTTTAGTCACTGCTCAGAACTACCAGTACAGGCATTTAACAGCTTAGAAGAGGAAATGAAGAAAAACACAATATTCAGTTAAATGGGAGGATATTTTCAAATTTTCATGAAAATGTGAGACTTAAGCATTTGTAACTCTTACAGAAAACCGCCATTGGCACTAAAAATAACACTTAACCATGCTCTTGGTTCAGTATGTCATCCAGAAAATGGTGCTGTCACTCTAACAGTAACTTTTAAGACAGTGTTAGTACTAGATATTGACATTATCAGACGAACATGGTTTTATCTAGCAGCATTTGGCTACTGAGGACTTTGGGTTTGTCTGGTTTGGGGAAAAACAGGCTGAGTGGCAACCTCATTGCTCCTTACAGCTTCCTGAGGAGGGAAGTGGAGAGAGAGGTGCTGGTCTCTTTTCCCTGGTATCCAGTGATAGGACATAAAGGAATCGTTCAAAGCTGCACGAGAGGAGGTTGAGACTTGACATGAGGAAGATTTCTTTACTGAGAGGGTGGTCAAACCTTGAAAGAAGCTTCCTAGAGATGCTCCAAGCCTGTTGGACCTTAACACATGCAGTAACTTGATCAGGCAATTGGTCTTAAATAATTGTTGTAGATTCCTTACAACCAAACCTATTCTATTCTATTCTATTCTATGCTATGCTATGCTATGCTATGCTATGCTATGCTATTCTATTGCTCTGTGTATTGTTCTTTCAAAGTGCTTTCTTTGATGGCTTTGTTCTCAGTGGAACTCTGGAATTTAAGGTTTTCCTAATCTCATACCCCAGCACCAGCTGGTGCCACACAAGCATCTATGGCGTGTTAATGGCGTGGTCATATGACAGAAGGAGGAAATCATGATGTCAGCCTCATTCAGCTGATGGTTTTTTCAGCTCACTTCACCACTGGGCCTTCTCAGTGGTCTGAACAATTTTTTTTTTTTTTTCAGACAATGGGCTGTTCACTATTTATGTCTCTTTCATTGTTTGTTATTCATGCTGCCTGACTTTTAAGTCACAAACTGTTGAGTTTTTCTGTTCCTTGTTTATAGTTGTTTACAGCAATCAGAAGTCAGTCTCTCTTACTTGCCAACATGGCAAATTCAGTGAACTTTCAGACAAAGCAGTATTTGTGCCAAAATTAATTAAAATAGTGGTATCCAAGGAGAATATCCAGTTAATTGCAGGTAAGGATCAGAGTAATTATGTACATTTCTAGGTTGAATACACAAAGATAATTATACTTATTTCTTTTATCACTTCACGATGAAAGTCTCATTGTGTATAGGAGTGCACAGGCCTAATGTTACTCAGAAGACAAGGAGTAAAGAAAGGACAAGACCCTGTATCTGGTGCCATCACACCATTCTTGCTAAACCATGCTGCAAGGAAGATACAAATACCTGTGCTAGCTTTGGACAGCCTGAAACCCTTTACCTCAATTTATGTATTATAAAGGCAAAAGTGTAGAAACAGAGAAGCCTTGGTCCTTATTTAACCTGGGTATATCTGATCATCTCTAGAGGGTTTATTTTGAGCTAGGCTAAGAGGAGTTCTGATTATAAGCTGCAATACCTGACCTGATTGTTTCTTTCTTTTTCTCTAGCAATTTTACACAGCTTCCTCATCTAGCAGGAACAAAGGAGAATATGCATCTGGCACAGCAAGTCCAAGCTGCGTGGAAGACGTTTGGTTTGGATTCTGTTCAGTTAGTTCATTATGATGTCTTACTCTCTTACCCTGATGACACTAAGCCCAACTACATCTCAATAATTGATGAGCATGGAAATGAGGTACAGAAAACACCAGTTTTTCCAACCAGGGAACAAAATCACCATCATACACCTGGGAAGACTGTGAGGGAAAGCTGTCCTCTGTTCAGTTAATATTGGGCCTGATACAAAGCACACGGAAACTGGGGGTTCCAGTTTGCTTTTATAGTTAGCATCTTTGTTTCATAATATATGTGCTAGGAATACTAATATTTACTCTGATTCATATAGCATACTGACATATATTGATTAAACGTGAATTATGTAAGAGAATTACTTCATGTGAGTCAATTGTTTTAAAATTTTTCTGTTATTTAGGAAAGAGGAGAGAAACCATGGTCAGCACCATTCTTTGCATTGATTCATTATAGAGTATTGATGATTGTGCTAAATTCAGTTTCTGCAAGATTAGCGTTTAGGCCTCAAATCACAAGAGACATGAGTTCATTATAGAATAGCTCTAGTGCATGTAGAAGCTCCAGGGATGAGCAGAATGCAAGCATTTTTACCACTATGATCTGAAACCGCTTTAAGGGACCCTGTGTTCATTTACGCAGGACTCTGTGTGAAGAATGCGGATGGGATTTGTAAGATCACACCTTGAACTTGCCTACTGAAAAGGCTGCCCAGTGTTTGCTAAAGTTTTGGTCACTCCTCATGTAGAGCTCTAAAATCAGAGTCCTTTAAACTGCAAGTACTTGTGAAATGTGTCTGAATTTTTCTTTTTTTCCATATCACCTGGTTTATGTTATTCCTTTTCTTCTTTCCCATTAGATTTTCAACACATCATTATCTGAGCCTCCTCCTCCAGGATATGAAGCTGTTAGAGATGTGGTGCCACCCTACAGTGCGTTTTCAGCCCAAGGAATGCCTGAGGTAACAGTAGAAGAGTGAAAGAAACAAAAGTAGAAGCAGAAAGAGAAATAGAAGTAGGAAGAGAAGTAGAAAAAGAATCAGAGACAGAATTAGAAATAATAGAAATAGAAAAGAGTAGCATAGCACAGAATTGCAGATAGCAACACAGAACAGTGTGAAATTCCTTAGGCTTTAGTTCAAAATCTGACATATCACCAGTAGGAAATATGACCTAGCTCTGATGTTTTTGGGATTATCGCAATGGAACAATGTTCAAATTAGATGGTCATACGTATGTTTAATTTTTTTCTCTAGTTTGTATCAGAACTGGATTTTATTTTTCCTTTTCCTTAAAAATATGATAATAAATATTTAATATCAGCTGCTATAAGCTTCCCCAAGCATTTCTGTAACTATGCATTATTTTCCATCTCGGTAAACAAATAGACTGTTATATTTACACAGGCAATGAGCCAAACCTCACTTTCAAAATGCTGCTTGCCCAAGACTTACACTGACAGGTATAGCTGCACAGTGTTGAGAATGCTTGAGAAAGGCTTTTGTTAGCTTTTCTGGCTATAAAAGTGTTGCTGTGGTCTGAATTTAATGCTAATCCTATTTTCTTGTACCGGTGGTACCAGCTGATGGACTTTCTTTCATAAAGCTGGCCTGTGTAATAGGAATTTTCTGACCTATGATCATTAGGGTATTTCAATTAATATTTTGTAAGATTAGAATTTTTTGTTGTTGTTCTTAATATTTTTCCTGTCTGAAAATAGAATAATTTAGGTTGGCAGAACTCTCTGAGGTCATCTGCTCCAGTTTCTGCTTTAAAGTTCGATCTGACTTGGAAACCTGCTAATGCTTCTACTCACACAACCCAGTGTATATCAGTCGTGTACTTTCTAAAGTTTGTTAATAAGCTGCCCAAGTTCAGAAAACAAAAAGTATCCTGTATTCATTTGCCTCAGATACTCAAAGGATGCTGGAGAACCAGGCAGATAATCTGTACCCTAGGATATAGGAGCAATGAGTGTTTCAAGAATTGCAATGGGAATTTCGGAACATAATGTAAGATAAAATTCATAGGTTTTGACCTTTTATCATAACATATTCCTGAAGAAAGATAGAACAACCTCACTGCTTTATTTAGTTTGTGGAGAGCTACAGTAAGTGATTAGATATGGGAAATGATAAAAAAAAATTTAGAAAGCTTCATCTTCCTTCTTTAGAAAATGATTTTATTTGAATTAAATATATGAACTTTGTTTCTGATGAAAACAATACCTAAAGGCAGATTGTCTTTTCAAAATATGATGTTTATGTTCACTTTATTACATAATAGTTTGACAAAGATTCAGGTACTTAGCTAGCACTGTTAGGAATAGCATTCTCCAGTGAGCTGTTGTCTGCATCTGTACTGTGAACAGCACAGGAGGGAGCATGTATATAACTCAGCAGTGGGAACACTCGGTGGATCCATGACTCTTCTGAGTTTTTCCAGGCCGGTTTCTCTATTTTATGTTAAAACCCATTCTACTAAAAACTAAAACTAATCTGTGAACTCTATTGCATAAAATAAAATTGATCTTTACCGTGGTGTCTGTGTCCAAAATACCTCTAGCTATCCAAGACTGACTCCAGTTTTAAACAGACTGTGAAGAGAAGTAAATGCCTCACTTTGAGCATTTAAGCAGAAGTCGTATGTGAATATTCTCAGTTGTGCACAAAGTCTGACAGCTTTGGATGGTAGGAGTCTATTAAAAGTCACTTGCCTACCTAGTTGCCTCACAATCAAAGAATTCATGCTAGAGCCAGTCCTGGAGATCATTGTTCCAAATTTATAATCTTACAAGATCACATCCTCCTTTTGACATGCTCTTTGACAGTATTATTTCAAATTCTGCCTTTTTCTTTCAGGGTGAGTTAGTGTACGTGAATTATGGCCGCACCGAGGACTTCTTTAAGTTAGAACGTGTAATGGGAATTAACTGTACAGGAAAGATTGTTATTGCCAGATATGGGAAGATCTTCAGAGGAAATAAGGTAATTCCTGTATATAAAAGTGTTACTTGTGCTGCCCTTCGCTTGTTTTCAAGAGACTGAAACACTTACCTAAAGAGTTCTGTAGATTTTAGTGTAACTGAGTTTTCATAGAGCTGTGTTCAAAGATGATGTTTTAGTAAAAGATAGCAAATATGTATTTCATATGTGTGTAATACATTTCTAGGATAAAATTAAATAAGTTGGAAAGTGTTTCATATTTTTATATGGCTTTGCATTTTATAAATTGTTCCAAAATATCACTAACATTGTTATACGTTGTATACATTGTAATACATTTGAATTCTGAACCAGCCTGTTCTTCCCTATTGGTTCAGCTGTTGTCTAAAATGTCTATATTGTATTTCTTTATAATGGTTTCTGTACACTGGGCAGAGACTATAACTATATGGAGGCTATTTTAAATTGTGTATTTGGTTATTCAATATCCCTGTCATAGAAATATTTTTAAACTACAGTTTTCTGCAGATTTCCATGACCTGATAGTAAAGGACATAATCCTTTGCATACTTCAGGCATACACTCAAGTTTTTTTCCTCAACAGGAATGTAAGAAGAGAGTCTATTTTATGTGTATTTGTTTCTTGTACAACAATTAGTTTGACCCTAATTTGAGCAGGACTATAGTCTGTATTTGTCAGTTACCTAAGGATATCAAACACTGAATCTCCTCACTGGAATGCCATTTCGTATTATATGCTGTTGACTAATCTTGTGTGAAGCTTCTAAGTAGATAACTCACTGGTTTACGTACATACCATTTTCACCAGTGAAAAGTGACATATAACTCATATTCTGGGTCAGATAATATTTTCACTAAATTGTTTACCATGCCTAAAAGTAATATCACCTAAAAATTGAAGGATATTACTATCTATGAATCTTTTCTTAAAATGAAGCACAAATATCTCAGAGTTACTAATATCTAGAGGGGCAGTTTTCCTGTGGTTTGGAAATTATATGCCCTCATTGACACAAAGGGATATGTTCATTCTTACAGTAGTATTTCTTATGATTGTTTATATACTGGAGAATTTGATAGCCTGTATAAAATCTGGAGAACTATACTGTCATTTCTCAACTTCCTAATGGTGTGCAAGAATAAGATAGATGATGAAGGCAAGTACTGTATTTCCTTAAAATAAAAAAAGGGAAAAAAAGAGAGCTGTGGTGTTTCTGAATTAAATACCCAAATTTAAAACTGTTGAAGATTAGTTGTCACTCAGTCACTATCCATCACTGTCATATCTAGTGGCAAACCAGATTGGGATGTCAGAATGACATATATTATACAATAATAAAGTCACACGAGAACTCTTTTAAAACAGCATGCAGGTCAGTCCTTTTTCCATAATAAACTATGCACTCTGGAGTTAGTCTTGTTCACAGCCAAAGACAGTTTTAAGCTCTCCAGTAATAATCTTCCTCTATAGTCTGAAACCTGAGATACATTCAGAAGATCATTTAGGTAAATAAGATAAATAGAAGCCTAACTGAAAGATATGGTTGTATAGATGTGATACAGTTTTTCCCATCCATGATGTGTACATTTCAATAGTCAGTTGATTGTATTGGCCTGGATGACAGAATGCAAACTCAGGTTATGTAGCAATACTGTAAAGGATGTTTTCTATGTCATTGATGTTATCTCCTAACTAAAAGTCAAAGCAACAGCAAACCTCTTATTTTCATATGGAACCTGATATCTGCATATATATTTTTCAGGAAATTTTATGGCATGAGACTTTACTTAAACCAAGCACTGTAAAAGACCCTGAGGAAAAATCACTGTAATTTATAATACTTTCTTTTACCCCTTGAACTCTGTGGTCAATCTATAAAGGACTGGATAGGGACCAGAGATGTGCTTTGCAGGTGAAGAATGCTGAATTGGCAGGTGCCATGGGAATTATTCTGTACTCTGACCCGGCTGACTACTGTGCCCCAGGAGTAGACCCCTATCCAAATGGCTGGAATCTTCCAGGTGGAGGAGCCCAGCGTGGCAATGTATTAAACCTGAATGGGGCAGGAGATCCTCTGACACCAGGTTATCCTGCAAAAGGTGAGTGACTCTAGAGAAGGCATGCTCTGAGGGTCTGATATCAGGAAAGGCAGGGGGTGGGGATGTTCTTTCCCTTGTAACAAAACACTCTTTTTCTTAGTCTTTGTTGCTTTGTTTGGGTTACATGTCAGTAGGCCAACTCTGTAAGTGGTGCATGAGAGGAAGTGAGGGAACGTTAAGCAAAACCATAGAGTGCTCACCTATATTCATTACCTTAATCTTATGCCTCCTTAGCTGCTTGAGCTGTGCCTAAGTTTTTTCATTTATCACCTAAACCAGACCATTTTGACTAAAATTCATTAAGAGCCGTTCATGCCAGCACTTGAGACAGCATATCTAAGAGAGGCAGTCACCTCAGGAAAAGGGGTCCTTAAATGATGGGCAATGTTGCCTCTAGCCAGCAGAACTTGAGCTGGAAGGGGATACATGTTCACAAGAGCAGCACAGCAGAGCAGACCATAGGGAAGATTCCTCGTTCCTCATGCTAGAGTCACTGATCTCATAGATGAATCCCTGTTTTCTTCTCTCAAAAAGGGTCCCTGTGAATGTTGTATTAAAGAGGAAACTATTCTTTTCTATATATGCTTTTGTCCACATTGTAAAAATTAAGTTTCTCATTTGTAAAATACCATGATTTCTGTTTGAGCTTTGTCAGAATAAAACCTAGATTTCATTTTGTTCACAAAAACAGCAAACCAGAATATTCAGTAGTCCAGTGTATATGATTTTATCTGCAACTTGTTATCAACTGGCAAATTTGTTTTAGTTTCCAGCAGAATGTTCCAAGCATCAGACTAAGGACTCCCTCTTTGCTTTTATTCTTTATCTTTAGCTTAGTCTGAACTTCTGTGCAAAAGGGTTTCAACACAAAAAATTAACACTATGGGAAAACCTTCATTAGTATCTCTCTAAAAACATGCAATTAATGGCAGTCCTATATCCAGGAAAGTAAAAAGATTATCCCCGACTCCAGCGTTAGGATGGTGCTATGAACTGTACAGATTCCTTCTGAGAGTTGCAAATATGAAAATATTTGTCTTTTGCTTTCAGAATACACCTACCGATTAGACAAAATCAGTGGTGTAGGTCTCCCAAAAATTCCAGTTCATCCTATTGGCTATTACGATGCAGAGTCATTACTGCGGTAAGTGCATGGGTGACATGAACAATTTTAAGAAGACTGTATTTTGAAAGTTATGGGAGTATTTGAAAAGAGAGGAAAGACTTTTGTACTGTGCTCCTCCTGTAGCTGTTGAAATATGTTTTGTTTCTTATTAAGTTCTCTGTAGGAGGTAAATGTGTTATTTATTGCTACATATCAGATATATGCAGAGTGATCTGGAAAGGACCATTTGTAATATATTATGGTCAGTCAAGTATGCTGGAGTTATAAAGTGCCTCTCAGTTTGAATAAAGGTAAAAATTTTCGAGGCTGACCTGTCATGTGAAAAAGATCAGAAATTAAGTAATTCATTTGTCCAGGGAAGTACTTGCCATGAATGTTTGATGGGACAGTATCTGTACTGTCCTCTATTAAATGAAAGTGTATGCTTTCTCTCATCAGGTGTGTTATGTTGTTTAAATATGATGGTGGTGAACTAGTATAAGCACACTGAGGAAACTCAGGAGTTTCATAGGGGATTTAATAGACATCTGCATGTAAGTTTACTTACTAAGTGGGCAAGTGGCATGGAGACAGGCTACCAACTTGCTGGTGGACAGCATTAAAATCCATAATTATTTCAGCAAACCAAGTAAGTTCAGTAAAAAACCCCTAAGATGTGATTGAGTTAGAAAGTGTATCATTCCCCTAGAAAATGTAGCAGTAATCATCTATGTCAACTGTAGAGTGGCAAAGCAGGAAATGTCAGGGTTGGCAACAGTATGATGGATAAGTGTTTAGGGCAATAAGTGAATATAATCTTGGGTATGTGTTTGTACAGGAGTTTTACATCACATGAGCAGTCATTCTGCTCAGTTTGATGCCTCTGTTTGAGTACCAAGTCAGAAAAAAAAAATCTGTCTTGGTTCTCTATGCAGATTTCTCCTGAAGTATTGAAGCTATTTATTTTTATAGGAGGCAGAATTTTACTGTCTTTGGTAGTTTTGGATACCTGATGTTCATTAACACTGTCCTAATGTTTTTCCTATTTCCTTCCAAACTTCTAGGGACTAATATATCTCCAAATGCTCTTTTCTTTAAAACATTCCTATTATCACTTTTATTAAGATAACTGCTCATAATGAGAAAGGTATAAGTTAAAAAACCTCTTTTATCCACTGCCAACTAGTAGTGGTAGAGCAGATTAATATGTATAAATATGATGTAGCTAGATATTTCTCTTCAATAAATTGTAAATAATTCTGGAACTTGTTTTTAATAATTATGAATGAAATCTAAATCTTTTAAAAATACTTTTTTTTCACATTTGTCTTGAGACATCATAACTTCTTGTTATTTCTGCTATCATATTTTTATATAAAAAATTTACTGAGGACTTGAAGACATGCTGTAGTGTTCTATGGAATAAAGCTTGACCGAAGCATGCATTTACAGTAAAAGATATGCTTTCTTTTACAATAAATATATTTTACTTTCTAAGAACAGAACACCCATCATACTTTTTAATATTTTCTTTGTTTCTCACAAGTCCATGTCAAAAATATAAGTCCTTTAGGTGAATACGTCTGGGTGATTGCGATCCACTGAATTACTGCATTCCCAGTTGTGTTAACAGGGAAAACATTGCCTTTGACAATGGAATAAGATCACATTTCTTCAATGTTAGCCATCTTTGACACACATCAACTCTGCCTATGCTACTGGATTAAGCAGTGTCCAGGGGTAGGCACTGGAAGACAACTGTCTATGCCGTTAAATTGTTAGAATGGCCCAAGTTGCTCTCTGCTAATTCAAATGCAAATGCAGTTCAAGATACTAGAATGTTCCAGGGACCAAAGATGCAGTTTGTATGCACTGTGGTTTTTGTGTGGATGGGACCTAACAAAGTGTGATTTCTGTTTCTTCATTTGTGTTTGGTGCTGTTGTAAGATTTCTGTAACTAATAATGATTTTTTTTTTCATAATAGTAATATGGGAGGACATGCACCACCTGATAGTAGCTGGAAAGGAAATTTGAATGTATCTTACAATGTTGGTCCTGGTTTCACAACAAGTTATTCTACAAGGTCAGTTTTGTTTCCTAAGTAAAGTATGCTTGGGATCAGAGAAAAGACAGGTAGAGCAATAGAATTTGACCAAAGATGGAGTATTGGGTTTATTTGCATCATTCCCTTGATTTTGACAATTTCTTTGGCTGAAATACTGTCAGTGCAAAGCTTCAGTACATTTACATCTTGACTGGATGGATATGACCTACTTGCTTTGGTTTCCAGCTAGTCTTGAATCAGTTTCCTTTGAAAAGCATCTAGCCTTTGACAAACTATTTGTTAAGACTGATTTTTTTTTTTTTTGAGAACTTTTGTTGTCTTTTTTAAATTCACATGAGTCTAGCTTCTGCTCTTACCTATTGACTTATATAAAACAGTATTAACCTACAAGTTAGGTTTTCCAGAAGAGCTTAAATTGCAACATCATTTTTATTGCTTCAGATTGTTTTTAAACTAAATTAGTAATTACAGTTTAGGACTAAAGTCCAGGTGTTTCCATATTGTCTGAGTACAATGTACTGACTTGTTATAAAGTGTTTGACTCCATATGAACTTCATATGACTGTTGTTCATACTGAACTTCATATGAACTCTTTAGGCTGAGTTGTTGCACCTCCAGCTGTGTTACAGGTAAACAGCTCTTGATGTTGTAGATTAAGTCTCCTGATGCAACTGGTTGTCTGATTTTCTGCTGCCTGAGGTGCCACAGCAGTATTGACTGTGCTGAAGTGTGGTGGTTTTGACTGGGGTAATTTTCTTCACAGTGGTTGGTATGAGGCTGTGTTTTGGATTTGTTATGAACACAAGGTTGATAATAGAGATGTTTTTGTCATTGCTGAGTAGTGCTTGCACAGAACCAAGACCTCTTCTGCTTTCTGTACTGCCACACCGTTGAGGAGATTGGGGGTGCAGGGGAAATTGAGAGGAGACACAGCCGGGACAGGTGACCCCAACTGACCAAAGGGATATTCCATACCTGTGGTAGTTTCAGCCACATTAGAAATCCAGAACCCAATTTCCAGGCTTCCCTCCACCCCTTCCCACAATTTATCCCAACACCGAAGAGAAAACTTTCAGGCCAGAGGCTTCTATAGGGGAAGGGGGAAGTATATACATTTATTTACACAAATAAATACTATACAA
The DNA here is from genome assembly GCF_001604755.1 of Lepidothrix coronata. Lineage (NCBI taxonomy): Eukaryota > Metazoa > Chordata > Aves > Passeriformes > Pipridae > Lepidothrix > Lepidothrix coronata. The sequence continues at coordinate 1,358,874 of NW_016690256.1, read as the reverse complement.
ACTAAAGGCAACTATATATATATATATATATTACACTTTTATCAGTCCCTTCGAAACTTCTCCCTTTTACTCTAGTCCAGGAAAAGCCTTTCAAGGCTGATATGTAATGCAGTCTCTCTCTTGTGGGAGTGTTCGGGGCCCCTGAACACTCCCCCCCAACCAACCTTCAGCTGTTTGCCGAAGTCCCTTCTTCTTATGAAGTTCAAGAAGGTAGCTCTGAGTCCTTTCTCCTCGGTCCTGTGTCATTTCTGTTGTGTGATCTCTCTTTCTCAGTCTCATACCTCAGTTCGTAGGCTGCTGCAGTGTAGTTCAGCTTATCAAGCATCCTCTGAGTCAGTTTTCGGCTGCCCCCAGTCAAAACCTCAGCAGGGCAACTCCTGAGCTCTTTGACCCATCTCCAATTCTTGCCTGAAGTTCTTCCAACATGTTACAACGAATCACAACTGTTTCTTCTGGCAATCGAGCCTCCTCTGGCCCGTCTCTTGGCTCAGCTTCAATACTAAGCCTTGCATCCACTCCCACTTAAACAGTGAGAGAGAAAAACAGCCCCCTTCTGCAGCCTGGCTGCAAAGGGGGGAAGAAGAGGGCCTGGCCGCAAGACCTGCCTCTCGCTCCTTGCTTACCAGTTGTTTTGTGAGTCCCTCACAAACACTCACTCACTCCAATGCTGTCTCTAACTCTGGCCTAGGCAGAGTTGGGGGGCCGCAGGGCTCCCCTGCCTCCCCCAGAGGGGGGAAGAAGGAGCCCAGCCACCCCCTGGCCTTCTACGCCTACACACAGCAGACACCAACAGAGAGATATGGCAACAGCTTCCGGTGCGGTGTATATATGATTTTGAGCAGAAGAGAACAAGACGAGTGGTGATTGGCTCTCCAGGGAACACTGCCCTGGCACCCGATCACCTCTGAGCCCCTGACTCCCGGGGAGGCCATCTCAAACCATGACAACACCGTATGGCATCATGCTCAGTATATAAAGTGGGGGGAAGAAGGAGGAAGGGGGAGGAACATTTGTAGTGATGGCATTTGTCTTCCCAAGTAACTGCTACACACGATGGGGCCCTGCTGTCATGGAGATGGCTGAACACCTGCCTGCCTCTGGGAAGCAGTGAATTGATTTCTTGTTTTGCTTTGCTTGTATGCATGGCTTTTGCTTCCCCTATTAAACTGTCTTTATCTCAACACCTGAGTTTTCTGGCTTTTACCCTTCCAATTCTCTCCCTGATCCTGCTGGTGGCAACAAGCAGCTATGCGGGGCTTGGTTGCTGGCTGAGGTTAAACCCAGCAATGGAGTCAGTCAGTTCTGATTTGCACCAACCTCTAGAATACTGGAACTATTTACCTTTTCAGCATTAGATGGTTTTCATTTTTCTTTCACTCTTCTAAATTTAAAAATTAACTGCTAGCAAAAAATCTTTGAATTTGGGGTTCTGATCCTGCTTGTCTGTATAAATCTTATTGACATTAGAAATATTACATAGCTATCAAGGGCTGAATGCTCTTCTCATTTGCACAGGTATAAATCCAGAAAAAAAACTCCACTGAAATATTTTCAGACCTACCTTAGTTTAATAGAGGTTAAAGTTGGTCAAAATACTTTCCTTATCATTCATATTTATACTTTTGAAAGGTGTCAGGATGTTTTATTGTCTAATCTGGTGGATTTTTCTCTTTGTATTTTCTTCCCAATACACTAGAAAGGTGAAAATGCACATTCATAACAACAACGAAGTAAGAAGGATTTACAACGTGATTGGTACTATCAGAGGCACAGTGGAACCAGGTAAAATGATTTGTCTTCAGCATAATGTGAGTGAGAAGTGACCTCTACATACACTTCACAGTTACAAGGGGGATGTGAAGAATATAGTTTTCTCTGAAATATCGCACTACATGGTCATTGGTGTTGAAATGTTTATTGCACCAGCTTTCATATGGTTCAGGGTATGTCAGAACTTTCACTGTGAATGCTGATTTTCAAGGGAGAGTCTAATATGGAAAATATTTGTCTTCAGGCAAATAACTTTGCAATTGGAAGAATATTCTTAAGTGGATATTCTTCCGTACTAAACACAGGAACGGATTTTGCATTCCATCTGAAGAGACTATATCCACCACTATTGACTTTTTGTCTGTCCTATAGTCTCTTGTAACCAGTGTGATTTTATACTCAAAAAACCCCCAGATGGATAGATATCCCTAGGATGATGATAACAGCATTTATCTTGTAACTGCAGCACTCACCTTGTGCCTGAAACACAACTGTTAACCATATTATAGTGGCACAGAGATCTATTCTGACTTTGATCTTAATAATCACATCTCTGTCATGATTTGAACAACACTTTTTATGATTGATTATATAAATTCAGAGAAATACTGCATTCAGCACACCCTAATGTTTTGAATTTGTGTGCTGTACAGATATAATTAGTGGATCAGCTTCACCATGAAACATGCTACTGTAAAATGCGGAAAGATGCTTCTATCTTTAGAGAAAAGCTGCAGTATTTCTAATAATAGAAGTAATGCTATGGAATTTAAGAGGTTTTAGTCTTGTGGGATTCAGTTATTCTACTTGACAAATTCTCTAGCATTGACTGAAAAATACAGAAAAATGTCTTTGGAGATTTAAAATGTGTTTTGCCTTTCTGTCATGTATATTACAAATTATTAATCTCTGTTGCCTGATACATATATGGAAAAGAATTACTTCAAATTAACAGCTCTATGGCAAGAAAAAAGTTTTCTTAAGCAAACCTCCAAAATAATTTCTCCAGACAGATATGTCATCCTGGGAGGCCACCGTGACTCGTGGGTATTTGGTGGCATTGATCCTCAGAGTGGGGCAGCTGTGGTTCATGAGATTGTGAGGAGCTTTGGAAAACTGAAAAAGGAAGGTAATAAAGCTCATCAAAGTAACTGCTCTCAGCAGTGCCTATTGATTTCACGGAGATTTAAACATATGCTTAAAATTAAACACGTCTATCTCACCGATGTCTAGAATAAACCATGCTGCTCTGTAGATGTTATCTAATTCCAGTTACAGCTTTGTTATATGAGAGGTACTTCTGCTCAAAAGAAGTACACCCAGAGGGAAAGAAAACACAAAATGGGAAATGCTGAAATAAACATGATGTTCAGGTACAATTGATTACTGTGTATTTGGGGATGGTCAGACTGGATGTTTCAATGGTCTTATAAAACTGATTCAGTCATGGACTGATAAAGGCTTCATGAAGGCAACACTGAGAGCTTTCTCAGCACTTAACTGTGGCTTACAGACAGACTCAAGAATAAATAAAGGATGTCTGTCTAATACAGAGAATGAGCTGTGCAAACGTAGTAGGAGGTAATGATTAAAAATACCTCCTGCTCAGTTGCGTTAGAATAGGAACAAATGTCAACTACACCAAGTTTCTGCTCCTGTCAGAGCAAATGCTGTCTCCTTACCTGACATTCCATGGAAAGAAACTCTGACAATGCAAATACCGTGCTAGAGAAGCGTTCCTTGCCTACACATTACTCTTAAAGCTTATTGACATTTAGTTTTCATTCCATTTCTCCTGGTTATTGGATATCAGGGGAAGCTGTCTTTGGAATTCAAACTGGAAAAAAAATTAAAAATTAAAAAAGAAAGGAAATAACAGATGAAAAGTTTCCAGTAGCTTCAAAGAAAACTTCGGGCTGAGATACAGAGGTGGGGCAATAGAGCCTATTCTATTTGTCCTGAGTTTAAATCAGATGCAGAACTTCAAGTGAAAGATCTTTCTTTTGAGGGTGATCTTTCAAAGTTACAGGGAATTCCTTAGGTTTTAAAATCTGGCATTTGGAAGACAAGTCAAAGAAATTCAGTAATAGATATGAAAACATGCCACTTTTCTGTCAAAGTAGACACTGGTATACAATGTATACTAAACTGAACAGAGCAAAAAGAGTAGAAAATCTTTCTTTCAAGAATTTGTGCACAACACATTATTTTTCCTTGGTCAGAGTTTTAAATTTTAGAAAATTTTCTTGAAATTAAACTGAGAGACAAGAAAGAATACATTGGCACAATATTGAAGTAGAGGTGAGATTGCTACAATAACGAATCATTATTATGTTAGGTTACTGAAGTTGATGTTAAAATTCCTTAAACATATCTCTTTCCCCACAGATCGTGATACAAGATGAGACCCCCCCCCAAACTGGCATTTGTTTTCACATTAGTTATCATGCAAAAAACAGCCTTTGTTTTGTTAATATAGTTTTCATGGTCTTTCATTGTGCAGGATGGAGACCAAGGAGAACAGTGATATTTGCAAGCTGGGACGCAGAGGAATTTGGCTTGTTAGGATCAACAGAGTGGGCTGAGGTAAATCAGTAGTGTTCAAAAAGAAATGTGCATGATGTTTGCTCTTTGAGAAATCTGTACTAGAAAGCAGCACTTCTTTCCTCCTTCCCCCTCTTTTCCTTGCACACACATTCTCTCTTTCTTTCTTTCTTTAGTTTCCTTTTGAATGTATATGTACTGCTCCATGTAGTATATGATGTCTTTCTATGAAACAGCTGTTTGTTTTGTGAGTGGGAAAAGAGTTCTGTGGGAAAAAAGTTTGTTAGCATTTTCTTCCTTTTTTCTTTTTCATAGGAAAATGCCAAAGTATTGCAAGCACGAGGAGTGGCTTATATCAATGCAGATTCTTCAGTTGAAGGTACATGGTTTAGACTTGCATTTTATAGAAATAGTGATGGTATGACCGGGAGGGATTTTGCCTGGAGATTCATTAGACCTTCAATGTGATCATTTTGTTGCATTAATTCAGAAGTGGATATGGGGAGAAACTGTCACCTGGGATCATAAAGTATCCTTCAAATACTCCTGTTTTTTCCCTTACAGTAGCTACACTATTTGGGAAGTCATAGGGAGGGACAAAAAGTGTTGTGGCCCTGAGTTCTATGGCAACTCTTCAGAGTCAGCTTCTCCTCTTATAACATGCATAATAATCACAGGGACATAAGAAAAACTCTGAAGAATTTCTTCAAAAGCTGGGCTGAAATTCATCATAACCAATACAAATGCACTGACAAGATCACAGGAAGACTCTTCTCCCAGGCAACCAGCAGTAGGACAAGAGGGCATGGTCTTACGCTGGGCCAGGGGAGGTTTAGATTGAATATTAGGAAAACATTTTTTACAGAGAGAGTAATCAGACATTGGAATGGGCTGCCCAGGGAATTGGTGGATTCACCATCCCTGGAGGTTTTTCAGACGAGACTGGATGTGGTATTTAGTGCCATGGTCTAGTAACCACGGTGGTGTTGGATCAAGGGTTGGACTTGATGATCTTGGAGGTCTTTTCCAACCTAGTTGATTCTATGATTCTATGATTCTCAGCTTGCTCCTCATTAATACTGTAGCTCTCCAGTCCCTTACTTATTAACAAATAATGGCATGAGGTTTCAGCTGAGTGGAAGTTCCTTCTTCAAATAAATATTTTTCCTGTTTTTCAGGAAACTACACACTGCGAGTGGATTGCACACCACTGATGTACAGTCTGGTGTACAGTCTGACTAAAGAGGTAATATCACTTGAAATTTTTAGCCAGTATGTTCAGTGCTCACTCAGTTGATGGAGCTCTGTCTATAAAATGTGGTGTCAGATATTTCTTTGGCTGCAGTATCCCTTTTAGGTCAATAGCTAAATAATTGGAGCTTTTTCCCAGAAGGGCCAAGGGGATTTCAAGCTTATATCTTTAAATTATTAGCTATTTGGGATTAAGGGATTTTGCCACTTCTGTGAAAGCATTCCTTCTATGAACAAAAGAATGAAAGAATGCTGTGAAAGAGAGGACAGAAATAAGCACAAACCTGGCTGCCCAGATCAACTACTAGAGTGCTCATGGTAATGGGAGACTCTGACCCCCTTTAGGCAGGGGAAGAAATTAGTCCTACTACTGTATTGTTTTTGATATGACATGCCAGGTTTGGTCGGTGTGCTCAGCTTCAGTGTACCCTGTTAGTTATTCATTGGCACTGACCATGATGCTCTCACACATATTTGTGTGGCATATAAAATTAAGAGGTAGGGACCTTTCTCTTAATAGGTAGGGACCTTTCTCTCTAGGAAATAGCCTCACCATCTTACATGTAAGATGTTCCTTGCTTTGGGAGTGGGTCTTAGAAGCTGTCATTTTGTTTCTGGGGTGTTTTTCCTGTTCAACTATATTAAACAATGAACATTTAATTGGTCTTTTTGTGTGTTTAAATGCATATATAATATACATTCATCTACTATATATATTCTATAAATCTACTTTATCTGTCTTTGTCTGCTGTATATATTTAGTCATCTGGCTTTTCTAGCGTTGATAATTAATTGTCTCTTGAAACTGGCATTAGACTACTACAAAAGTAAAGAAAAGGTAGTAAATCATTATAGTAATTTTCTGGCAATTAAAGTACAACAACTAAAATGTAACTGTTAAAATCAAGTGCCCAGATAAAGGTATTTCTGTCATAAACTGCAGAAGAGCTGATCACCTGCAGTTCCCATGGTAACCTGTGCTAAATGCAAGTCTTCAGAACTGTCAGAAAATCAGGTCAGTAGGGTCTCAGTTTGGACAGCAAGAGCCATCATTAGAATGTTGACCTAAATACCGGTGAAAATGGTTGCATTGCATAACCCTTCCTCAAGCTGGGAAGCAACAACAGAGGCTGATGAATGCATATAACCACAGCTTGTTGGTAGCTGGTGTCTGAAGAGAATGCTGATCAGGAAGCATGTCCCATGTGATCCCATGCAAAGTTAATCTGGTAAAAAGTCTTATAACTGTTGTACAAACAATTAGCTTAACAGACACAACTCCAAATATATTAGTTTTAATTTGGTTCCTATTTTTAGGTAGTTTATATATATTAATAGTAGAAGAGATATTAATAATCTTTAATAGATTCAAGATAATAAAACCTCAGCATTACACTGATACAAAGGAAAGATGATGCTCAGTTACCTTCAAAGTAGTCAGAGTGATAGGAATGAGCTTTAGGATAATTGTGATTTATATACCTCTCTAGCAGCTATGATGACATAAACACCAGGTACTGTGCACTTTTCCCTTCTAAGGTTGCTTCTGCATTCATAAACATAATTTTTGTGAACTAAAATGAGGTAGAAACAGTTTTGAATTAAAGTAAGACAAAATTGAAATTTCTTTCCCAAGTAAAGCCAGAAGATTTGTTCTGTGAGGGATTGTTTTGTTGAATATTCAAATTAAATAACTGAAAATCTCATAAAGAAACATCAGAGTGTAAATATTGACCTGAAATGTTTTCCTTTCCTTGTGTTTTCTTTCATCTAAAATTACTTATGTTTTAGAAAATAAATCATCCCTCTGGAGAATGCTATGCATCTGAAATGTTAAAATGGAAAGGAAGAAAGGTTGAGGGACTTATGACTGTGACTTAGTCATTGCCCAAAGTCTTTTGTGTGAGGACAGGTTGTTGGTTTGTTGCTTGGTAACATTTAAAATTGTACCCTTTGTCTTTTTCTAGATACCAAGTCCTGATGAGGGTTTTGAAGGAAAATCTCTTTATGAGAGCTGGTATAAAAAAAATCCATCAAGAGAATATAAAGAGGTCCCCAGGTCAGTGACAAAAGAACATAAATTATATACCAAACGTTATTATAACTTGTATAATGTGGGTTTTAAAGAAATACCCATTTGAAAAGCTGAGTGCTTAAAAGAAATGGTGTGTTTCTGAGCTGGTATGAATTTCAGAGTTTTATTGATTGCTATTGCTAGGTATGCTACTGTACAATAGTGTTGCAAACCTGCCTTTGTTGATGAACAGAAGGCTTTATATATGAAAAGTGTTCTTGTAGTTTATAGAGATTTAGACAAATAAGAGCAGTATGCACAAGCCAGTGGCAGGCACACAAGATGCTAACTCAGCAGCTTTCCCTTGCGTTTGCTTCCAGTCTCCTGGAAGGCCTCTGAATTTGGGTGGCTGGGGGGCACGTTAGGCAGGATTTTTACAACACAGTCCTTCAAATTTACCAGGGGGTGTCTATGGAATCTCAATGACTGATTTTATTCTATGAAGCCATGCTGATACTTCTGTGATTTCTCTCAGTTGAGAGCTTAGGATAGTGGAAGTTCAGCAGGAGGAAGGTCATTGATTCTTGTCAGTGATAAAAGACAGTGAGTGAAATTCTCCTCCTGAGAGCTGGATATTTCTGACCCTGAGAATGATTACTTTGCTATTCCAAGAATGCAACTGATGTGATGCATGTAATGTGGGGGTCAGAGGCAATTCATGGGTAGTGACAAAAGGAGCATACTAGGAAAAGACTGTGTAGTGTATAGTGACGGACTGCTGAATAAATAATTGACACAGTACTTGGAAGCAAACAAAAATTATACTTTAAGTATTGTCACTCAAGGTATTTTCCTCTTTCTTGTTAAAAGAATAAATAAACTGGGTTCTGGCAATGACTTTGAAGTCTTTTTTCAACGTCTTGGCATCGCTTCAGGCAGAGCACGTTACAGTAAAAATTGGGTAAGTCTGTGTCTTTGTAATTTAGTCTCCCCAGTAACTGCCTCAATAACATCACCTGTAGTGGAACCATTTAAACTGCCAGCTTTTTGGGCTAGTTCAGTTTAGTGTGTCAGAATGGTATCTAATTACTAGAACTCTATGTGCTACCTCAATACAAATATGTAATAAATAAGAATGTTCAACTTGGTATCAGACAAACTTGACTTTAAGAATTTAACTTTACTGTACCTTGAATCCCACAGCAAATGTTTACAAGCCACACTGAAGTATCCATAGCTGAATAATAGTCTTGTTTTGTTTTGGTATTTTTGTTTCAGAACATAGAAAAATATAGCAGCTATCCAGTTTACCACAGTGTCTATGAAACCTATGAAATTGTGGAGCAGTTCTATGATCCCACTTTCAAAAATCATCTGACAGTAGCTCAGGTACGGGGAGGGCTGGTGTTTGAATTGGCCAACTCTGTTGTGCTTCCTTTTGACTGCAGAGATTATGCGTCAGCTGTGAGCAACTATGCTCACATCATCTATAATTTGTCAAGGAATCATGAAGATGAACTGGCAACATACAACGTATCCTTTGGTACGTACAGTCTTTCATCACGCTCCTCCTCCATTAATGCTAGTATAGTAATGTATGTCTTAGTCATGGCCTGGTATTTACTTTGTGCTGTATGAACAGTAAATAAAACAAGAGCCACACCCTCCAAGAATTTGAAATGTGAATATTTTGTCACTAGTATGCCTGTGTAGAGAATATGCCACTGCCCAATAGAGCTGACACTCACAGTTACATGTGCTTTGACCTGTGTATGATCCACCAATGTTGACAACAATGTATCATTGTCTTGGTTCCTTAAAAATAATCATACTGCTTTGCAGCTTCTAGTGCTGGATAATTCTCTGCCTCAGAAGCCTCTGTTTTATTGACAACATAATATTGTATTCAGTTTAGGATTTAGCTGCTAATGACCAATATCAGCTACGTGCATGCACATGCACACACACCCACACATATACTCTGTCTGTATGGAGGGACATAACAGTAAAACACAGGTTGTTGGGGTTTATAAAATCTCAGACTTATGAGCAGTCTGGTTCTGGCAGTCCACAATCCAGGATATTTCTTTATATTCTTCAAGTAGCAAATAATAAACAATAGTCACAAAAGTGCGAATTTATACTGTCTCTAAGGCAGGTTTTAACACAGAATTACATATTTTTTAATGTAGGAATACGGGGTCATCTGATTTTCCTTCACCGACACTTAATAGATCATGATTACAGTGAAAGATAAAGCTTTAATTTGTAGAATGTTATTTGTTAAATTATGTCTTCAGAATATGAAGGTAATTGCTTCCTTCCTGCTCCCTCCAGATGCTCTCTTTTCAGCTGTGAAGAATTTTACAGAAAATGCTGCTAGCTTTCATGAGAGACTGCAACAAATAGATATCAATAAGTAAGTTTAACTCCTTTTTTTTTTCCAGTAAAATGCTGCATGTAGTTCTCTGAGCTCAGAGGACACAGTCACTTGGTACCACTTAATGGAAAAAAGATATAAAAGAAGCTGTATTTGAGGCAAGCTTTTTGATGAGCTATCAAGAAGTTTTATGTACCACCTATGCCAAAAGGCTTAATTTGCATTTGACTTAATTTGTAATTTATTCCTTGTAGGCCATGCCCAGAATGACAAACCAAGCTTCGTTTTGTATATACATATGTGTATGTTACAATTCTTGGGAAGAATCTAATCTAGCCATATGCTTACCCTTATGGAACACTAACTGAGAATAAAAGCCATCTTTTTAATGGCAGCACCTTTCAAGATGAGTTAACAATAATTTCTTATGTAAAAGATGACATTTATGACATGTGACATGTATGTGACATTTTCAAAATGGTTTTATTGGTGGATGGCCTAAATCTAAGTTTTAATTCAACTAACCAGTTTTAGTTTCAGTTTGCACCACTGTAAACTTGAAAAAAATTTATTGATGGTAATAGAGTTACTCCAGGCTTATGGTGGTATAAATTTTACCATTTTTTATTGATGAATGCCTTCAAAGCTCTACAATAAGTTCTGTGTAAACTACCGAGCCCACATATTTTCGGTATAACCTTCATGATTCTTTTATTTGTTAAGCATCAGTAGTATGCTCAGAGCTATTCAAAGTACACACACACAGATGGTCTCTGCTCTAGGGAATTTAAAATCTACCATCAAAAAATCACAATTCCTGGATGACTCAAGAGTTGGTTCTAACATCACAAGGTTACTTTTTTTCAGATGTTGTGATTTTGCAACAAATGAGATTTTATTGAAGTAATTTGTGGCTGGCTGGCTTTGTGGGAAATAGGGTCTTTAGAAAACTTTTGTACAAAAGAAGAGAACGGTCTGCTTAAGTATCCTCATGGAAAGGAGATAAGGGAGTAAGATGCAACATGAGAGAAAATACCTGAAATTGTCTTCTTTGACATTATTACTTGGCCTTTAAAAACAACTTTAAGAGACTTTCAGGTTGTGAACCAAACTGTCTCACAATAGATCAGCATAATTCTTCTTTGCAGGTTAGCTGACATGGGCTTTTTTGGGCTACTCTTTAAGTTCAACATCGTGGATCTGTTGCCTAAAATCGAAGACATAATTCTCTGGACAGTGTTAGTGTAGAAACACTGTTAGTATAGAACACTGCCTTTCATAAATCCAGAGAGGTGAATGCTGGGGCACAGGACTAAGAGCAAGTCAGTCTGTAGCTAACATAGTCCTTTTTTCTTTTTAGCCTACTTGCTGTCAGATCACTAAATGATCAGCTCATGTTTCTGGAAAGGGCTTTTATCGATCCTCTTGGATTACCTGGAAGGCCGTTTTATAGGTGAGAAATGATTACTTTTCACTTTCCTCCTGGAATACCCTATAAGAATTCTGTTAAGATTCACAGGTCTCTAAATAGAGTTATAATGATTTTATTCAACACAGTAAAAGTAGATTAAACAGAACAAATAAGGTTAAAAAGGGAAAACAATACTGGGGAAAACTTCAGTGAGATACATTATACAGAATGAGGAAGAGTCTTGTTGGAAACCTATTCAGATCATTTCTATTGACTTCACTGGCTTCTAAACAGATCTAAAGTTAAGCCCTGGACTCATTTAAAGTAATTTTAGTGGTAAAGAGTCTATAGGAAGTTCTTATTATTTGAAAGTGAAATACTGTATAATTCAAGTACTGCAATTTGATCAATTATAAGAGAACAGTCATGCTAGCAAATGCAGTGTGGAGGGCAGCGTTACAACAGCAGTGAAGGGAATTCTGTGGTCCTCTCATCCAGTTCAAGAAGTAAATCTTATTTGAGAGGCAGTCAGATCAAGTCTAGGTTTTTGATCCTTTTACCAGTCTGCATAATTCAGAACAGTAATCTTTCCACTAAAAAATTCCACTAAAAACTAATTGCAGAAGGAGAAATTAAGATCTACAATCCTTGTACCTCTCATAGCTTATGATTAAAAATATGTCGAGAACAGTCAAAGCATTGGCTTTCCTATCTCAAAGCATACCTGTATCTGTTGGAGACTGTGTATATCTTTGAGAAAATCAGCTGGCTTTTTTTTAATCTTTTAATTTCATCTAAAATGAGGGAAAGGAAAATATTTGACTCAATTTTATCTCAAGTAGCTATAAAGTTCTGGAATTCACATGGCATAATGTAGCTTATGTTAGTTTCTTGCTTCATAGACTATAGCTACTATTGCTGCAATAATCTTATTTATTTACATCCTAAGTGTCAAGAGTTTAACAGATGGTATAGAAACAGACTAGTTTTATCCAAAAAATTGTATGTTTTATTTTTCTAATGCAGAATATTGCTATTTTTCCCGTCATCTTCCCTGCAGACATGTTATCTTTGCTCCAAGCAGCCATAACAAGTATGCAGGAGAATCTTTCCCAGGAATCTATGATGCCATGTTTGATATCGAAAACAAAGCTGATCAACGTGAAGCCTGGGAAGAAGTGAAGAGGCAAATTTCCATTGCAGCCTTCACTGTACAGGCAGCAGCAGAAACACTGAAAGAAGTAGCTTAAATATCAACAACATAATCATCAGTGAAGACAAAATACAGAATTTTGCAAGAAGTTTTAAAAATGGATCATTGAAAAACTCTAAGAGGATTATTATAAAGAACACAAAATAAAAAAAATCTTGTTCTTTGCAAATAATATACCCAAGTGGAATGCATTTAGCAATGTTAACAAGGTAACGTACTCCATTCCGAGAGCTCTGGATTTAGATATCTTCTGAAGTGAGAGTGAAAAAGTTTCAGGTTTTCTCTCAGCTTTGTATTTTAAGAATTGCTAACCACTGGATTTATTTTCAGAGCTTTGAATTTTGCTAGCTTGATTATTATAGCAGTTTTCATAGTGCGTCAGGAAAACAGAATTAATTTCATGTTTCTATCAGTTTATAATTTTGTTGTTGACTTTTTATTATTTTCCTTGGGATTGTATCATTCTACTCCAAGACAGACATTTCAGCCCTCCTTTTACTCAAAGACTCATGTATGAAAATGGGAAAACTGTGACATACCATTTGCGGGATGTATAACGATCATAACAAGTTTTGGGCAGCCAGCCCAGAATACTCATCCATGACATTCTTCTTCTCACATGCTGAACCTTGAATCTGTTTGCAAATAAATTTAAGCAAGAAGCTTTCTAGTCACTGGAGTAAAAACAAGGCAGACATATAGTCATCTCACAAAATGTCTTTTGAGAAGATGACCTTCTTTTATCCAAAATCTACCTTTGCTATGCCTTGTCCATATAAAGTTGTTTTTAATATGAAGACAATTAGAAGCAAAAAAAAATTCATCATGTCCTTAGTTTGAAAGGATACAAAATTATTGCCATTTTGTAAAGTCTCTATTTCTGATTTTGGTGTGCTGCTTACTCTTATGATGGACTGCTTGAAAGATCACAGTGAGGCAACTGAGATCAGACAGAGAAGACTCAGAAAATCAAATCCCTTCATCCGACATTCTGCCCTGGAGGATTATTAACCTCTTGCACAGCTAATATTTTGTGTGATAAAAACATTCTACTCCCTAGATAATTTCTTGCTGTCAGTCTTCTATGGAGTCTAGATATAGCCACTGGAGCTCCATTCGTCAAAGGCTATTCAAGGCAAAAATAGCTGGTGTCATAACTGGACAGCAAATGCCAAAGCCTATGTAGCTAATTACTGAAGCTACCTGATTTTTAGTCAGCTATGCAAGCCATATGTCAAAATATATGCATGGATGCATATGCAGCTGTCCTTTTCCTATGTATGTCACTAGGATTATGACTTCTAAGCAGAAAGCATAAAATGAAAGAGTAGTTGCATATGCACTGAGAAATGTAATTTCACATGACTCAGTTACTAGAATAATACAAAGAAGTAAGGGTCATATTTCACATTTATGAACAAAATCAGGCCAACTGACATTTGTCAACAAATAGAGACATCTGATTCCTGCCAGACAAGTGGAGAACAATGGTTAAATAAATAATATGCATTCAAAGCAGACAGGTGGAGAATAATGGTTAAATAATAAGTAATATGCATTAAAAGCAGTGTTAATAAGTTCTTGCAAACTTTTTAGCTGTACTTTGATTCTTGGAGCTCAAAAAAACCATCTGAACTAGCCACATGAGCATGGAAGTGTATGCTTTGAAGGAGTTTAGTAAGGACAGGCCAGATACAGGAATAGCTCCTTTTTAAGCCAATGTATTTTTTGTTAGATCTGCCAAGATATCTCAGGGGCATAGATGCTACCTAACTCGATCCCTGAGTGTGAGATCAATTAAATTAAAGAATCTGGAAGAAGTGAAGTGAAGTGAAAAAGGAGCAGTGTTTTTTTTTAAGAAAGTATTGCTATCATATGATCACAAATTGGATACTGTTCAGGTTTTCCAAATAACTCCATACAATGATCATCCTGTGCACTAAGTATGTAAATCAAATGAAATTAAAACATACTCATGTGTGGAAAAGGAAGAAATTATACCTGTATTAAAATGAATCCTTGCTTTCATGAAACCAGCAATGTCAATGTTACTTTGGCTGGAAAGTCTGTTGACCTCACTGAATGATTTCTGAATTCCTCTTGTAGAAGAAAGAGTCAAAGTTTGCAATCTGGACTTGTCAGCTGCCAGCAATGTAAATTTTATTTTAGCTGGAATCTGATAATGGACTCATGAAGTTCAAGATAACAAAGACTCTGACTCAAAGCATCAACATCTACTACCATTTTAAACTGATAGGAAGACTGTAGAGGCCGTGAGAGAGTTCAGGGGTCTGTGCAACTGGCAGAGTCAGAAGGAAACTACTGATTTGAAATAGCAGTTGAGCATTCCCCTGTTGCCATTTTTCCTGCCAGGGCTGCCTTTCCCACAAACCAGGGCCCTTTGAATTCTCAAGCTACAAGTTCAACCTTTAGTCAAACAATAGGTCAGGCAACGCAATCAAGTAGCACGTCTTTCTTGCTGCAAATGTTAAGCTTTAGGACGCAGTTGCTGAGCAGCTACAACCTACAATTTACAAGCCCTGCCATTTTTCCTGTATGTTATGTGTTTTTATGCACTATTACTGGCTTTACTAATTGGCTGCATAGCATAATTATGTATTCAACACACACATGCATGGTAGTTTTGCATCTGGCATGTGTATCCTTGCCATTCTTTGAGCTTTTCTATTTTACTAGGGATTTACATATTTTGACTAAGTAGAACACGTGTAACTACCTGCAAGTTCTGATAGCTTCAGCTGAACATGAGGCTTGTTTTCACTCTCAGTGTGAGCAAAAAGTTAGGGAAGACTCCATTGTAACTGCTGGGATCAGTCGATGTGCGAACCTATTTTCTCTGCCATAGGGACACCTATTGGGTAAGAACCACACTCTATGTGCACTGAATACTTTTATTTGGGATTAAGCCTTGTCTATGTATTGCTTTGAATACATTCTTGCATCAGGTAATATCACCGTCAGTCTTCGAACCATAATTTTGTATTAATAAAGAGCATAATTCCATAACCCATCACCGTGAGTCCTTCACGGGTGCTGGCAGCTGCCAGCAGTAGGTAACACACTTGAATAAGGTGGGAAGACCTGCTGAGGGGTCTCCTTTATGCTGTTGGTGTATTTCCCTGAATAAGTCAGTCAAACTGCCCTCCAATCCAGCAGGACTGTTCAGTGAAGGGTCCCCATGATTGGATGCTGACAGACTAGTTGAGCACAAGGGTCTCAGCTTTCCTGGGGAACTGACAGACGAATAAAACACTGAGAGTCAAGGAAAACTCCCCACAGCAAGGGACAAGGAAATCTCCCCTTTTCACATGACAGTCATATATGGCAACTCTGGCATAGAGGAGTTGGGAGTGAAGGTTAAGCTAAAAAAATGGATGCAGTGGGGGAGAAGATGTTGTTTAAATTTTTGTCTTTGTTTCTCACTATCCAAGTCTATTTTAATTTGTAGTAAATGAAATTATTTATCCCTAAATGGAATCTGGTTTGCTTATAATGGTAATTGACAAGCAATGTCCTTGTCTTTATTTCAACCCATGACCTTTGTCATCTTATTTCCTGTCCCTGTCCTTTGTGGAGGGTATGTGGTTGAAGACAGATTTACACTGTATGTTATATTGCATTTAATTGTAACATAATATACTCCACCTGTGGCCAATCCATGGCATGTAAGAACATATCACAACTAATAACTAATATTAGGACTGTATTTTAAGTGATAGAAGCCACCTTGTTGCTGCTGTTATTCAACCTCAGCATTGCTAATGCCCTTGTCAATTTAAAAAGATGTAGGCATAGAAATAAATACATTTCAAACATTCTCACTGTTGCTATTTTTATCTTCTTCCTCTACTGATGTTATCATGTGAGGTCTAAGTTTTTTATCAATTTCCAAAAGCCCTTGTCATTTTACTGTCTATTATGTGCCAGTCCTACACCTGTGGCGCTATATAAATGCTAATAATACATCAATATGCTCATTCTTTATGAGTTCTGTAGGTGGAATTCCATCTGGTTTGTATATGCCAACTGAGATGCTGGTGTGAAATGTCATTGCTGTTCAGAATTTGTGATGGCTTATGAGCAGTTGGGAAATGACAGGGAAAAAAATCACAAAACTGGACGTGCCTATAATTTGAACAAAGACATCCAGCCTGTGCTTGAAATGGTGGCTATCACTGGTGCAGAATACCCAAGTCCTTATTTTCTGGAAAGCCGTAGTGAAGCAATTAGGATATTAACTAGCCTTTTCAGCTTTTTCTGAATATTTTCAGCTCAACCTTATGTGTTTAAGAGAGTTTTGATACTCAGAGTACTGATATTTCTTTCACAAAATGTACCTACTTTGGACTTTGGGAGTGAGTAGTAGGAACTTGAAGCATTCCAGGCTCCCAGAAAAGCTTTCCTATCTTCAGCCATATAACTGGTCTCAAATGGGCAGGTCCTCAGTTCCAGAAAGATCAGTCTTGGCTTCCATATAGCCATGCAGGAACTCACCAGCAGGTAGTGATGTGCGGGGTCAGAGTAAGTTTGTACAAAAATATGATGAGTCTATGAACCTATTTTTTTGACTATTCCCTGGGCTGAAGTTGTGACCATGAGATACTGGTGGATTTGACTGAATTAGACTAAGAAAACTTGATCTTAAGAACCCTGAAGTCTTAAGTGTAAAAAGCTAGAGAATATAGAGAATAATTTTGCAACTTTTCACAGTTCCAAATTGGATGATGCCTGGAAGTGTCCTCACTGGGTAATCTAAATTGTTTTCTTAGCTGCTCCAAGTATTCATCACTTGACAAGGATTAATGTTACTATGGATTACTAAAGGAAGCAATTCAGTGCTTCATTGGTAAAGAAGAAACAAGTTTTCCCTTATTTTCATCTCTTGGCCACTTCCACTGGAACAGATTGTGATCAAGCCTAAACCAAGAACTTTCAAACCCAGGAACTCCTGATAATTAATAGAAATTAGCCTTTTAAATAGTACTTGTAAACTGCTTGGTGCACAGCCTAGATACATATCTGTCACAGAAATAGACTGGAGCTGTTTAGTGGGGTGAGACTCGGAAGTGTTTTATTGCTCTCAGAAAATCATATCATCATCATCCTGGGTTAAGGCTGATTAGGCAGCATGAGAGCTGAGAAACACAGAAGCCAGGGACAGCCCTGGGGCAGCAGACGGAAAGAGGAGGGGGGGACAGAGGAGGAGGAAGGCAGCTGCTTGCCTGCCCTCCTCACAGACTGCCAAGCTGCCGGCCAGTGATGCCCCTATGGCCAGGAGCAGGAGCAAGACCACCCTCTGCACATGGCTCCTCTGCCCTGGGCTGCTTGGCTGTTTCTTGCTGGGCTTTCTTACAGGTAAGTACAGAGAACCAGGGGCTTTTGCCCCAGCTTTTGAAGCAGCTTTTGCCCCCTGCACATACTTAAGTGCAACCCCTGTTGTGATTAACTTATCATCAGGGAGATTATACTGCTTTTTTAGGTACATTATAAAGTACTCATCCCACTGCTTTTCTAAGAAGTTGCTCGCTCTAGCAGTTTTGGTCTTTAGGGAGCGAGGAATAGAATGGCTGCGTGCTTCAGCTCACGGGGAGCCCTGGTGAACTGACAGCTTACGAAATGGGCAGCCGGGCGTTGAAAGAGGAAAGATTAATAGAGTTCGAGACTTCAGTGATTGTCAGATCTCCATTTCTTTTTAATTGTATTTCCTGATTTTTTACTGAAGATCTATTTAAATGCTCTGATTCAGTTGCTATTTTAGAAACTAAGGGTAGAATGTAGAGGAGGAGGAGTTTAACTGGCAGCCAAGAATGGAGTTACTGAAGTTTTTCATTGTGCACAATGAACTTTACTAGAACATGAGATTTTTTTCTGAAGTCACTTTCAGCATTTGATTTTAAATATAAAATTGCATGTCCTTTTTAAACTTGTATTGTAGCACACACTTAAGGCTGAAGCATGAAAGAAAAATCCATGAGGGCTATTAAATATACAAAACATTAGTTTGATTTAGGAGATCCCTGAACTGCAAATTTCTGGTGCTTGTGCTACTCTTCTACATTTCCCTGAACATAATATTTTGACCATGCTCCAAAACAGGATACTGGGCAAGATGGACCTTTGGTTTAATCCAGTATCACTGTTATGTTCAGAGTGTTACTTCAGTTGCATTTAAGTCTAAGGGGTCACATATATTGTGCATGTGACATCACATGTATTTGTCTTTCTTATGAAAATTTTCCCATTTTTGGATTGTCTACCTATAATAATAAAAGGATTTTGTTTTGTTTTGTTGTTTTCTTCTTAAGACAAATTAATACAGTTTATATACCTTCTCCTACAACCATTTATGGCTACTGAATAAATATTTAACATTCTTAAACTGACTGGATCACAGTTAACTTTATTCCTTTAATTAATAAATAGTCTAACCCCAAGTCTGTAACTATTATAATGCTAGCAGTGTGTCTGTTGAGTCCTAGATCTTCACTTTAAATATGCATACACATGTATTTAAGATATATGAATAAATTAAATAAGAGAATTTCATCACGAGTATCAGGAGTTCAAACCTCACACTACAAACAGTTAATTGAGAATTTAAACTACGGTTAAAATTAATGAGAGATAAGTCTGTCTTAAAAAGGCAAGTAAAGGGGATTTACCAGCGATTTAGGCTGTAGTCTTTTGTTAATGTTTTAGGCAATTCAAAAAATGAAATATATTTTACTTTTCTGCTTTACTTCTCTGAGCTGGCAGACACTGACAGAGGGTACTCTAAGCCCTGTTCATCCATGCAGTTTTAACAGTTCAATACTTCGTGTTGCTCAAAGGCTCATACATGTGAGGACTGGCGTTCTTTCTAAGTAGAAAGCTTTTCAAATGTGTTTCAGGATGGTTGACAAAACTGTGTGGAAAAACCCTCAACTCTTCGGTTGTCTACCAAAATGTGAGACAGAAACTTGCGGCTGAAATGAAAGCAGAGAATATCAAGCACTTCCTTCGGTAAGCTGTGTGTATCTTGTTTTTTGAACAATTTTATCAGTCACAAAAAAGTGATAACATAAGCTCAAAGGAAGGGCCAATGAAAGCAGAGCTGTTAAAATGCTTTGGAAATATTTAGTTTATACAGAATGTCTGAGGGAAGGAGAAGGGAGAGGCTCACAACTCTGCTGTTCCTCTTCTCCTCATTTTTGAAGTTAAGTTTTTTGGAGTGCTTGTACTGTCAAGTCTACTTTCACCCAAGCTGTGTTACTGCCAGTGCTTACCAGTCTTTTTTATTATGATTTTTCGTCTTCTTGATTTAATGGAGTGTGTCTGTTTTTTCCTTGCAAGTGACTGAAGCTTTTACATCAGATAACTTTGCTTTCTCTCAGAGCAAGACGATTTTACTCTATTTGGGATATGTTGATTACTATGAGTTACATTTGATTGATCATCTGTTCAGTGTCTCCTAAAACTTTCACTTTGAGCAGCTAGTCTAAGTAGAAAATTAATATATTAAAAGTTAATGGTACAAATTTGCATGGCACTGAGTTGCATGTATACTTACAACTGATAATTCCTTTAGTGTGGCCATATTAGATAACATGCTCTTAGCTGGGTGCTTGGACATCCCATTATCCCCTATCTTATATCCATGGTCAGTGTGTGTGTGTATGGTTGGTTAAGTCTTGTATGATGTAATTGTTAGTAAATATACTTTTTTTGCATCATAGTGCATCCATGCAGTTCTTTCAAAGCATCTAAAATGCTAAGGATATAAAAGTATCCTTTTGTTTTGCTGTGCATTCCATTGAAAATTTTTAAAAAATCATTATTGTGTATATTTATATCTTCTACAGAGGAACAAATATATTCACATGAAAAGTAAATAACTCTGGTTAGTAAAATGTTGGTATTCAGCATGTAGGTCAGCAGCTGCATCATGAACATGAAAGGATTACTGACAAGTTTGATCCTAAACCCAAAAGGTTTAATTTCTAACATCAATTAGCTTTTTAAGTCTATAGGCCTTATCTTATTTTGTATTCATTGCTTTCAGTAGACTGGAGAGTTCCTGAAAATTATGTTTGAGTGAGAGTCTAGGCAACATAGAGATTGATGACAGCATGAAATAGCTCTGCAATTATGCTGAAGTCTCTTGGCCACAGGATATTAATGGTATCTCATGTGTCTGCTTGCTTTGATGATGGGCCAAGTGCTTCATACTGGTTGGGTTGGGGTTTTTTGCCTAAATTCAAATAAAAATAAGGAACTGCAGAAAAATTGTATTAATGCACTATCCAAAAATTTTGCCAAAAATATTAAAAAAAGTAAACTTGGGAACTTCGATCCATACTCTTAGTTTTTCAGACTACTAAATCTGCTTTTATAAAGTGGGGAAAATAAACTATGAATTTCATAAAATGTACACTTTAGTCTTAGCATTGTATCATAGCTCTGAAAAGGATTAAACTGTTTAGAAAAATTGAAACAAAAGCATCATTTGTTGTTCAGTATATTTTCCGTGACACCACATACAGTATTTAGACTACTTATGGGATTAAATGGTGCTTAAAATACTTGAGAGAATTAAAGTGCAAGAAGAAAACAGGCAACAAGTTTTGTCAAAGGTTGCTTCCAAACTTTGGTGCATACACATCCAGTTTAAAGAGAGGGAAAGACAACAGCAGAGAGCTGTGGTCTACTTAGAGAATCTAGATGTATTCAAATCTAGGGGCCAGGTGGGATTCATGTGAAAGACGTTGATGTTACATTGCTGTAGGTGAGAAGTTCTGATGATTGAAAGAGGTCCCAGGTGGCTGAAAATGGCTGATGTTGTGCCCATCTTTAAGTGAGGACAACATGGAGAGACTGTGGGCTGGTTAGCTTCAATCCCTGGAAGGGTGACTGAACATCCTTCTGGAATTTCCAGACACATGGGGGACAGAAAGATGGTTAGGAACAGTCAGCATTTATTTACCTTTCGTATCTATCATCAGCATGATTGCCTTCTGTAAGGAAGGTTTTGAACATCATCTCCCACAGCATTCTTCTTTGGAAGCTGAGGAAGTACACGCCGAAGAACATGCTCCTACATGGGTTGAAAACAGTCTGAAATGACAAGTTGAAGTGATACTAATCATGGTATTTGCTACCATGAGTTAATGGTAATTGATGGTATCTGACATCTGTGGGGCAGCCATTGACAAGTAGTGTGTTGGGAATTGGAAGCTCATGCTGAGTACCTGGCTGACTGATGAGCTTTCATCACAACTTTCTTGTACAGTGGACCAAACAAATTACAGACAGATTTCTGTAGGGTAGCCCAGAGGGGCTGGATACTATTTCAGACTATTTATCACATTTATGAATTGTATCTGATATGAAAGTAAGTGTTATTAAGAAGGATTTTATTATTCAGGCTTTTGACTAAAAAAAAAAGCAAATCTGTGCAGATAATTTGATATAATGATTTTCAAGTTAAACTTATTAGGACATCAGGACACATTATGCCAATAGTGTACAAATAGATCATCAGATACCACAATTATCTGGAAGGCTCCTTTCTGAATGTATAGTTTTGCTATATTTATTTCTGCTCCTCGTATACTGCTCATATTCTTTTGCTGAATGTCTTCGATACTGATTTTCGTTGCTTGTGTGTACATGTGGCTAATTCTGTTATGCAAAGAGAAGATCAACTGACTTAACTTAAGGCCTCAGGAGAGATCCTCTGCTCTGACTACATTTTTTACTTGTCCTGATGCAAACTCTGAAGAACAATCATGTTTTTAGCTCTAACTTTAAGACCTTACAGTCCAATGTGGCTTGAGGATTAGCTTTATATGCACTGATCCTAGTTCACTATTGTGTCTCTCTGAATTTCCTGCTTACTAGCAGTTTTCTGTTTTGTTCTAGCTCATTTACTAGGTTGCCTCATCTCGCAGGAACTGAACAGAATCTTATTCTTGCCAAACAAATTCAAGGCCAGTGGAAGGAATTTGGATTGGATTCAGCTGAACTTGTTCATTATGACGTGCTTCTTTCATACCCAAATGAAAAGCAGCCAAACTACATCTCAGTAATTGATGATCAAGGGAATGAGGTGATCTTTTTAATGACAAAACTGTATTTATGTAAGACTCCTTTAAAAAACAGTTCTTTCTCTCTTTGCCCACCCATTCAGCTCAGCTTGTGCTTTATATCACAATAAAAAGTCCAGTGCAAAGGCTACTCATATTTAGAAATGGTTTTCCAGGCTGTGCAGTAACACGGCAGAGTGGCTGTAATCTCAGTGCCTCGTACAGAGGAGAGAGGACCTGTGGAAGGGCTGCAATTAACACCAGTGGATCATAAGGTGTTAGAAGGGTTCAGTTTGAGGATACATCTAGGCCAATATCCTGTTTCCATAAACAGGCTTAAGTGGATGCACGAAGCTGCTTAAAACAAAGAAATGTATTTCAGGCATGCAATTCTTCCAGTGTCTAGATGTTTTCAGCTCAGGCATTCTCTGAATGTGCTGTAATTAGTCTCCTAAAGAATCCTCATTAGGCCTCTTTTCCAAGTATTTATCCAGTCAGTGACCCTTGTTAGATCTCTTTTCCAAGTACCTGTCCAAACCCTGCACATTTTTTGCTTCCACAACATGCTGAGGTAAGGAATTAGAGATACTATTTATTGTATGAAGTCCTACCTAGTTTTCCTTGCTCTGAACCTGATCCCACTGTCTCCCTATGGTGTCTTCTAAGTTAGAGTTAGAAGAAGTACTAATGAACTAGTCAGTCTGTAGACATCTCCCTTTTGAACACCCATAGAAATAAAGAAGCAGATGTAAAATCTGACAAGGAGCCTGAGTAAGGAGAGGAGATAGGACTGCTAGAGAAGCATCATAGCACAAAGGTGGGGATGAAGAGACATGGTGGAAACTAATGAATACTTGCTCAGGATGACATGAGCTTAGAGGTGAAAGAATGAAGAAATTTTTCAAGAAACTGTAACAGTATCTCATTTATAATCTCATAAGATGACAAGAAGTGGACATGAACCTTAACACGAGTGTTACAATAGATAGAGATAAAAAGCAGCACATTTAACTGGAGTATAACTAGCAAAGAGCTGAAGAGAATAATAATAATAAAGGTGGGAGTAATCACAAAAAATACCTGGGATGGCATGGATGAACTGGGTGCCTTTTTACTGTCACAACCTCTTGGCAGTTTCCAGCTACTTCTTTGCTTAGGTTCAGGTAGTGACTGATGGGCATCTTCTGACAAGTGATCTGTCTCTTTGCTATTCATATCTGCATTCTGTTATAAAAGTTCAGCTCTGGATCTCTAGCTGTGTTTTTGTTTGAACGTATGCATGCTAGTTAGAATTGTATTTTTTGCTAGTGATTTATGGAAACCAGCGTATAGTTTACACACTTAGCATTTGCTTAGTGGGCAAATTTTTGCCTGGAGTATTTGACCAAAGACTTCTGTTATTTATTGGTAGGTTTTCAATACGTCATTGTTTGAACCACCTGCTCAGGGGTATGAAAATGTTACTGGTATACTACCACCATATAATGCTTTTTCAGCACAAGGAGTGCCAGAGGTAAGAAAAAAATTATGTAAGAGTGCTATTAGCTGAATTCATATTTTGTGAATATCCTTATCCCTGCCTTACTGGGACAAATTGCTCCAATTTCTCAAAATATTTGTTGTAGTAGTTTTAATTAATCATTTGTGTTAATTAGGGAGCACTTAAGCACGGCTAGGCCACATATTGTGCAAAGGTTAGAAGTCTTTTATAACCAAAAAACCAAAGCTTTCTCAAATTGCTAGAACTTTGAATCAAATAATAGTTTTTATCTTGATGAAAAATTTTGGATATATCTCAGATTGCTCCACATTATTCAATCATATGGAGAGAACCTGCTTAAGGCACAAGTAGAATTGGCAATATATAAATCAAGTTGGAAGACACTTTGGATTAAATGAATGCCTTTAAAGGCCACAAAAGCCCCTCACTTAATCTGCTAATCCATTATGGAACAGTCAGGGACAACATTGCATTGCATAAATGAATGAAATTATGTAATTCTGTGTGTTTATGTATGCAAGGTATTACCAGTATTTGTCATGGCCAGAGAAATTTGTCAATTTAACAAAGTATATTGGTTTATTTTCCAGCCTCAGATTTTAAGACTGTTGTTAAGGGCAGGATAATATACAAAAGTCAGCCATTTAAGCCAAAGTTTCCTATAGAATATTATAGATATCTTTTGCTATTGTTTTTATGGGCACTGGATCTAATTTGCAGAAATGCAAAAAAACCCCCAACACTATATCATACATAGTGAACGAAACAGTGTATTTCTGGGAGTGGGTAGTTTGTCTGTTGATTGACCAGTTGCCATGACACTGCTTTTCTTTTCTGTGCAGGCAGATCTGGTCTATGTGAATTATGGCCGTACGGAAGATTTTTTTAAACTGGAGCGTGAAATGGGAATTAACTGTACAGGAAAGATTGTCATTGCCAGATACGGGAAGATCTTCAGAGGAAACAAAGTAAGTGTTGTGTTTTAATTTTTCCTCTGTGGGTCAGACACTGTTCATGACAGAGCTGGAGGGAGTTAGTGAGGGCTCTTAGTTGGAATATATGAGCAGAAGGAAGCCTGCAATGCACCCATTGTGACTGCAGTCTAACTTCCAAAACAATAAAGCCATGTGAATGTATTAAACTCCTGAGACTGAGATGACTGCAAACTGCCTAGGCAGTTTTTGCAAAAGATTAGTTTAAGGAACTGAGTAGTTTGTAGAGCCAAGATTTTTGATACTTTTCATCCGTAGAATTGTAGTATTTTGAAATAGCAATTATTTGACAAGGAGTCTGATGCACAGAGACTGATTAATTATATCTTCTGACTTTAGATAACAAGTCTGACAAAACGGGTGACAGTGGGGCAGTAAGGATAGTGGTCAGTTTTTGTGCCTCAGTTTTACATCCTGTACTTTATTTCATAGCCTTGAGCTATGACTAAATGAATAACACAAATAATGAACAGTGTGTTTCACTGTGGTTTGTCCTTCTGCTGAATCTAGGGTCATTTTCACTCTACTACACACACAACTTCTAAAACTATGTCTGCATGGAAGCAAATTGCAACATTCAGATTTATCACTGCATTGACCAAAAAGAAAAAAAAAATAAAGGAGACACTTCTTAAAAGTAAATAATTTCACAGGTTAAAAATGCCATATTAGCAGGAGCCCAAGGGATCATACTTTATTCAGACCCTGCTGACTACTGTGCCCCAGGAATAGATGCTTATCCAGGTGGCTGGAACCTTCCAGGTGGGGGAGTCCAGCGTGGGAATGTATTAAATCTGAATGGAGCTGGGGACCCTCTAACACCAGGTTATCCTGCCAAAGGTGAGTGAAATTTCTGTAACCTGGGCCATCAAGTACTTTATAAACTGGTGTCGAAAGTCTGACACTAGAAATTCATTTATTTTTAGTAGAAATGAAGAGAAAAAAACTGCTAGAAATTATTTTTAGCAGTAGTTAATTTTCCTATTGCAGACTAAATTCTGCCTGTGTGCCATTCTAATTGGTTGCTTTTGACCTAGGTGGGGAAGGAAAGTTTTTAGGAAAAAACTTCAGGAAAATCTCTTTGTTTATCCCAGGCTTATAATTATCTTAGAAAGGCAGGATGCGCAGGTTTACAGACTATGAAGCAGCAGGAAACGACTGAGAATTTCTAGTAATTTTTAAATATCTGTGTTTCTCAGGATGACCAGTTTAAACTAGATTATACTCTACCATCAAAGAGGACTAATAGCTTTGCTTGGAGGTATGTTTTCTTGCTGATCATAAATTCCAAGTAGGAAAGCAGTTTAAAATCCTCCTTACAGGGAGTAAAATTCTAATAGTAAAAGTAACAGTCGCCTGGAGTCTTTCAAATATTGGCACCATATGCTTGTCTTGTCCTTGTTGGCATTCCAAAACTTCTTCTGAACTCAGATGCCTACCAGTGCGGTCTGCAGATGGGATGGGTATACAGGGGGCCTTCTGGAAAGCTTGTGTGAACACTGTTGGATGCATAAGACAACCTGCTGAAAAAACAGGATAGACTGTGTGTGCCTCTCCCACCAGACTCAGAGAGACATTGCCTGTCTTCACCATAGGCAAGTGTATCTGGGGATGTCTTCTGCAGCTTGCCAAACAGTTGCACAAGTGCCATCTTCACCTCACACACCAGCTTGGTTTTCCCTTAGCCAGCTTTGAGGAGATGTAATAATATGGATGGACAACAAATCTAAATGTGGAGATTTTTTTGCACAATTGTGCAGATGCATCACTGGGTTTGTGGTTCTGTCCTTGCAGTTTGGTTTCCTAGAAGTAATGTCTGAGAAATTATGTAAGAATTGAAAAGAATGATGAATGCTCGTGGCTGCTGTGTGGCTGCACTGTTCAAAAGTGTTTACAGTTTGGTTAAAGTTGCTAAGAACACTATAAACTTGACATTTTGTTCTGGTTTCTCAGAGTACACTTTCAGGTATAAAGTTAATGAAGGTGTAGGGATTCCTAGAATCCCGGTTCACCCCATTGGATATCATGATGCAGAACTATTATTGAGGTGAGTGTACATCAGTTCTCCTCACTCTGGTAAAATCTCTGCTGTAATTTGCATTCATACTACTTTTTTTAGTAAATGTGTTTTTCAGGAAATGTGGAAAATTCAAAGCAACCTGTTTCTGCAATAATGCTTTTCAGAATTTTGTAAACCCACCTTGGGTTTACTGCAATAATTATTAAGGGAATTTAAGATTTTACCCTACTGTTCAACTGCATTTGTCTTGGTTTTCACTTTACAGTGCAATGGGAGGACCTGCAGCTCCAGACAGCAGCTGGAAGGGAAGTCTCAATGTGTCTTATAACATAGGGCCAGGATTCACAGGAAACTCTTCTACAAGGTCTATTTGAACACTTACCTGTTTATACAATATTGAAAAAAAATCCCTACAAGAGGAAAAACTGTGAAACAATACATCTAGAGATATTCTGGAGAAATTTACTTCCTTCAGAGTGGGCTGCACATGATGATTATTTTTAGAATTTGAAAAAAATCAGATAGTAAATGATGATAAGTTAGCAGACCAAGACACATGACAGTGGCATTTGGCAATAACTTGTAATAAAGCAAAAGATCACTTTTCTATACTTTTCCACACCAAAAATAATTTCAGTTTACATGAGGTATCATTCTATTAGGATTGGTAGTGGATCACACTGAACAGTCATTATCACTACCAAATCTCCTGAAAAACAAGAGTATGCCTGAATATATAATTTTGTAGACTCCATTTACCATTATTCTTTCCTGCTCTGCTTTAATACTAGTTGAAAATGAATAAAATAGGAATAAATAAATAAGAAAGCATATTTGACATAATTATGTGCTGTTTGGAATATCTTGAAGAGCAACAATGAGAAAACAGTGTGATTCATCCACAAAACTCATACACGCAAAGTATTTTTGAATGCACTTCTTAACATCGTCCTACTTGTAAAGGCCACATTTTTTGTAAATATGGTCTAATCCTACATAGTCCTTTCTCAGAGTAGCTCCATATCAAAATGAACCTTTTGAGTCTGGGAAAAGTCACTTGCACATGGAAAGTGTGCAAGTATATGCATGTTCAAAGCACTAGTGTCAGTTATTTCCTGGGCAAAGATCCAGTGGCTGTCCTGAAGTACGTTTTGATTTTGACAGCTATGCAGATTTGCTGCTGAAAAGATAACTTCAAACGTGAAACTCTGGAGGTTTTGCCAGACCCAAAAAAAGCATTGTTTGATGATTTGTTTCTTCTATGGATTAAGAGGGCTGAATACTATATTATTTTTATCTCTCCTAAAACATAGATTTCCTTTGCTTTTATAAAATTTCACAAGTGGAATTTACTGGGGAGGAGGGGGCAGAGATGAAGAGTTTTTACTGGGGGGGCAGGGAAAAAGTAAACTGTACTTCTAGTAGGTTCCCTGTCTCTAGTTGGAAGGTTCTCTGTCCACAGCTAGGAGGCTGGAACTAGATGATCTTTAAGGTCCCTGCAAACCCAAACGATTCTATAGTTCTACAACTGACTAATTTTGATCACTTAGATCTGCTGTCCTAAACAGAGTTTCAATTTATTCCTGGATGAATATTCCTGATGACCTTTTCCCCACATTCTATCTTATTAATGGAATTGTGCTAGAAAACCAAAGTGTATTTTTTATAAAAATATGTATATCCACAACCATAATTTTGATCAAAATATAAAATAAATGTATTTTTAATTACTGTGCATGTTTTTAAGTTTACTCCTCTAGTACCAAATTGTCTAATTGATTCCCACAAATAAAAATTCAATAAATTCTGTAAATATTTGCAAATTTATAGATTGACCCACTTCATAGGGTTGTTTCTGCTGTCAGCACAGCAGGTTAAGCTGAAATAAAAAATGACACACTGAGACAAATGAACACACATCAGACTAGTGCTGAATACACAAAGCAGAACAGAAGGACAAACTCTTTGGCTTATATGTTATTAGCATTGAATTTTTATTGGCTTCTCAGTCAGAAATGGTTACTCCATACTGCCTTTCATTTCAGAAAAGTCAGAATGCATGTTCATACAAGCAATAAAATAACACGAATTTACAATGTCATTGGCATCCTCAGAGGAGCCATGGAACCAGGTGAGCATTGGGTGCTTCATGATTTTAATTCTTTCTTTATTTTGTGTTTGATGAAATTGTTCTCATGTTGTAAGAAACTTTTTGTTGTAAGAAAGTTTTTTAGATAGCTAGATAATATGGAATCTAAGTAATCCTTCATAGTTGCTCTCTCCCTCCCATTACAGTGTTTATCATTGGCATTTCCAGGAATATATTTGAATGGAAGTACCAGAAAGATAGATGTCAGAGAATTTTTTTATAATGCCTGTCATTTTACAGTAGGCTTCTCCTTACATCATTCATACATTTTGCCTTTGCAAAAATAAACACAATGCAAAGTACAGAAAACTAGTGATGATTTGGGACCTTAAGATTCTACTATTGATATTTAGTAGAAGGTCATATACATGAAAGACCTTTAGGTGGAAAAATATCTATTAAATATTTCTTGTCTTCAGTTGTATATTTCAGTAGGGTAAGTGACTGCAGATTACCTAAAAAATAAAATTGTTACACTGGTATTGAACTTCATATTTTGTTTGATACAAGTAGGGATGCAATCAAAGGAAACACCAAAGATAACCAAAGTGCATTTTTAATTATGAATTGATATTGTATGCTTGTTTCCAGACAGATATATTATTTTAGGTGGTCACAGAGACTCTTGGGTATTTGGTGGTATTGATCCAACTACGGGTGCAGCTGTTCTGCAAGAAATTGTACGGAGTTTTGGTAAAATGAAGATGGAAGGTAACAATTATTACAGACATAAAATGATGGATATAGAAAACAGAAGCTTTGAGGAACACTGTTCCTGTAAATTGTTGTAGTTATTTAACTTTTCACTTCTACAGAAAGTTTTATTTCTAATTGTGAAATATGGAAATTTGTTGAAGAGGTGCATATATAGCATTTCATCTTAGTTGGCTGAATTTATTTCCTCATCAGTGTAATAGTCCCCTCTTAGTTGTGTAGAATAAAAATATTGCATTAAGAAGAAATGCCTCTGCAATAATATGTTCCTCTAAGGAACTAAGAGAGGATTTTTTTTACTGTTATATCAGTTAAGTGTTATTTTTAAAAGGAATTTCAATTAACTGTGGTGATCTTTTACTAGACTTTCAAAATTTAACTTGAATTTTCAAGTTTAACTATGTGATTGCAGGTTGGAGACCTAAGCGAACTATTATTTTTGCAAGCTGGGATGCAGAAGAATTTGGATTATTGGGTTCCACAGAGTGGGCTGAGGTAAATAAAAAAATAGTGTAAAGTAAAGTAAAACTTGAAAGGGTATTGCAGGCAGCTGCAGTACCCAGCATCTATTCCTAGACTGCAGTCAAGTGCTTCATGGTAAAATTGGAGCACAGCAGGCTTCTTTGGGTGCTGTAAGGCACTCATGTATTTATATCAATTACTTACTTACCTTCTTACAATGTATGTGTACTAACTCTTCTAAGACTTAAAAATCTACTTTGATTCAAAGTTAATGTCCCTCAGTGGTCTCTATGTGGAAATCTATCCCTTCATTTAACAGAATTACAGCATTTTATATAACCCAAATTGGTCTAACTCTCTATTTGAGAAATTCCTTAGTTTTTATAAAATTAAGTCCAGATCATTAACTTGTGATCCATAAGCACCCCAAGCCCTTTGTATGGAAATCAGTCCTCCTGGGCAAATGAAAGGATAAGTAATCTATGAGTGAATATTTCCAAATTCCTGTTAATTCCAGCATTGTAGAGTCTCAGGGGCAGAACAGTTTATTAATTCTGGCTATATTCCTGCCTCATAGAAGGATGTTGGGAAATTCAGAAGTGAGGTTCTGACTATTTTTCTCTTCTTTTTCCTGTTAGGCATGTTAAATTCTTAACCTTGTAAGTGGATTTGTTAAAACCCAATACGAAATACAGGTCTTACAAGAGTTGTCATTGCTTTGTCTGTAAAATCCAAGTTGGAAATAGAGCAGGCAGAAAATTGCTTAATAAAACATATTTCTGCTGAACTACTTCCATTTATTAGTACTGAACAGTTTAAGAGAAATGTGTTTTTTTCTTCTATTAGAAATTTATTTACAAGGTAATAATTGTATATGTGGATAGAGCTTTTAAAATCTATAAAATAAAACATTTTAATCTTTTTAGTTTAGTTTATTGTCATGTATTTCAGTAAACCACAAAATTATACAGCAAAATAGCACGCATCAGAGGAGGGAACAAACACAGAAATATGCTCTCAAACAGCAAAGGGATTCCATCATACTGTGAGCAAAGCTAAGTTTTCTATTCCTATGAATTTGAACTAATTCTTTCTCCCATAAACTGTTTGATTTCCAGCTGTAACAGTCTCTGCATCTTACTGTTGGTTTATGGGACATTAGATGAAGAAAGAATAATTTCAGCTATTTTAAATCATTTACTGAGAGATTTTAAAGAGTTGGCATTGAAGTATTATCCCACCTGCATATGAAACTGTATTTATTATTTCTTTGTCTACATATCTATGTGCATATTTAGATGTTGTCAAGAAAAAAACCCACACAATTGTTTTAACTCTGAGAAATATGAAAAAATGGTACTTAAAAGATCAATTTCTCTTGAGTAAGTAATGAATAAATTAGGAGTTATGTTAAATTTGTTAAATATTGCTACTACTGTTCCGTAATTTTTTTGCTTAATAATTTGGTCTCTAGTAATGTATCAATCATTATTTCATGAAACAACAGCTGTACAAGGTTAGAAAACCATAAGCACAGTTCATATTTGAACCTCAGTGTTTTGATATTATTGTTTCCTTGCTTTATCTTGGTGATGTGCATTACTAGTTTTTTACAACTAAATTAGATTCAGTTTCTCTAGAGACATTCCTCACAGCTTACATTCTAATTTTCTGCAGCTGCCAGATCTGTAATGTATTAAATCTTGAGGAAAATTAACCCATGGTATTCACTGCCTTCTGTGTAAGAGAAAAATTGCAACTGTGGCAACATCCTTTTGTTATACAGACAATCTCCACTGCTCATAAATGAAGGAATTTCTTTATGCTACTAATATGACTTTGCAAGACCTCATGTATGCATGTACAGGCTCACTCCCTCCCTTCGTATTCTTTTGTGGGATCTCCTCTATGTTTTTTTAAAGATATTAATGTCATTTTCTATTTATCAATTACCAATTCAATTTTTAGTTCACGTGACTTACAAATGATTATTTGGGTTACAAATTGAATGAATCGAGTAACAATTACTAACCTAATTAAAATATCTGTCACAAAGCCAAGACTTAATAAAATACTGCTTACTGATTAGAATATCAATTCAAACATAATTACCAGTTTGGAAAAAATTAAACAAGATGTGTGTATATATTTAGCATGAAAGCAATTCTTTGTGGACTCAAAATAGTCAACTTCATTTTAATAGGGTATTTTAGTGCTTTGACTCATCCCTTTTTGAAATGGAATAGTGTAGAAATGACAGCAGTGCTCAGTTCATCAGTGTTAAAATTGCATTTAGTGCTGGGAGCACACATGAATAACTAGGAATTAAGAGCATGGAAGAATTCTGGCTGATCTCGCAGTGACATGTTGCATGTTCAAAAAGTCCCGAAGTGCAGAGTCAAAAAGCATGTACAGCCTTATTTTATCGTGTTACAATTCTGTTCAATAATTTTCTTGTTCCATCTCGCTCCTGTGTGATGCAGTAGGCAGAACCTTCATTTTGTGGATATTTTCCACAACAAATTAAGTCACAGAAAGCACAAATGAATTTCATATGCCAAGATCATTTACCCATCTTCAAACAATATAATTAGTAAGGTACATAGTAGTATTTATCCTGACTGAGTTCTAAGGGCAATGCTTTAAGAAATAGTGCACTTAACATGCTCTTCACTAAATGTCACTAATCGAAAGTAACAATTACACATTTACAACCCCAGGAAAATGCCAAAGTCCTTCAGGAACGGGCAGTTGCTTACATCAACGCAGATTCTTCTATAGAAGGTGAGTCTTTTATTTTTAAATTTACCTTACTTCCAAAGCATAATTTTTATTAGTTTTCTCTGTATTATTTATTGCATTCAGAGCTGGAAAACATAAGATAGGTGTAGCGATGTTCAGAATAAG
The DNA here is from genome assembly GCF_001604755.1 of Lepidothrix coronata. Lineage (NCBI taxonomy): Eukaryota > Metazoa > Chordata > Aves > Passeriformes > Pipridae > Lepidothrix > Lepidothrix coronata. The sequence continues at coordinate 1,325,461 of NW_016690256.1, read as the reverse complement.
TGTAGTAAATACAGAATTTAGTGGAGAGAAGAGAGAACAATTTAAATTCTCGTGTTGCTTTCTTTTGCAAATAGTACCATCCTTGAGCTGCAGCCCATGTGTCTGGAGTCCAGAATGTCTCCTCTGGCAGAGTGTTGTGTTCTGTGCTAACTGAGTGTTCTGTATATTAAACTCTCTCTTTACTGCATTAGCTTTAATTTACAATCATGGTTTTGATATATGACAGTCTGCTCCTTGTTCTGGTCACAGCTCCAACTCCTTTCCCTGTGGAATCATAATATTTTCAGACACTAATTTATTATGTTTATAAGACAATTTGTATCGAGACCTTAGGTTTACACTTGATGGAGGTGGGAGATGATTTAGTGCTTCAGGCCAGTGTGGTTATCTTTGTTCATTGCTGTGATCAGGGAGTTATATATATATTACAGCAGAGCTCTTCTTCAAAAATAGGCACTGAAGAGTGTTTCACAAAAAACCTTATCCACCATTATCCCATTTACTATGATCTTCAGACTGCAAGAATCTGTCATTCAGGAATGCTACTTACAAACTGGCCTTTTTGGGGAGCTCTACACTACAACCTAAATGACAAAATCCTTCTTAAAATATACTGGGCTTTATTACCGAAGGACCTCTCTTACTGTTGTCTGTGCTGAAAGAATAGTTAGAAGAGTCCTGTGAAGCTGCTCTGCATCATAACATCAAGTTATTCAAGGCATTAATGTTCTCATGTCAAACCCAACTTATTTGGGCTTCCTGTGTGTGACTAAAATGGTTATCAACAGGCACATTTAAGAACTCTTTTTATTTCTGTCAGCTGAAAATTTTGTCCATCACAAAAGGATTGGAAAGAAAGAAAAGCCAAGCCCAGTTTCTAAAGGCTCAGTTGGAGCTGAGGAATAAGGAGATTTAGAGCTGTTCCTTCATTTATGCAGCCTACAGGCTGTGTAAAAAGCTGAGCAGAATTTCACGCCTAGAAGATCTCACAAATGAAATAATAGCTTTGCAACTGCTTCAGATTCTCAGTATGGATTGTAACACATATTTTTTTAGTTGGTTTGCAGCCAACATACTGCTGCCTTAACAATTTTCTTCTAAATCTTGATTATTCAAACATGTCTCTTGCTTTATGCATTAAAGAAAATATGAAAGTAAAACAACTGGAAAATAAATATGTAATAAGGAAAAGAACACCATGTTAAGTACACTGGTTTAAGTATCTTGGATATCTTTCACCTGACTGAGCAGTAAAATCTACTGTAAAGTCATAGCATTCATGTACTCTGATGATTATTTTGTTTATCATCAAATGTTTTCCACAGCACTTATACCACATTTTGGACAGCAAATTATTTCTCTTTATTGTCTTATAGCAATGAAAATAAGGAGAGGGGTTTATCATTTTGAACAGTTTCATGACTTGAATTTACAGCTCTCAAATACAGACTCCTTTTGGAAACATCATTAACATTATCTTGTATTTTTTCTATCATCATGGACTTTTTTGTAATTATCAGTCTGGTCCTAGAATATGATATGTAAGAACACACTGTGCAAAGTGTGACCCAAGATCTAAAGCCATATCAAAACCTAATAACTGACAACTAATTACTAACAATAACAATAACTTAATAACTGTTGTCTGAGAGCTTGTGGGTTTTTTTTATGTTGCAGCCTTTTCATCCCTGTTCCCTTCTTTGTTGTCTGTATTTGAGGGCAGAGGTGTTTGTTCACTACTCTTGGGTGGCTGCAGTCTATAGAGAAGACTGCTTTAGACTTCTGCCTATCCCAAAAATGGCCATAGTTTTTGATGGGACTGTTGCTGCTGTAGCTGAGAACTTTGCTATGCGATACTTACCAAGCTCAGTAAAATCTGCCAGCAGCATGGAAACCTTATGGGGGTAAAGGGTAGATGTCACCATATGATGGTAAAAGGGGAGGTTTAGGAGACAGAAGAAAACATTGCTCTGCATCTTTTTTGCCTACTGTTTGGGCTAGACTTAGTTCTGAAATATAAAATGCCAGATGTCTTGCAACTCTCTTACTCAGAAGATGATCTGTCTTGTAGATAGAATCTGCAAAAGCATTGAAAAAGTACTGTCTGTGGTAAGAAAAGTAGCTGAATTGAAAGATTTCTCAAAACATCTTGTAGCTAATGTCTTTCCTCTTGCACACCTCCTGAAAGCACTGGCTTTATTTCTAACATCTTATTTTTTGCCGTTTAACACAAGCTTCAGGAAGCATATGAGTGACAAGGGCTTGTAGCTAATGAGGGAGAGTTAGGCGTATTTTAGAACTATGGGAAGGCTTAATTATGTTCCTGTGTATGTACTATAACCAATCCATCATTGTTATGCAGTGGCAGGAGCTCATATGGTGTGACCAAGTAATCTATTTCTGTATATATTCTGAGGCAAGATCTAAATTCTTGCCTTGGAATCCAGAAGTTTATCTAAGAAAGGACTGCAGGGTTTAATCAATTAAGAAGATAATGCCACTGGAACCTGAAGGGAAAACTTCCATATCTTTGTTTTATTTTCAGGGAACTACACATTAAGAGTTGACTGCACCCCTCTTCTCTACAAACTGGTGTATAATCTGACAAAAGAGGTACAGAATCAGTGTCTACTATTTCTGACTTTCTAAGAATGTAAAACTGTAAGTTTATTGGATAAAATAGAATTATTGAATAATATTGGATTTATTTTATTGCTGTGCCGGAAGAATCTTGATCCCACCAAAATCAATAGCAAAACATCCCATCAGCAGTACACAGTCCATGCTCACAGTTCCTCAGTATTCTTAAAGGTTGAAATGTGTCACTGACATAAGTGGAATCTTAATTTCAATATATAGTAAAAACAATCATAATAAAAACAAGATGATAAAACATTGGGCAATATCAGTTCTCTAAAGTGATAAGCATTGAAGGAAATAATTTTCATATTGGCTAGCTACCATTTTCTCTCCGTGTCTGTTCCCCCAAATCTCCTTCATATCTCACTGAGCCTTTGAAATATGTAATAAAAATTGAAGGATTGAGAAGGTTTTGTAACAGGCCAGACAAGTATATTTGCATGATTACAAGTGGTCTAACCATGTCTTCTTTACTTTCAGCTCTCAGAATAATTTCTCATCAGGCTGAAAGGTTGTGATCCTTTAAAGGATGGAACTTCCTTGTCCGTATGAGGAGTTAACCAGATTAGGCACCTAGTATGAGTCATTGCCACTGTCCTCAGATCTGCATTCATCTCAGTTAACAGAACACATCTCTGACTGACTTAAGCAGCGTAGGCTCCCTTTAAAGGCACAGGGTAGAAATAAGTGCCTTTAGGATGAGATTCATTTGACCAAATGTGGTTTTCCACCTTTGGATGTACAGAACTCAAACTATTTTTTCCCCTGATATGAAGGGAACTCAGGTGGCTTGGTCCAGTATAAAAATCTGCACTGTGATTGCACTTGGTAGGATGATTCCAGCTACCAGTCTCCCATCCCACTAGATGCATTCATCCTGAGTTATTTTCAAAAGCATTAGTCTTTTAAAACCTGAAATGGCATGGTTTGGATCAGGGGAGGTTTATCTATGCCATTCTATGATTTTCTTTTCTTTTCTACATTTTATTTTCTTATAAATTCTTTCTATCTTAACCTTTTCTTTCATCCTTGCAGGAGAAGAAGCTATGTTTATTCAGATGTTAGCTCTGACACTTTGCACACTGAAGGGCATTCTCTTTTGTATATAAAAATTGTCATGTCCTTAGTGCTGCAGGCCCTGGATAAAATAATTTACTTTCTGTCTGCAGCAAGCCACTTACCCAGGAAGACATTTTCCTGCAAAAGATAAACGAAATTAAAAAAGGTGCTCTGGACTAAAAATAGTACCTCATTCTTGACCTTAAGTCAGCTATTCAACTATTGCTGGTTTGAGTAGAAAATTTCCATTAAAGTACCATGCAAAGTACTTAAGACTGACTTAAAAAAAAATTCCTATTCCATGTTATGTTAACTTTTAAGTGTAGAAGCATGATGTAAACAATACAAAACCTGACAACCTGACATCTGATTATGCATGTCCAAAGGAAGGTTATTTCTGCTCATATTAAACAGTCCAAAATCCAAAGATCTCTTTGATCTTCTTATTTTTTAGTGAGCCAATTCTCACCAAAAAGAAATGTAGTGCACACATGAAGTGTTCTCTTTCAAGGAGTTCTGCATTTAACTGTGGTCCTCTGCATACAGATAGTATATTTAGCTGTTGACTGTCTTTTTTGGCCTTGCTCCACTGCTAGGGTTTAGACATTTGGTCATCACCAGACAGTGTCTGCAATAGCTCAATTTCAATTCCCCTGTTCTGATCATCACTGCTTCAGTTATACTTAAAGAACTCTGCATCTTCCTTGAGATAGCAGGAAGCTTATGCTGATTCTAGATTTGGATCTAAGTCAGGGCAAATAGTATGTTTTACTATGCTCTCAGTGTTGTATGAAGAAGCTGGGCAAAGGTTTTTACATGTGTCAGAATAATATCTTTGACAGAGCATGGAGTGCTTTTGCTCCCATATGTCAGAGTTCAGCTTGCACTTATTAATGTGCTGTTTTCATTTTAGCCCTAGGACTTAACCAAAGTGCCCTGAAAATGATGGCAGCCAAGCAGTTATTTCACAAAGTTGCTATTTTTCTGCTAGCTGCTGACAACATCTCAGAGGTCAGAACTGTTTGGATTTTCAAGTTAGAGTCTGTATGTTTTTCAATGCAGAATTTAAGTCTCAATAATATGGTGGGACCATGTATCTAGCCATGAACATTTATGCTTTGGATTTCGGAAAAAAAATCCCAATCCTCTATACATCATAAGCAACCTTATGTTTAAAGGACCATGTCTATTAAAGGTTGTTTAAGTGTAGATGGAGACTTAGGCTGGAGTCTTGATTTATTTTTACCTCTGCCACAGATTTTCTAAGAGCTTTGGTCAACTAATTTTACACACTTTCATAGTTTTCCTGGCAGCATGATGACTGCACTAATATTTACTTTTTCCATCCTGGTTACAGAGCTTTTTGGTTTTTTGAAGGTAAGGGTGAGACCTGCATTTGTACATACAATGTTTTACACAATGATTCTCCAGTCTTGGTTGAGTCCCCTTGGCACTGCTGTAATATGACTGGTTTGGACCCTTCCTTCTAGCACAATTCTTTTGTAACTTTCCTATAGAAAAAGCAATCAAATTTTAGGTTTAGCCTTGTTGAGAGAATATTGCTGCTGTGCAGGGCAAACCTCCACGGGGTTATGGCTGTCATCTCCCTTTGCCTGCAGAAAGGAGAGCAGCTGGGGCATCCTGGCTGCTGGAAGAGTCTCATAGTATTATATACGCTGTTGTGTGTGTACATACACAGTGCTGTAAGGTGGTAAGAAGTCCTAGAACCCACTTCTTCCAATAGCAGATGAGCTCTAGCTAGTATCCTTTAACCTGCTTTTCCCTACGGTCTGTGGTTTGTTCCAAGTGCCTGTGAGATGCCTTTTGTGGTTGGGATCCATAAATATGTGTCATAAATGTAAACAGTGTACGTGTACTTCCCTGCATGCAGTAATACTGTTGGTAAAGAATGATGCAGGTGGCTGTAAAGGCCTCCTTTGACAATGAATTGAGTTACAGGTACTTCCAATGAGACTACAATATTTTCCTCTCCAGATTTTAAGCCCTGATGAGGGTTATGCAAATAAGTCTCTTTATGAGAGCTGGCTTGAGAAAGACCCTGGAACTGAAAATAATAGCTTTCCAAGGTAAGATTTTAATTTGTTGGGGTTTTTTTCTCCCAATATTTTATCATATCATAGCATGTCTACTCTTCAGAATTTTTTGAGATGTGCTATTTATGGCAGCAGTACAAAACCTTTTAGCGTAAGGTGACTTTTTAGCAATATCTTTTATAGTAAAATAATTTTTTTAAAAAATTATGATAACATTATGAAATCTCATACTTTTAATTAGTAGAAAAGCAATTTGGAAAGCAATCAAAAAAAGCAGGGTGGGGAAAGAGTTCAAAAATAGTTTAGTCACCAACTAGATGAGATAAAATTGTTAGGATAAGCAAATGCTCAGTTGAAAGAAGCTGCCTAGAGCAGTAATTAAAAAGCGGCCATTAAAAAACTTGTGATAATTATTCTTTGTTTACACAAGGGATATAAATGTATTAAATTACAAATCTATATATGAGGGTATTAAAACTTCATATTTGAAAGTACTAAAAGTCCTCATCAGTCTTTCAGCCTGTGACTCAGAGGGCTAAATCTTTTTCACAGTGCAGCATTACTCGCATAAGGTAAACAGAATTGCCCCTCTGTGTGATTTGACCAAAATGTTCTGCATGCTTCTGGCCCTGCTAAGATGAGTTTCTGGATTCATGAGACTCATTGAGATTTCTTCCTTTTGAAAAAGCTACCAGATCTGATCTTTCTCAGTTGATACAGTTAGTTCCTTCCAGAAATTTATACTAACAGAAGAACTCCATCTGGAGCAGAAGAAACTTCTTTTTTTTAGCTGAGAAACACAAATTATTCACCAGGCTAGACATATAAACCTAAAACTTAATATCAAACGTAAATATGTGAAGATACTTGGAATATTAGGCGTCTTTACTGCCATTTTCTGTCCCTGTCATGCCACATCTCCCCACCAGATGGCAGTAGTGACCCGTAGGTACCAATGCCGATCACTTTCTACAGTGGAAATTATTTATCAGTCTTGGATTCTGCTGCGGAATGTGCCAAGTACATAAACACATCTGTCTTTACATATATTTCTGCCCAATTCATATTAGTTTGGAAATAGTTGATTGATGTTTTAATATGGCAGAGACACGTCTGATACAATTTTATGTCTCCCGTGCATAATGTGTGTGGGTTTTTTTTGTTTGTTGGTTTGTTTGTTTTTTGAAATGTGGTCAGTGTCATAATCAGGATTGCTACCTTCAAAAGATTTTCCTAGAAGTATTGAATACTGAATCAGCATGTTGGAATAAAATCAGTTAAGTAATTAAGCTTGCCACTCATCTAGTCTCTGATCTTACCAGTGTCCCTGATGTGCCCTCCAGAAGAACAGACCTCAATTTCTCTGAAAAATCTGCATTTTGCATAAATTACTACTACTGTTCAGTAAATGCTTTCACTAAGATGTTGTCTTTTCTACATGTAGAATAAATAAACTGGGGTCAGGCAGTGATTTTGAAGCTTACTTTCAGCGACTGGGAATTGCATCAGGCAGAGCTCGTTACACCAAGAATAGGGTAAGTCTGCCAGATTGCTTGAAAAATTTTGATAGTGCTGAGCAGTCATCCTGCAACAAGCATTTATTCAGAATTAATAAACAAGCTTCAAAGCTTTGACTGGATTGTATATCAGTGCCATTTCTTAATTTAGCAAGAAACCTAAATGTCTGTAGAAGAAAACTTGTTACAGTGATGTTGTATATTCTATAGGATGTCAAGTTCACAGAAAGGTATTTATAGAATTTGATTGAAGGTATACAGTTCATTTCACCATGCTATTAGTAAGCTTTTTAATATACAAGTCTTCCATGATTGTGTTCAGAAATAGCTATGCAAGATAAAAAGGGGCTGTGATTGAGGACCTTTGCTATCCAAAACCCAAAACTGTTTTCACTCTTGGTGAAGGCAATCTCTGTGCAACGGAACTGAAGACAGGTCTGTGTAGGTAGAGAGAAGGAAGCCATTTCACTTAATCCTGTGCAACGGTCCATGGATTCAGACTGGTTTAGTTTCTTAAGATGACCAAATAAAAATGAAGAATAGAAAATTGTATTGTGTAGCAAATAGGGGTTTTGTTTTGGAAACTGTATGAAACATCATAGTCATTAAGTGATCAATACATGTCTTAACTGCAGTCAGAATACAGAGCACTGACAAATTTCCTTGATCTTTTCCAGAAAGCAGACAAATTCAGCAATTATCCTGTTTATCACACTGGGTATGAGACATTTGAACTAGTGGAAAAATTTTACGACCCCACTTTCAAGAAACAGCTAACAATTGCCCAGCTACGAGGAAAACTGGTTTATGAACTGGCAGATTCCCAAGTCATTCCATTCGACTGTAGAGATTATGGAGAAGCCTTAAAAGGATATAGCAATAGAATTTATAAATTGGCCAAGAAGCATGAAGAAAAGCTGAAACTTTACAAAGTGTCATTTGGTGAGTAATAGCCACAAGACTGTCTCTTATGTATGTTAATTAGAATCATGCAGGGGCATGTCATATCTGTTACAGCTCTGCAACTGAATTCCTTATTTTCCTGTTTGAATTTTGCCATCATAAGAAAGAGCCTCTAATTTCATGCATATTATTAAATATAGGTATTATTAAGGTGCTCATGGGCAGTCAGGGACCTCAGATGCAGAATAGAGAGATATCTCAGCCTGCTTTTCACTTTCTTGCTTAAAAAAGAAGACAAATTAAATGCTTATGGTGATTTCTTGGAAGTTGAGAGACACAGGCGCCTGCTCCTCCTGTGTCAAAGACTTCATCTGACCTCCAGGGAACTTGTTTACCATCTGCCTCAGTGCATGGCTACCAGTTTTAGGCCACAGAAGCATTTCGCTAGCTCTCCTGCATTAATACATCCATTTGCTAAGCACTTGAACACATTTCTCTGTAGCATATAAAACAGGTCTGAAGCAGCAGAGTGCTCTGGGTCCCAGGCTATGATGGCTTCCACAGTAATTTTCTGTCTCCCTGTCTCTCTTTCTTCTTTTCTCCTTCTTGCCTTGTTAACTTCTTGTGTTTCTGTACTAAGGAGATTTTTCAGTCAGTCCTAATTCACTTGCCATCTGATGGACCAATAATTTAGAGACATAAATTAGCTTTTTGGAGATGCAGTCCTCTTTTGGACTATGCATTAGAAGTAACTCAAATTGAATCTACCTTTGGGGATAATTAAAAATGACATTTAAAACTTGATGTAATGGTTTAGGTGAAAAATTCTTGACTGTTTTTAAAATACATCCCTTTTTGTAAAAAGGCCTCTGGATACAGAGAAAGCCTTGTGTGATGGATCATCTAGTCTGAGATTCTGCATAACACAGGGATTTATTTCAATATTGTCTAGTGTTCACTGCAGCATATTTCAGCATATCTGAAAATTTTTTTTGTAGTAATAGAACATCTACTAAAATTTATGTGAAATAATTTATTTTCATTGTTTTTTTCTCTATTTCATATTAGAAGTTGACCAAACTACCTTCTAACCAATGCATCTATTCTTGTTCCTAGAATGTAGAGGCAATATTTTTTTAGCTTTTTTCTTTTTTTTTTTTTTTACGCAAATACCACTAAACATCTCCTTAACAGCTTTATCAATGTGTAATTTTGACCATTTCTTTGCAAGGCATGTTTTTCAGTCTTTTCATTATTTTCATGTCTCTTCTCTCATGCTTGTTAAGTTTTAATTCATTTCTTGAATGAAAATATAATTTCTAATTTTTTGTTTGTTCTATTGCATCAGAGTGCATTAAAAAGCATAGGTAGCTTTTACAGTACTGTGAAAATTAAAATTCATTTCACTCAACATTTTCATAGAATTGCTTATTGACAACACTGAATGTCAGAAAATTGTTAATTAAACCGGAATAAATCACATAATTGTCCTTTAAAATAATAGATTAAGGGCTTTATTTCCCTTTGGATTCACATTTCAGCTGTTCCTCTGCAACAATGAAGGCTAGAAACTTTTCTCATAAAATATGTGCTTGTAGTAATATGCTATCAGGAAATAAAGTTTGGGGAAAAAAGAAATGTGATATTTTCTAAAATAACCAATACTGACAACACTAAATAGCTAGCGAACATGAACACAAAGTTTCTTACATATTTTCAGATGACCTTTTTTTTTTTCCCCTCTTAAATCCCCTCCTACTGCTTCTGAAATGTAATCTGTTGCTGCGATATAACCATGATGTGAGCAGGGCAGAACTCTGTCCTCTGGCAAACTTACAGCTATTGCCACAGCTGTGGACAAGTGTGAATTCTCACCCTCTCAAGGTGACATGGGTCTCTCCATGCTGCAGTCCACAAACAAATTGCATACATAAAATCTGTGTCTCTAATTGCATAAACTAAACAACAATATTAATACAAGAAGAAGAAAGTGTAGGCTTATGGTGAATAAATAAGTTTGCTAGAAACAGAAGAGCAAATGAGACTGAAGAAAAGCTTTCAATAGGAGTCCTGGGAATAGAAAGCATGTCACATGAAATTGGGTGATGAATTTATAAACAGTCAAGGGATAATAGTTGCCAACAGAGGACTGAATTTAGGAGATGATCTAATCTTATGTCCTATTTTCCTGTACAATCAAAGAGAGGATGCTCTCTTGGTTTATCTAATTTTCTAAAACTTGTGGGCAAAATGTACAAGGTATAAAATTTCCTTCTTTGTAATTGAGTTGAGTTTTGGTGGGGCCAGAAGTTCTCCTCATAACATCCCCCTGTTACTTATTCTACAAAAATTACTTGTATAAATTGATAATTTTCACAGGTCTGTATTAAACAGAGCCTACCACAAGAAAATCATCACAGCTGCTACTGCCATTAACAGGAAGACCTCTGCTTCTTTGGCTAAGTTACTCCACATGGCTTGAATGTACTGCCAGGGACAAGGCAGGAAAAAACAACTGCCATAGCTGCAGCTATGACTGCACAGAGCCAGGCACAGCAAGTAAAATCCCGCGGCAGCACTGCAGGACAGCACGTGGGGTTGTGGCAGAGACACCTCCTATGCTGTAATTCCAGCATGGAGCAACCACAGGACTCAGCTACTTTAATCTACTGTGTGTATCACTGTCTTCCAAGACAGCTGCGTCTTTTGTGCCTCACCTAATGCTGTTCAATACACATACCACACTCTTCTGTTATGCTATGAATAGCACATCATGCTCCTAGAGCGAAATCCTGCTGTTCTTCACAGCCTTCTGGAACAGCTGATATTTTTCATGAAAGTCAGGCATTTTATACCTAAACACTACAGTGCATCCTTTTGTTAAAAAGGAGACTGCAGATCTCCCAGTTTGCAATGCCAGCCAGTTTTTCCTTGCAAGGTAGAGGGAATATGTGAAAACTTGTGAAAACTTTACCATGCATTCTGCTTTACTGTTGGTCTCATTGCACAAGGTATTTGTCTATTACTGCTAGTAGTGCAGCTCTTTAAAGTCTGCATTAGGGAAGCTAATCATTTATGGAAAGACAAAAAAATTAATACTATTATATCAGCAAGACAAATTGCCCAGTTTCTCCCACTGGGCAACTCAAAGGTAGATTGGGCTCAGTAAATATTCTAAAGTTGTTCACAAAGTCCTTCCTTTTCTAGATCCTCTTTTTTCTTCTGTGGTGAATTTCTCAAAGGCTGCTGATGAATTTCACAGGAGACTTGAACAAGTGGACAAGAAAGAGTAAGTATGAAAAAAAGTTTTATATATATATATATGTGTGTGTTTGTGTGTGTGTATGCATATATGTACATCTGTCTTAGGTACCAAGGGTGGCTGTTCTTTCTTTCAAGTGACAACACAAGGAGTCTCTCTACAGAGCCCTTGAACTCTGAGACAGGCTAAGAAATTAGCAGTGATGAACAGTATCAGCTGTAGAGCTTATTACAGGTGTCAGATTGACATCAAAATTGTTGTAATACATGGAAAGGCAGATAGTCCAACTTTAACTTTCACTGCTGAGCTCTGTATTTAGACACCTACACTTGAGTGTTGTAGGTGATGCCAGAATTTGTACATTCAGCACACTTCAAGGAGAAAGGATGATGCTTCAGAGATATCTGTAGGATGCTTGCAAACCTAAGGGCCCTACGGGACTCCTGTGCTTTCTGAGAGTGGAGGCCAGGTGCTCCTAGGCACCTAGTAGGGTACCAGATAGTTGTGTTTAGGCAACTGAATCCCATCCTTACTATGTTACTAGGAGTATGGATACTTGACTTATGGGATGGGCATCAAAATCTAGCTATCTTCACCTTGACCTAAATCTCAGCCTTCCTCTGCTCTCTGTTGAGATCTTTCTCATGCCATTTAACACTAAGCAAGTATCTGACACCCGAAACTTTCCCATTTTATTTTGCGTAGTGTGAAATCTTGTTGTTTTCTAACATAGAAATTTCAATGCATTAATAAAACATGTATTGAATATCTCCATTTGCAAAACCTCATCTTTTTTTGAAAATTGTAGACCATATTTGTCTTTTTTATTTCCGTCCAAAAAAGAAGAAAAGTGTTTAAACGAAACTGGGAAGTCATGTTTCCCCACTGTGTGAAATGTCTCTGTCTCCATCTTCCACAGTCCAGTCGCAGTGAGAATCATGAATGATCAGCTGATGTTGATAGAAAGAGCTTTCATTGATCCTCTGGGCTTGCCAGGAAGGAGGTTTTACAGGTGAGGCAAGTAATTTCTCAACCCACTGTCTAAGGCACTGTATTTTTGCAGGTGAACCCCCCACCAGTTAAATTTCTGTATAGGTCTCATATAGGAATTACAGCTCAACACATTGCTTTAGGTACAATCCAGTGAGCAGTAGATTTTGCTTATAATCCCCAAGGAGAATTCCTTGGCTACACCGGTCTTGTGGTGCCAAATTCCTCTCCTTGGGTCTGGCCCTCTGCTTTTATTAGCTGTGGTAAAACCACACCATCATCATACTCTGTGACTTCTACTAGCAGGTGTGAAGTACTACTGCTGTTACCGCTTGCTCTTTTGAACCTGCACAAAATGAGGATTGAGTGGAGAATCAAAAAAAAGGAGAAATGAGGATAGAGTAAAAGGGAGATAAGGGTGAGAACAGATGAGTAGTGAGGGTCAGTTGAAGAGAGAAGCAGAGAAGAGAGAGCTTGAAGAGGGAGGGACCTTTCAGCACAGGATGGATAAAGGCCCATGAGCTGCGCTGCAGAGGTCCCTTCTGTCCCAGGTTTAGCTGCTTCTATAGATGGAATAGCTTAAATCATTAACTACTATATTCTTTCTAGAAACTCAGTGCTTTTATTAGTAATACCTGACAAGAAGCCAGCTTCCAGTGTCAGGTGTGTGACTACCTCACTTTGCTCTCAGTATCCCCCTTTTCCTAATGACAGGATATATCTGACTCACTGATTGATGTCTTTCATGTCAAGCCAGAAGTCCCTCAGGCAGGTAGAATTGAGAATCACACTTCCATCCTCCTAGGATAAACTGTCATTCACACTTTGGGAAGAATCAAATTGCTGCTTTCTACAGTTCTTGTTGGGTGTTAGGTATCATTTAGAGATGTCTGGATTTTTTTTTTTACTTTTTTAATTTCTTGCCTTTATTAATATAGTTTTAATGTTTATTTTGATTTGGGAGGACTCCTTCACATGCTGCAAATGTGCTTTGATATTTCGTATTTAAAATCAAACCAATCTAAGAGAATATACGCAGCTATCCATTATTTCGGAAAAAAATCCTGCACGAACAAATAAAATTAATACTTTTTGTGCAGTTCTGATCCAATATGGTCACTTCTGATCTCTGAAGATTCCTAATTCACCCATAGGTTTTTTTACCTTCTTTTTACATTCCTGCTGACCATCATGCAGCTACTTAGTTATTTTTGAGGTTTCTGTTCCATTTCTTATGATACGCCTATAACTAGTTTTATTCCCTTTTTCAGACTGCCAAATTAGTTCAACAGGTTTGTTGAGCTCCCATTTTCAAAAAGTGTAACATGGTTTTGTTTCTAATTAAACAAATGCGTCATTTCTTCCCAAGAAGGCTACCTGACCTAAATGTGTGCCCTTTCACATAGATGTTGCCCTTGGGGCTGGCTCCTGTCCTTTTAAAGATATGTCCAGCTAGCTTTCCTGTGTATTTAGTAAGCTCGGATCTTCCTGGGATTCACAGATGTTCCCTACAATGAACCCCCCCCCCCATTAATAGTCAGTCTTATTAAGTATACTTATATTTTGATTCTTTCCCCACAGACATGTCATTTTTGCTCCAAGCAGTCACAACAAGTATGCAGGAGAATCCTTCCCAGGGATCTATGATGCCATGTTTGACATTCAAAGCAAAGCTGATCAACGTGAAGCCTGGGAAGAAGTGAAGAGGCAAATTTCCATTGCAGCCTTCACTGTACAGGCAGCAGCAGAAACACTGAAGGAAGTAGCATAGGATGATGGCTTTGAAAAGTCACACATAAAAGTCTGACATGCAGAGTAGGTCAGGCTACCGCAGTGACCCAGTCTCCTCTGAATGCCTGCCGTATCTGAGTTTCCAACCTTCCAAATGCATGCAAATGTGCTGGCAGGGTAAGCAGGAGCTTTGTGTGTCAAAAAACTCCTGAGCTAGAAATTACTGCGTCTCTGACACTGACAGAACTGCAGCTTTATGAACAGCCCCAGATGGAAGCAAATTTGGATGTGGGGAGAGTGGGGAGGGTGGGGAGCAGGAACAATCAGTTCCCAATTAGAGTTTTCTGAAAGATCTGCCAATTTTGAGAACCTGTTGTTTTGGAAGTATAATTACACAACCAGTTATTTGCCAAGCTACCTGTAACTTTTGTCCATAGCAGTGATCAACAGAACACATTTTGAGAGAAAAAATATAACACTTTTCAGCCTGTGTATCTTTCCTGTTCTGATAATTACTTTTATAATATAAGACATCAGAGGCATTCCTGTGTTTTAGAATACATTGTGCAGGACTGGTGAATGCTCCTTGCACTGTTTTGCTCTCTCTTTTCCTGAAAAAAATAAAATAGTGGCCTTCCCTCTGATGAAATCCAAAGCATGTTCTCAGGGGCGTAAATGCCCATCCCTCTGAAAGCCACTATGTATCTTCCTCCTTTATTTGCACTCTGGAAAATAAAGATTTTGGGGGACAACCAAAAGCTGTGCTCTTTTTGGCACTTTCACTAGTCCCAAAGCCATGGCAGCTTTTGTTCCTACTTTTTCCCAGGAGATCTTTTTCAAGCAGATATCTTTGTCCAGCTGAAAGAGCTGGAAGAAATTGTCACTATTGGAACAGGGTTTGAGATTATTCTGTGTTCAACTACAACTAGAAGAAAGATTTTACATTCAAAGATAAACTGAAATGCATGAGGATGGTAATTGTACAAAACTGTTAAATTTGTAAAAAAAAAAAAAGGATTCTTGCTTCATTTGCCCTTTGATATAATTCTCATTTACATGCTTTACAACTAATAAAAATGCTACAATTTTATTTGATCACATTCCAGTTTGTGGGAGCTGACACTAACCAATTTCTTCTTTAATGTAAAATATACTACAGTTTTTCTCACGACCATAAATTGCACCGGGTTGTGGGAATAAAATCCTTTTTTTTTTATGGAGAATAGAACAGATGTGGTACTAAAAGGGATAGAATTAGAGAAACAGGACAGAGGAGTTGTTCTCATGTCAGATGCCTTGAATTCAAACAAGGGAACCAGAAATTACTATACTCAGGCACATGAGGAGGAAATTACACTTCCACAGTCCATGCTTTACCTCTTCTGTTCAAAAACAGAGTGCTTAACTGACCTTGTCAGCACACACCTAAGAGAATGAGTAGTCGATGCTGGGGACACCAGAACAAGGAGACGATTCTCCCCCTCTTCTCTGCTCTGGTGAGGCCTCACCTGGAGAACTGCATTCAGCTCTGGGGTCTCCAACATAATAGGGATGTCAGCCTGTTGGAGCAAGTCCAGGGGAGGCCACAAAGATGATCAGAGGGCTGGAGCACCTCTCCTATGAGGAAAGGCTGAGAGAGCTGGGGTTGCTCAGCTTGGGGAAGGAAAGGCTCTCGAGAGACCTTATTACAGCCTTACAGTATATACAGTATATATATACAGTATATAAAGGGTCTACAAGAAAGCTGGAGAGGGACTGTTTACAGGGGCATGTAGTGATAGGACAAGGAGGAATGGCTTCAAACTGGAACAGGGTAGGTTTAGAGTAGAAGAAATTATTGTGAGTGTAGTGAGTCATTGGAACAGGTTACCCAGAGAAGTTGGAAATGTTCAAGGCCAGGTTGGATGGGGCTTTCAGCAACCTGGTCTAGGTGTCCTTGCCTATGGCAGTGGGGTTGGAACTAGATGATATTTAAAGTCCCTTTCAACCCAAACTATTCTATGATTCTATGAACAGTGACTACATTTTTGTTGTTCTCTTTATTTCTACCTAACTGGGGATATTCATAGTTACTAAGTTCGTCTCCACATCTGTAGCTGAAGTTATTGCTTAAGGATGTGATATCTTGCAAATGGTGACTGGTAATAATTGCACTGGGTTTTTTTCCCCTTTTTTCAAATCGTGCACTCTTCCTGCTCCATCATAACTTTACCTTAACTGCAATGGGCAGTAATAGAATGTGCTCCCAAGAAAGGGTTAGAATATCTAGATAGCTGAAAAAAGCCTTTAGTGCCCCTTCCTCGTGAGCAGCAGGCAACTTTGGAACTGTCAGTGCTTGCTGCTTTAGGATCATCAGACGATAAGGCAAACAAGGAATTTCCACACAAAAAGGAAATATCTGATGAAGTGTGCCTCCTCCTTCATTTATGGAAATACCTTTAACAGTATAAACTAGTGAACAAATGTTTCACCAGTAAACGTACTCTTTCAGTGGCAGCTAGCCTTCGAAGTTCTGTACCGTTACCTTGCTGCTGCAAAAGAATATATAATCTCCTCTTGTTTCCCTGTGCAGTTGGAAGCTGTAAGAATAAATTACAGCTCACAACAGGCTGAATGCACAGCTGGCATCGATCGCTTTGTTCCTCTTGTCAACTTAACTGATAACTCTGTATGAACGTACAATTCATCCCAACCTGCTACATCCTAAGTATACAAATCAGCTTAAATCTATTTCCATTAGTGTCTATAAAGTTCTACTGAAGGAGAGTGATATCCAAACCCTCATAAATAAGGAAACCAAAGCACTTATAAATGGCTTATACTAATTGATTTCCAGGAAAATCCCATATTCTCAGTATCAAAAGGATCAGTTTCTCAGAACTGCGACTGCCTTTCCTTCCGCAGTGAGCAGAATCTTCTGTTCTACAGATGAGCAAAAAAGCAACTGCTGATGTTCCTCAGCCCAAAGGCTGCTGTATTCATGTAGCTTTGCCTGCCCATAATTTCAAAGTGTGGGAAGGGGATTTTTTAGATTCTCCTTAAAAATGGATAACACTGGATCACCTACTCTGTCCTTTCCCAATTCCATTAACAGTTCCTTCACTCAGCCTTGCTGAGTGAAGCAATCAGTTGATCCTACAGTTGAGAGAAACAGACCCTTCAGCCTGCAAAGTGACTGAGGCTGTAAAACAATTTGGTAAAATTAAACTTGGATGAACCAAATATCACTTGGGTATTTGGGCTGTCAGCCATCTCTTTAGAAAATCAGTTTCAAAAGGACAGTGCCAGGAAGCTTTTTTCATCTTGGAGACAAACTTTTAAGCAGGACATGTTGTGATAGTAAAGGAGGTAATGGTTTTAAACTGGAGGACGGTCAATTTAGATTAGATGTAAATAAGAATATTTTTACCAGGCAGGTGGAGAAACACTGGAACAAGTTGCCCAGACTGATGGTAGATGCCTCATCTCTAGAAAGATTCAGGGTGAGGTTGGACAGGGTTCTGAGGAATCTGACCTAGCTGAAGATGTCCCTACCCATGGCAGTGGGGTTGGACTAGATGGCCTTTAAAGGTCCCTTCCAACCCAAACCTTTCTTTGATCCAATGATTCAGATTCTCTTATGGTTGAAATGCCTTTGGTTTACCTTTGGAAAGAAATCCATAACACTTGGTGCTGGAATCTCCAGGTGACACTGTGTCAAACGGAGCTGGAGATCTCTCTGCAGCTGGTAGGAATAGGATATACTCAGCATGACCTGTTTTTTTTTCTTCTAAATTCCTCTATTTTCATTCATGAGATTTTAGTGTACAGTTAACAGTGCTATTAAAAAAGCTGAATGATGGTGAATGCCATGGACTTCCCTACGGCAGAGCAGAGAAGACAACACTAATTAAACGAAATACATAATTCTCGTTTCTGCTACACTATTCTGAGCCAAAGTGTTGTACTCCTCACTGAGCAACACCTGCTACACAGAAAGTGCCCCTAGAGAAATCAGTAGGAGCTGAATTCAGGAAGCAGTCTTTTTTAAGGTAAAAGATTGTTCCCATTACACCACTGAGACTAAAACTGGAATCTGTGAAGTCAAGGAAGCTCCTGTCATTGTCAACACAGTGCTTCTCCGAATGGATCCTACACCTTTAAACATCTTCTTCAGCTTGGGAAGCTCAAAGAATCAAGGAGGAGGAAGAGGAGGAGGAGGAAGAGTGCTTTGTTAGGCACCTCATGGAGGAGAGGCTGAACCTAGTTCAAATAAACTGCAAACATGTTACAACCTGCTATTAAGGGAAAGAACAGGAGAGGCAATAATAGAAAAGCATTTCACAGGAGAGTATTGGATAAGAACAGACTTGCTATGTTTACATGGCACCTTCCCCAGATGTGCTTTGCTAGCTTGCTGAGAGTGCAGCTGACATATTCCTGATGCTGCCATCCACATTACTTGCAAACTTGGTTGTATTTTTAGAAGGATACCCAAGTCACAGCTGCTGGACACAGTGACTGTTGTGACACTACACTCTTATGTAACCCATAAGAAGCAGGACTTCAGGCTGAGGAAACATTGCCAGCTGAGAACACTGAGCACTGGAGAATTTAGCTCTCTCTGAGATCACTCATCCCTTCAGATATTCCCGGAACTAACACCCTCCCCCCTCACCTACTAAAGCACTGCTTTTGTTTCCTCAGCTCTGTCTCCCAAAGCCATGTTTCCATACTCTTTCCACCTGAGCCTGCATGCCCAGACACCTGCACTAAAGCTACCGTCAGCCTGCAACACATACCAAATTATCCTGGCACCTCCACTTGCAGGAGTGTGAGCACTGACAGCAGTGATAGCATCACCCACTGCCACGGCAGAGGAGTCAAACACAAGTATCCTGCAGGTCATCTTATGGGCAGAACGAAACACACTTCATAAGTAAAGCCAGGTTCATTGTTAGTGTGCTTGAAATCTTAACAGTGATCAAAGAATGATTAGTCTCTATTATTAATAAAAGAACAAAGTAACAAAGTAGTTCAGTAACAAAGCAGTTAGAATATTTATGGGCTGTTTTCCTTCTCAGGATCTCCAGTATCATGTGCCCCTTCTCTAAACATCTCATGTCTCTGGTCCTCTACAGCACATCCCATGCCTGTTTTCAAGGCCCTGCTTGTATCAGACTGGTATTCATCTGCTATATGGCGCTAAAATCATAAATATGTTGCTCTACACAGAAAACCTGCTTGTTATAGGATCTATAGTATCTATGTACACCATGCAGCTATAGATTGAGAAACAAAGTAAAACAAGTCAGGCAACAGCCACCTGGTCATGAGAAAACTTTTAACAGCCAAACAAGCCACAACAAAGCTCTGGGCAGGTGAAGAGAAGTTCAGAAGAGCAAGCCTAGCATTCCTGAGACAGACCCTGCAGAGCTGGAACAAAACTCGTGCTCTGACACCAGCCATGGGAATCCTGTATTCACTGAGCTGTCAGCAGAGATCAGTATTCAGGGACTACTTAGAGGGGAATCCCAAGTTTTTGAAAGAACAATCATTAAGGAAAGCTACTTATCCATAGTCATATTTACACTTGGTGTCTAGTCCTGGCAAATCTGAGAAATGGATGAAATGGATCCAGCTTTTCTTTCTAAATTTTCAAACCATCCCTGCTCACCTAATTCAGCCTGTCTGGACTTTGGTTTTTCAAATATTCTTGTCATCTGCAGTCTGATAAAAAGTAACTTGCCCAAGGACTAGGTATTCATATGGGATTCAAAGTGTAAATGCAAGACTCAGCACCTGCCTTTCAGGCAGCATGACACTCAGTTTTGTACTAAAGCACAATTACTAGAATATGGAGAAGCACTGGCAAAATCTATCAGCTTTCTCATGGCTACTGCTCATTTTGCAGACAACTATACTTAACATTTCAGTGAAGAACACCTGCAATATATGAACGGAAAAGGAGGATGTACAACACCGCAGGTTGCAGTATAACCCTGGAAAGTTATGCTGATTTAAGTACCCCACGGGACAGTTTAAGGTAAAACATACATGCACTATATAATAAAACTCTGAAATGCAAAAGCTCATTAAAGTTACACATGCTTTAGCTTAAGAATTATGCACTCAGCATTTTGGTACTGCCACTCAACCATGTTGAAGTTTTTGGCCACTTTGCATTGCACAAGTCTCAACCACACCACAGTTTCCAAGCAACATGCATCTATACACCAGTTCAATATTAAATGCAACAACTTTAATTGGCTGTGTTGTAAAGTGAAACACTGAGGAGAAATAACAGCAAAAGAAAAAATGCTGACCAATGCCACTCTGCTCACACAACAAGGAAGTGAACCCTTACAAACAGATGTGAGAAAACTGTGAAACACTAGAGTTCTGCAATTGGAGTTATTGCTTTATATTAATCTTGACATATTTTCTATTAATTATTTCATTTTTCTATGAACATGTGAAAGCACTTCTCTTAAAAACTTATTTTCAACAACATTTCAATAACTGTCAGTTTACCAGATTTCTTTTCTTCACAGTTGTTACCTGCTCTTGGAAAGCACAAGCATCCCATTTAATTTATAAAATCCATTGAAGTAAAACTTGTAACAGAAGCACTGACAAGCTTCCAATTCACAGAGCTACTCTTAAAGAATGATTCTTTGTTGTAGGTTTTGTTCATGAGTAGACATTCCAAATGTTAACTGCTTTCACCATGGGCAAAACATTTAAAATTTGGTTTAATGTTTATGTATACAATGATATAACTTGCTTACAAGGCATGTCCTTGAAAAAAATGAAATAAGTCCCTTGGGGCAGATAAGTACACAGTATCAACTCTGCTCCTTAAACACAAGCCTTAGTTCCAGTTAAGGAAGAACAAATTAGGTTAAGCACATTAGGCCAGAAGCACATTAGGGTAGTTTTCTCCCAAGCATGGCATTCAGCAGTAATATTGTAGTATCAATATTTATCTTAAGTTTAAAACACATTTCAGAGAACAAAGTTTCTGTACTAAAAAAATTTCATAGATGGTTGTAAGGTAACAGCTCTGACTCCAGAGAGCTTTGAATGGTTTTTGTTGCAATGCAGCTTCCATCAAAATTTAAGAAGGAACTAATTTATGAAATACTTGTTTCCAGTAGGTAACCAAAATATCTTAAGACGATGCTTCCTTCTAATGCACAAGCGCACTGTCTGCAAAAACACCTGATCCCTTTCTGGATAGCCAGAATCAGTCACCATACAGGTAGATCAGTGAAGCTGAACAGACTGATCCATTTCACAAACATTAGGATTACCTGTTCCTACAGCCCCACCGTTCTTGGGCTCACAGGACTAACTACAAACACGGTGGGCATGTACATTAATTCTGTCAGGAAAATGAAATGTTGAGAAGTTAACAGAAACATGGTAACTTTAGGAACATGATTTGCAATCTGTGCTGTCAACAGAGAAGGACCACACACTGCCCACCTCTCCTCCTTACTGCTACCTCCCCAACACCTACCATCCGTTTTGCACACAATCTCAAAGAAACTGAATTTGCTTGATGAACACTCATTTGTCACCATAACCATGGATTAGCTTACAATGTCTGTGACAGCATCTTGGTTAACTCTGTTTAAAATACCTGCCCAAACTTTGAGAAAACTTGAGTATTTATTACCACAGAAAATTTTAGGCCTCAAGAAGTCAACACCTCTACACAGTGGGAGTGCCAGAGGTTTTGACATGTATCTTCTTTCTTTTTCCAAGAAACCAGGAAAAAAAAAAAGAGCAAAGAGAGAATATCTTCAGCAACGTTAGAAACAGCCCAAACATTGTATTTGGAATTATTCCACTTCCACTAAGCTTATGACAGCTCAAAATTCTTGAACTATTACCGTGAACGAGACAGGCCCCTACCCGAGCAGCCACCCTCAAATTTCTGCAAAACTCACGTTTCCTGACTGGGCTGTTGCGTTAGAAAAGCAACAGGCAAAGAAAGAAACTACAGGGTGGGGAAAAACCCTTGGACATGCAGTTTCCCTCCTATACAGACTCACATGTGGAAATGCCCACTTGCATTTTATTTCAACAACCACGTTGCAAATTCAAAGGGAAGTTCTCTCCCATAATAAAAGAAGTCAGAAAAACACCCCAAATGCAACCAGCATGTAATAAGAATTTTATTGAATACATTTAGAAAAAAATAGAGCATGAAGACATGAGATTAATTTCTGCATATAATTTCTATTAATGCGCAGAATCAGCCATGCAAAAAGCCATCTCCCTCCCTTCAACCGTAATTCAAGATTCTTATAATGGTAAAATTATTACCACATTAAAAGAGTGTTCCAGACACATAACTCATTACTTTAAAAAGGATCTCCTTCCTGAACAGAGATAAAAAAATTTAGTAGCAAACTGGGAAAGATCAATGATTAAGAGGTACAGTATTTAATCAGTACTCATGCCATGTTTAAAGAATGCAAGCCAAAAATGCATCATTATGTAGAATACATAGATTTTTTTTTTTCCAAGGCAAAATTCCTAGTAAAACTAATTCCTAAACTACTGAAATGGTGACTTGATAACGTACATGATCCAGAATACCATCCAATTCAAGATTTTTTGGTCGTTATATCAGTGCCACATATGACCTAAGAGTCAGAGTAGCTGAACAGCCCAGTGCTTAACAGTATATTAACATTAACCATAAATTCCAGTTCCTGCAAGACATATTGTTACAGATACGAGATCACAGAATCATAGAATTGTTAAGGTTGGAAAAACCTCTAAGATCACCAACTGTCAAGGTAGCACCACCACCATGTTCACCACTAAAATCACGTCCTTAAATGCCATATCCACATGTTTTTTGAACAGCTGTAGGGATGGTGACTACATTGCTTCCCTGGGCAGCCTGTTCCAATGCTTGACAACCCTTTCCATGAAAAGTGCTTTTCCTAATATCTAATCTAAACCTCCCCTGATGCAACTTGAGGCCGTTTCCTCTCATCTCATCTGTTGTTACCTGAGATGTAATGTTAGGTAGGAAATGTGTAATGTTAGGTAGGAAAATGGGCTTATACATGAGGGATGTGATTAAGATCCCTGTCACAAACTTGTACATCTATGCAATTTTTCATATTAAAAAGGGATTTTGAAGGTAAAGTTTTATATGCACCTGGACAGTCAGTTCTGACACATGTAATGTGCTGTGTAAATGTGTAACATGTAAACCCATACCGAAACACAGCTTTTAAAGACTTGTTAATTATAAAAATACAGCTAGACTGTATCAAGTTAATCAATTTAATACAGCACAACCAAAAATGTAAAAAAAAGGATAAATTTAACACCAAGTATTCCTGTTCATACTTGTTTGCCATTTAGTTTCATTATTATTAGGTGAAAGCCTACAATCAAAAATCACTTTGCTTACTTTTCCAATCTTGCTTTTGAGAAAGTATCATGACTGGTTTAGTACACCACAGTTGGCCTTACCTTCTTTCCGCATTTTTTAATAAAATTTACAGACAAGACAATATTCCATCTAAGTGTCAGCTACCATTATTCATGTCAAGATGTCATTGCATGAAGTACCAAGATCAGGCACTGGTATGTTCAAGCCTATTGTGAGCAACTGTTCAAAACATCCAAATTCAGTGAAAACAGCTCTTGCAGCTTGATGATGGATGCAGACATATGGTTCTAAAAAACTGCTAAGAATTACTGCAGTTAAACAGAGTTATGGCAGTCTAGACCATCTGAGAGTTTATCTTCTTATTCTGAAAAGCATCACAGGCCACAGAAATTATTGTAAAGTAATTATTGTAAAACCTATACCTTCTTGCCCGATCAAAGCTGCTGCGGTTTTTACGGGCTGTTTGTTTTCTTACTTTTTTAAACAGGTAAATTTTAGAAGTGCTTTTACTGCCACTGATGGGAAAAGTCATTATAAAACTTTTGAAGTATCTTGAGTCTTGCGCTGAACGTACGAACAACAGGAGAAGAGCAGAAGAAATGAACAAAAAGCAAAAGCAAAATTGAGGAACAATGTTTACAGGAGCTTTCTCCTACTTATGGACAAGGTGACTCATCTATCAGCACAATTTAGTTTGAAAGGGTGTAACAGTTACTGGGTCCCAAAGCCTGCAGTATTAACAGCTGATAGTCCATTCATCCACATTTCTCTCCATTTAGGTTTCAGTATACTAGGGCAGAATATGACTTATTTAAAAAGAGAAATTCTGTTTTCCCAAGGAATTCCATTTCCCTTGTAGTTTTTTAGAAACTACATATAAACCTACTGCATGTAAGGATGAAAATAAAGTGAAGTCTTCCACATTTTTTCAACATATTTAGGGTATTTATATACCCATATGGATAGACACGTTTGAACTTGCTTCTTAAATAAGAACTTTATCCTGGCATTTAAACACTACTTATTTTGTTTTCCAAGTTCAGAGTTCTGCACATACAAACACATATGGCATGCTAGTAGCTGCAGCTAACTAGAATTTTTCATCCACTCAAGTGATTGGTCTCAGTATTATACTAATAAGTGCTTCAGTTGTTGGTTCAGAACACCTCAGGGAACATCTGTTTAATCTTCAGAGAATCACTTGGCAGGCACACATTTTTGTAAGCTTGTACCCTATCACTTCAGGGTACCTGACATTTTAAAATTTATTAAAAGAAAACAAAAAGAGAGGGGCGAAAAAAACTATTATCAGAGGTTAACAGAATCTATTCAGCAGAACTTAGAGCTGGAATTTTTAATAGGGGTCCAAGAGAGTATGTAACCACACTCCCTTCAAGCAAATGAGGAAAAAGTATCTTGAAATGAAGGTAAAGAAGCACCAAAACAAATTTCATATATACATCACTGGTGCTACTTTCTTGGTGTTTGGGGATGGTTTCTTTGGTAATGTATTTCCTACTACTTTAATCATGAAGTAGGACTTCAAGTATTGTTAGAGACAGAACTCTGAGCTCAAGTCAAATTGTACCCGTTGCAAAACAACAAGATTCTTAGAAATCCATATTTCACTTCAGAATGTCTTTACTATGTTCTGCGTTTCTCTTGGCATTGTGCCAAGTCTGCCAAGGCTGGTAGATGAGCATCCATGCATTTTAACAGTCCACAGGACTGCTTGTATATATATATATATATATATATATATATATATATAAGATTTGGCACAGTAAATAATGATCTGCATTTGGTATGACTTACATAGGAAAACGTTATTTTTATTTCAGCTGCAAGCCGAAATTAAAAAAATATTCCAAGCAGAAAGAGAAAGCAATATTACTGTGTGTGTTGCTGTTTGGATAAAAATCTCATCTTTACAACTATCCTGTTTTCAGCCACATATCTTTATTGATGAAGAACTGAAAACAAAAATAAGGTCTTGATTTGTAATTACAGTCTGTTCAAGGAAATAATATTTTTAAAAAATATTTTAATTCAAAGGTACAATTAAAATTTGAGACAGACATTTTAAAGCTTGTTGTTTCTCCTAAGATATATCCTGTAGATAAATGAAATTCTTAGATTACCATACTCAAAGTTAAAATCTATCTCTATGGAAATAATTTTCTCAAGAAACCTACAGTGTCCTGTCTTTTCATACTACACATACCCACCTACTCTGAAGAAAGTCTTGAGATTTTGAAAATTGTAGAATAGGACAGAATAGACATTCTAAAGATCATCAAACATATACAGCACTTTGGTAATTTTACAATAGTCTGCTGTTTGTGTACTCTTCACAGCTGAAATGCTAATTCATCCAGCCATTTCACTGTCCATTTGCTTTTATATTTAACCCTTCAAATAACAAAGGAGTAAAAAAAAAAAAATCCCTTCTGACCAACTTTTTTTTCATTTTAACCTGATCTCCTGCTTTTATACATCAAAGACAGCAAGAGTCAGTAAGTACTGAAATCCCTAGCAAATATCATTTATTCCATCCCTCCATAGCCAACAGGCATTGAAACAAATTTTCATTTCAGAAGACAAAAGCGCAAGTCTATAAGTGTTATTTCATATTATGTTTCTGTAACCTTTTATTCTAGATGTACAACTGCATGCTATCCAAATTCAGATTTTTGTATCTGCCTTACTGTATGCTTCAGAATGAACAGTGTTGAAGTTAACATGGGCTACCGAGTACATCAAGTCTAAACCAATCAGCTGAAAAACTAACACACACACTGTGAACTGAGAACTGGGATAGTCAGTGGGATATCTACTGGGAGAGTCAGTGCATGGTAGGTAAGGTTGCAAGCAAAGGGCAATAGCTCTTTTACTCTAAATTCCCATGGAGACACTTCATCTAGCATAAATATACTCACGGGAGCAAGAGGAGAAATAGCTATTACGCTTCAAGTTTACACCCCCATTTACTGTGCGTCAAAGTTCTTTGTAGAAGGGAACATATGATCTAGCATTTAAAAAAAAATCTATATAAAAGTTAAATATTTGATAACAGTAGCAAGTCACCACTTCATAATGGGAAATAACTTGTCTCTTGGAATCGTTATTGATCCGAACTCTCTTGTTTCGGTTGTGTGTCAGATACTGGTAATTCAAGACTTGCCCATAACAGGGGCTCTGCTTTTCTCATAGTGAGCTCAATCTTTGTAGCTGTCATGTTCACATAACTCCTCTTTACATCAATTACCTAGAACAGAAAATATATTTCACTCTTCAGTTTAAGAAACAGACTGCTAGATATCTGGGAATTAAGTTAGGGAGTACCTCATCACTAAATTTCAGTAGCACTTAGGTAGATGGAGGTCCCTCTGGTATCTTGAAAAGTCAGGTCTTCCCCAATCCCAAGCTATGGAATGTTAATGGCACAACCACTTGCCCCTGCATATCTAACACTGGCTAACATGCATGTAAGCACACAACTATACAGTGTCAAAGGTTTTCTGCAATGGTGCTGCAATCAGAAAGGACCTCGGAAGGTCACCTTCTGTGCCAGCATCAATTACGATGCCACACCTGGGGCATTACGTTCAGATTTAAATGTAATTACTGAATGACATGCAACTGAATTTCTTTCAATAAACAGAGTAATAAGGAAAGCCAAATCATTTTGATAGAGAAGAAGCTAAAGGCTTGTCTTTTGTTTTTTCTGTTTTGTTTGTTTGTGTGTGTGTGCTTTATTGTTTGTTTTTTTAATAGATAAATTATTCCTATACTTACTCCCCATAACTTCACACTGCGATGAAATTCCTTTTCTCCTTCGAATACAATATGCATATTTACCTTAACAGGAAAAACAACAGAAAATTAGAAAATTTTATCAGGTTAATAAAACATTTGACAACTCAAGCATGTTGAATCAAAATATACCATGTCAAGACTTGGGTCCCACAATGACCAAAGTGATCAAACTGTCCCTCAGGAACTGAAGTAAGTATTTATTTTAAAAGATTCTGATACATTAACTTAGTCAATAGTGGCCACTGGTAGCTGTATAATTTACAAATCAGAGAAGCACTTTAACACTTGTTTAATATGACTAGCTGTGAAACAGGATACAATGAAGAATGATATTAAATTACGTTAAGTCAAATACAATTAAACTACTAATCCATAATTATTTACACATACAGTGATGCAAATCCATCATGTTTGGGTTTTAACTGCAGAAGTAAAAGTAAAGAGTTTTTTCATTTTTGGCATACTGTATTGCAGCTTTTAAAAAGCCACATATTAAAATGCAAATGTCCAAACAGAAGGGGAAAAAAAAAAAACAAGCTATACATACTTGAACAAACAAAAATGCCAAGAAAAAGTCGTTACTCCAAAAAGACTCTTGTGCTACCTCTGCCTTGAAAATAAAGTCTGAGCAGATCTTCCTATCCTAAAGTTGCTGATCTTAAGGTAGATCCTCACCATTGTGCTATTTGCTTCTACGTAGCTCAGATCAGGAACAGAGTTTTTAGCATACACAGAAATAGTCACTTCTCCTCCAGTCTGGTGCCAATCATGCCTGCATGGAACTACTTTCTTACCCTATATAAGGAAAAAGGTAGAGAAAAAAAGACTTACCATTATATTCAGGAATATTTTTTAAAATATTAATCAGGAAAAAAGCCCAGTACTTTTTTAGTAGCCAATAAATATTTCTTTTTAACCTTTGAATGGAAATATTTTTCATCTTGTAATTCTTCAGTTTGCCCCCAACATTGCAATGAAATACCTACAAACTAAACAGATGCTCTCTCTGTATTTGTTATACTAGTAGGCAAATCAAGACACTTAATTAGATGAAGACCAGAAAAATCTTCAGATGTGTAAACAGAATCCAAATTAGATGGAAAAAGATGCTTCCATCCATGCCCCTTACCCATGGAACCTCACTGACCTTATCTGCCCTGCCATCCCTACCTAAACAACAACTCGACCCCTGAATGGAACTGGAAGTACAATTATTTTACTCACAACATGTACGGCTGCTCTCTTCATGCTCTCCGGGAGAGGAAAGACATCTTAACAATCTTAAAAATAATACATATGGAATGTATTCTATATAGAATACTACAGACTTACTTAACTAACAAAATGGAAAAGACTGCTCTTTTTTTCTGAGGTTGCCAAAAACTTTTACCATGAAATAGTAATACTACACACCACTAAAAAGAAAGGTTGTAGCTATTACAAATATACCTGTCCCACAGATTACTTTCTACTCCATTTCTCAGTTATCCTGCTGTCCACAATATTTCAGAGGTAGTAATTTGTAATAGCTCAACTACAGCAATAACTCAAGCAAGCTACACACTATGTTTCAGTATTCAAAATTCAGAACAGTCAGCTACAGAGAGCAATCTCAGTGCTTCTTACCGCATCCTTTTTAGTCCATACGTGTGCTCCTCTTGCACAGCCTTCTTGAGCTAAAAATGTATTGAAGTCAGAAGTTTTTCTTTTACAACAGCTCCAATACTTCATCCTTGAGAGTTTGCAAAGTAATTAATAAACAATATTTAGGACGTTATTTACCACGAATACTTAAGACCTTTCCTTTGCACGATATTACTGTTAATTTAGTATACTCTCTTCAGGCACGGCCATTTTTGACTGAACAGGCAATACAAAATAAATCAAGGCAACATCTACAAAGAAAGCATGAAGACATAATGCACTAGTTAAAAAAATTGAAGCTAACTGAATACTAACCCTTCATGGAATATAGGTACCCCAGAATGGTATATACATACTTCTTCTGTGCTGTGTGGTCCTTCGTATGTCTAGTAAAACAAGTAAGTTAAAGTGTGTTACTGTTACAGGATTTGGACCAAAGGAAAAAAACCAAACCAACATACAAAAGAAACACTGAACAAAGCACTACAAAGCTTTTTGGTAAATAATCTAAATCTAATTGCCTGTCCTAGATTTTCAAAGTAGCCATTTGACTTTCATTCACAGAAGGTTCCCTGGCACTGCTAGGAAGCTGTACTTTGTATTAGTGCAATTGCGTTGACATCAATGGTGACACCATTTATGCTCATAAAGGTCACTTTAGATCTTCAGAGATACCCATGTTAAAAATACTCTGAATATTCAGAGCAAACAAGAACTTAACTGGTAAATAAATTTATCATTCATAAAACACACGGATTCTCAAAATGAAGTAAAATAAACAACATACAACTTAGCCACTGAGTATCAGATCAGTTCTTCCTAACCCAAAGACTGCTGTAAGTTCTCCTCCTGCCAGATCTTCAGTAGATAATCCAAAATCTGTCAGGTGATCAATGAAATACCTATTTAAACCCTACTGTCCCGTTTTGTACAACAAAAGGGTGTCAAGTGTAAAAAACTTTCACTTCAAATGACTATGTAATATAACAACTAATAGTGGCGCTCAAGTGTTAAAACACTGACTTTTTGATTCTTCTGGCAGGAAGCATTAACTGATAAGATCTGTAGATGTTTCTACAGATCCTCACAGACCCTCAAGCGTTATCAGTATGCTATCTCTCACTAACATCATATTTAACATTTTAAGTTGAAACACATTAGTACCACGGATTTGGTAAGTTTACTAATTAAAAGTTCGGGACAGTCTTAAAAAATACTACCTTTGACTTAATGCAAACAACACACATTTGTCCATACTGAAGCGTGTTATCAATGTTCACTTTTTAAACCCAATGGACCTTGTGCCTTTTCCAAATCAACTTGCAGAACACAAGAAAATAAAACTGGTTGTTTAATAGTTTAGCAGCTTGGTTTAAGAGTAGAACTGAACCACTTACTTTTGAACAGCCTGCATTTTTACATGCCGTCCCAATCTTGATTTCATCACTATCTTCCTCTGTAAACAGAATAATATAGAAAATAGCAACTGAATTGTATAATCTACTAAACACTTTGCTTTTATTAAGAACTAAAACGAGCCAAGGAGCATATTAGAAAAAAACTCCCTCTCAAGCTATTTTCTGCCTGGCCCTGAAGTCTGCCAGAGAGGTACAAAGAAACAGAAGTTATGCAAACATTCCAAAAGCACTATTACCTATGCATATAATTCTAGGTTCTATACCTTTACACATTTTAAGTGGGGCAAAAAACAAATGATGAAGAGGATTATTACAATCACAGGGGAAGAAAACAATCATTCATCTCATTCAGTTTTGTAAAATGAAGAACCTAAAAGTCTTCCACTACTGTCTATAAATACACACAAGGAAATAACTGGGATACCATGGAGAAAAAAGAGCTATATTAGCTTGGCACAAGAACAAAAGAGCATAAAATAACCATTAACGTAGGTTGAAATTAGGAAGTTTTTCTTAAGCAGCAGTGTAGTTCTGGAACCAAATTCCAAACAAACTGTGGGCAGAGAAAGGAGGAAAAAGAGACAAGGGAGAACCAACTAGTCTTCAGATTAATTTCACCAGTTTATGAAAGACTTTATATGACACTGTGTTTGCAATAGTAGGAGTAAAGTTCACTTTTTGGAAACTCTGGCAGTCACCTATTCAGAAATGGATATTCCCAGTATGTCTGTTTTAACCAGGAAATCTCAGAAAACACACAGTTTAAATAACGTTAAGGACAACATACTGCTCCTGACATCTAACTTCACATCATTCATATTTAAATTTTGATCATCATTTCCTGGACTGGAAGCTATTTTCCACATTATTAAGAACTAGAATATAATTACATGAAACTATCACTTCAGAAACAACACAAAACAGCATTTCCTTTATTTGTGTGACAATTAGCATCATATACCTCCTTAACCTCCCTCTATCCTTACCTTTTTTCCCTTCATTTTCTGATGACAGTTTCAGTTTATCAAGAGCTTGCTTCAAGGAAGCTGACACTTTCAGCTGCAAATTTGTCATTGGTTCATCTGGGCTAAAAAAAAAAGGGCCATGTATTTATGTCAGCTTCATGAAAAAAGAATTAACAAAAGACAAAGTGGTAACTTTTAATCTCACTACAAGACTCTTCCTTTCTTACCTCCCTTACAACAACAAACAAACATAATTTGTAAATACCAATCCTTACTGTTTATGGAAAAACAGACTAGAAATTTAGAAGGCAGTCTTGGCTTTCATCAGGAAATCCTAAATACTCTACAATAATAGAAATAAATCAGAGATATTAAGGAATCTAAATACAAGCACCCTAAAATTATTTTTATGACTGTTTAAAACACTGAACACAACTACCAATGACTTTCTAAGCTATGAGGCTATAGACTTCAGTTTTTGATTCCTGTGGAGATAAGCACTGAGAGATCCTTGTCATAACCAGAATTCTTTTATCTCATTTTGAAGTCTGTGATAACATCATCACTGCTACCACACAAGCTCTTTTAAGGTTAATTTGGGGATTTTTATACTACATGAAACGTGCAACACTCTATAACCAAGCGAGTTTTAACTTGCCCAACTAACCACAAATTTGAAAAACTTAGTTTCATACACTGTACCTTGGCCTTTTAATTGTTTCCAATGGTTTTGGTGCCTGAATTATGTGTTCTTGAAATCTGGGTTTCAGTTCAGATAGCTCTTTCCGTTCAGAGGTAGTTTTGACTTCTGGTTTAACAGGTTCAGGAGGCTTCTCACTGTTATGGAGACCCTTTGTACAGCCCTATTGTGGAAAGTATGTGATTATATACATGTAGTGTAGTTTGTGTGCACAATTAAAAATTAATGAAAACTGCAACAAGTTTTCTTGACTTATTTTTTCAGCTCCATCTTCTCCTCTAGCCCACTCCAAACATTAGCTGTGGGATTTCCCTTGGAGCCAAAGTGGAAAATATCCTTATTTGGACATAAGTTAAAAGAAAAATGCATACTTTCTGTAATCAAGCAAAGCAGCAAACAATACTGACCCTCTTTCATTATTGGCAAGTAGTTCTATTAAAACCTATTTAGATAATTATAACCACTAAAGCTTGAAAATGAGACGACTTCAGCATTACATGAAAAAAAAATGGTGCATGTAAGAGCTAAGACAGTTTTAACAAAAGTAAGCAAATTTAAAACATGTAAGCACATGTACCATTTAATATTAATCACTGTCATTTGACATATACAAATTGTAAATAATCATGAGTACATACCACAATGCTTAAGAAGTCAGAAAAGTCTGTTGTTCTTCTCTTACAACATGACCAACCCTACAAACATTTTAGAATAAAAACAAAACAAGCATGACTACCATACTTGATAACAGCTTATAAAAAGAAAAATATTAATTATATTACTTTACAAGATATGGCACATCATGACTAGAGATTATTTTTTTCCCTTCAATGGACAGTATTATCTGCATTTTTAAAAGCCAGAAAAGTCTGTTACAGCTGGAACTTCTAATTCACTTGTGTTGCCTTAATCAAGTTCAGTAAACATGAGGCAACACTTCCATGACAAGTTAGGTGTCAACTCTGTACAATAGAAAACAGAAACGTTACTTATCTTATAAAGTAACATATAAGCAAACAAATACTATACCTGAGACTAAGCTCACCTGTGGCACAAGTAAAGGCCCTCTTCCTAAAATGACAGGGATTTTTTTCTTTCCTTGAGCCCTAGTCAAATCTTTCAATTGCTTATTTTCCCACAAAGCTGGATATGTGCATTGCACTGTCATCTAACTACATCAATCAAGAGCACTTTTTATTACATAAACCAGAAATCCAATTTTAGAGAAAATTGTCTTGCCACTGTGAATAATGTATCTTAGAACTCAAAGAGCCTTATTAAAGGCAGCAGTTTGACTAATGCACCACCACTTTGAAAGCTTAAGCGGTATGGCATGATGGGTTCCAGGTAGGTGGTTCTAAAATATCCTCAAAATATTAACCATTTCCACAGTCAAGGAGACGAAGGGTTCACCTTGCCTTCTTAGATTATCTAGAATTCATAGCAGGAGGAAAAACGCTCACTTGAAATTATGATAAATTTTTAATTAGGACAAGAAATAGGATAAGGAGAAGGGGGAAAGTGTTTTATAAACAGTGCATCTGTAAGAGAAAGAAGGAGTAAACATAAGCTTTTGAGGCAACTGTATAATCTCTGTCTTTATAATTATGTAGAACATTTATGTACTGTGCTATGAGCACAACTATAATTTTATAAAAAGAAATTGCCATAGTCTAAGTAATTGGATCATATTTAATCTCAAAGCATTTGTCCCAATTTCCCAGTGACACACAGTGGCCAATTCCACAGTCATGTACTGCAATATAAGCAATAGCTCGCAGAAAACACGCTGCCCAGCATATATGCAGAAGCTTTCACGAGGCCAAAAGACATCACATTGTGGACTGAGATGCACTGCCAGTAGAAGCAGTTCCTAAATACCAAGAAAAAAAACACCTTGCTCCAAAGCTCAGTTAAACAGCAGTTCAGTGTTCTAAGAAAGGTCACTTAGGCTACCTCTGTATTAACACAGTAAAAAGTGCCAGGATCCATTTCTGGACACCAGGTTTCTGACTATACACAATTAAATTCTTAGAATGATTTCTGGTACTGTTTTGGAAGTTGTGTCTCACTTTGGATGCAATCAGTAGATCCTGAAGTAGGAAAACAGTTTAGCACAAAACCAAATATGGGCTGTCCAGCTGGCCTAAGTGCTGGAGACCAGTCACAGGTACATTCACCATTGAAGAGGTAGCCCAAGAATCCTAGACAGCTGCATCAGAGGCATGGGTAACCAGTCTCAACCAACATTCTCATCTGGCTGATTAAATGAACACGACGGTTTTTTAAGGTAGACAAATGTCATGCACACATTAGAGCTTTAGCCACATTAGACCACAAGCAGCTGGTCTGAATTCCAAGCAGGTTAATTAACTGAGAGTATGACACCTCTCAATGGCTCCACAGACCTATTCAGAGGACCTAATTAAACTGTTGAGAGACCTAAACTTAATCAACAGGAAACATGTCATACAGACTTGTATGACATTTAGACCACGAGTAGAGTTTTTAATTTCTTCTTCAGGTTTAAGTGTGCTTTCCCAGTCTCATGGGGTTGCTCAAACATGATAGGCTGAACATCAGTTTCTCAACACAGAAAGATCTGGAGTTAAAAAGGAAAAGCAGCACACTGTTTTAGACGTACAGAAATAAATGTAACACTTAAAAGGACAGTTACATACTTACTTTGAGAGCATCATGAAAGACTGGCACACCTGGATGGTAGGTGCATGAATCTAGAAGAAAAAGACTATTATTAATATTCAGGCATACTAAGAATCTCTATTCATCTGATTACAAACCCAGCAAAAATTTCACACTTGTAATTCGTGTATGCTATCAGCTGCCCAACTTCCCCAAGTGCACGTAATTACTAAGCAAAATGCAGACTCCAGAGAACAAGTTTTCTGAGTGCATGAAGCAAACCTAAATAATCAGGACTTTGTTTCTTCTGTATTATACATCACCAACTAGAAAGCAGGCATCTAAGACAAACTTCTAGTTCCCTATGGAACAAGAAAACTTTGTGGCCTTCACCAATAATCAGTCTTTACGGGTAATTCAGCAGAAGTAAAAAGGTGACCTTATGGCCACCCAACAGACAGAAAATACTGATTTACAGCATCAAATACATCTACTTGCACCCGATCAGAGCTTTCTATGTAGAAGCACTCTGTCAAAAATTCTCTTTTAACACAAATCTTAAGTTCATGATTTTACCCAGGATGATTAGCTTGTTCTTTTTTCAATGTTTTTAGTATCCTAGGTCACCTAAGGACTTAAACCCAAAGGCTAGCCTTCCACGTACACAATTTTGACACGTCAATACTATTAATTATTAATAGATTCTGTACAAACACTACACTGAAACACAACCATCATTAATGAAAGTGTTGATCTTCATAGATGTTTATCAACATTACACAGCTGTTCCTTTTTACTTACGTATTTCTTTTAGGTGTAATATAATTGCTCTGATTATGTAACTTCTCTTTGACATTTATGGCATGCATAGTATTTTACTGACCTGACTCTAAAAGCAATGGTAAACACTAGCTGTTTTCTAGCCCTTAAACCAAAATTTTTTGTATTTGTTAGAAACAGCTAAAATTAAAAGTGAAACAAACAATTGTATGATAAGCCTCCATAAAGTACCAGAGTGAAAAATATCACAATTGCACATTGTAGGAAGCAAAAGAGAAAAGTGATAAATAACTTCATTAATTACCAGCCTGCAGATATTAAAAAGGAAAAAAAAAAAAAACCAAAACCCAAACTTCATTGTTTTCATCTTTTTTATAATTATGTAGATTTTAAAGAAATCTTGTTTAGTATAATTTTGTTTGATTTTATATTCAGTGCCTAAGTCTAAGGCAGTAATACTGTCTGACAGATAGCAGTTCCCACCTTAACTCAAAAGGCACATACTTCGGACATCGGTCCTTCAGTCAGACTTACAAATACATCCATGAACTTCATGGATGGACTTACAAATACATCCATGAATTCCTTCAGCTTCAGGGTGAAAAGCTAATGCTGGTAAACCTCACATGAAAATTAAAAAAAAATGTGGTTATTTTGTATAAAGAGCGCTATTCTTTTCCAAAAGTATGACAGTATGTCATCAGAAACATCATGAGAGTAAAAATGAGCTCTGTTTGTAGCAAAGATTATTTCTGATTTAGAAGACTTAAATGACTATTTCCAACTCCTCACAAGCATGTGGGTTTCGATGACGGAGCTGCTGTTAATCACTTGTAACCTTTTTAGAGACTAAAACCATTTTATGGTCGATTAACTCAGAGACAGCTCTTCTCCAGCTCACAAGTCAGATGCAGACAAGTGTCTGTCCATATGACCAATGCCAATCCTTCTTCCTTGCTCCCTGGAGCCTGCTCTGCAGGAGGTACATCATGGAGTAAATGAAAGCCCCCTTGGCTGCTATTTCATGAGGGCCAGGCATGCTCCACAACAGAAAGATGCCAAGACAAGGAGCTCTGCAATGCCTCACACAAAGGCACTGGGATTTTTCCGCTAAGCATTCTGACCATTCTCCGTCCTAGAGGGAGCAATACAGTAATTGAATAACAGTAAAACATCAACTCATTTTCGCTCACAGCGAGTCCAACAACTCTTATCTGAGTGAAGTTTACATTCGTAGAAGGATCCCATCTCAGACTGTGGCGAAAACTGGAAAATTAGGATATACATCGATGATCACCCACACAGTTAAAAGCATGTTCTATTTTACATTTTTCACTGAAAAAAAAGTAAAAAATAAATCAAGTTGCCTCTCCACTGTTATTAATAACTTTCCTTAACTAGGAAAAACAAAACTATTTCAAAGCAAGCCATTTTCTCTCACCTTCAGATAATTTTTGGACATCTAAGTACCACAGTTTTTCAGGTTTTTGTTGTTGCCTGTTTGAGGCCTTTTTAATGCTTATTTCATACCCAAACTGATCCCACTGTGCAAGTACTGCAATCATCTTACCACTACATCCTTGCTTATTTCTTTAAGCACTTTATTAGTCCTTTTATTAAATGTCAAAGTAGAAATCTGTATGGGTCATCCAAACTTAAGAGGTATTTACAATAAAAGCCTGTTGAATTCTTGAGGATGAAATTATGTATCTACCTACACACAGCTTGCAAAGAGCATGTGCTTCTGGCCTGGCAATGGACCAAATTAAACTGCATTAAGAAAAATCAAAATTACAGCCTATACCAAAAAAAGTTACACTGCAGTGAAGAAATCGAGTCAAGTACATGTGACATATACAATTTCAGTCTGGTTTTGCATACCATCTTCAACTGTCATAAAGCAGCATTGCTTTCAAACCTATGCTAAAGTGTGCATGTATTACCTCATACCACTGTTTTAATGACAAAATATGATCTGCCCTTGAAACAGATTAAAAATGTTCATATGGTCATTCACAGGTTAAAAAAAATAAATCAAAAACCTACTATCTCTTTTGAAGTTAGAACATAACTTCTATGTCAGATACTGTGCAAGTGTTTTACTACTAGTTAATCCATACTGTTAATGTATCTAAAACACATGAAATTTGTACCTTGCTAGGCACGCCACAGACAAATTCATAATTATGTGCTCAGTCACAACTGCACAGACATACCTTCAATCCTTTCCCTCAGGCTGTTTTTTCTGCCTCTCTTTAAGAGGCATACAGTCCTTCATGTCAGCCCGTTGCCACTTGCTCACTTTTTGGTAACAATGAGAGTTTCTACAGAGAATACATCAATGTATTATTTCAGCCATCAGATTCTGAAGAGAAGATTAATGGCCTCTTACATCAATCATCACTAAGGGAATGTCTGTACTACAGGCCAGATATTGACATAACCCCCTGAAAGATCCAGAACACCTTTGGGGCCTTCTGGACCCACAGTTTCTACTTATTCACTTAAGAAAACTTCCTAATAATATATTTTTTTTTCCTAAACATGTAAATGCAAAACTCATTAAAGGGATCTGTATTTTAGTTTAACACATGTACTAACTTTGAACCCCACAAAACTTTAAAGGTAAAGCCAAACACAGTTCTGAAATAAAACCAAACATTTGAACTTGACTGCATTACACAGTTAAATGTGGATTTAGATGTCTAAGTAGCTATCATTCCATTGACCTTGGTGCAGTTTAGGGATGACAGAAGTTATAATCACTCTACTGCTACAGAAAACATAAAGCTTGGTTTTCTGAAGTGATCTGTGAATAACTATGTTTGCCTTTAGAACTGCTTAGTCTAGGACACAGTAACTGTTCTAGTCACTTATCAAAACAAACTTCATCTCAAGAAACTGTTTTCCCCAATCCAAGCACCACAGTTAGCACTTGATCACAAACACAAGAATACGTCATAAAAAACTGTTCTTTTTACAACGAATACATGTGATGAAACCCCAAAAAGATTTTTTTTTTTATAAATAACCCTATCTGCTTTGTCTTTTAGGGCAAAGGGTGTAGGGATGGTGATGCTTCCACTAAATGGAAGCATTCCATAACTGTGCCTGCTTTTGTTGTTACTAACATTAGCAAGTCCTGCTCAGTATGCTGCCCTACTCTTTGGAAATACTTAGCTCAGAAAAATAAACACACTTTATTGAGGGTTCTTAATCATGGAAAATGCACAGTCTAGAACACGTTAGCCTACTTCTAATCCTGTTGATCACTAAAATTAAACTAATGCAAAGAGGGCATTCTAGAAATTCAGCCAACAGAGTTACTCTACAAATCAGGTTAGGGCAAGCCTACTGAAAACTCAGATCACCCTTTTGCAGCCTCTGCGGAATTATGAAACGTCAAATGACTGAGCTTTAAAGATGTCTCACCAGGTACTGCATTCCCAGTATACACAAGGGAAGCACCTCAGGCGCTCAGGGCACTTGGCAAAGCAGACACATGTGTCATTAAGATACATATTAAGATACATTTAATTACCTGCTGCAAGTCCACACATTAGAACTAAAAATAATAATAATAAAAAAAAAAAAAAAGCCGCTGGTAGCTGCTATGCATACAACACCCACAGAGGTCCTCAGCAGAAAAGCCTCTGTTGCTCAGGGCCTCCAGCTTTTCCCTTTAGACCATATGACAGCGACGTACAGACCCGGCCCAGCCCCGACCCCTGAAGCGGCAGCAAGCCCCATATGACAACACCAGTGTTCCCAGGCGGGCGGAGCGGAGGGACGCGCACCCCGCCGGCCGCGGCTCTCCCTGCCCTGCCCGGCCCTGCCCCGCGGGCGCGGTGACAGCCCCGCACCGCCACGCCGCTCCCGCCGCCGGCCAGGACACCGAGCGCGGCGGGCACCGCTCGGACCCGCCCGCAGACCCCTCCGAGAGGCCGCCCCTCGCACCCCCGCGCTGAGCGAGTGTCAGCGAGGGAGGCGCCCCGCGCCCCCCGCTCTCACCCTCCGTGTTGCTCTCGGGGTCGAAGCGCTGCCCGCAGCCCCGGTTGTAGCAGAGCAGCGACATGGCGGCAGCGCTGCCCCGCGGCTCGGGAGCGCGGAGCGCGGCGGGGCGCCGGACGGAAGGAAGGAAGGAGCAGCGCCGGGGGCGGGGCGGCTCCCTCGGAGGAAAGAGCCGGCCGGAGCCTTCCGGAATCTTCACGAAGCTTCGGGGGAAGCAGGGGGCGGGCGGGCACGGCTGCGCAGGCGCTGCTGCCGGAACCGCCGGGCCCGCCGGCCGAGCGCCTGAGGCTGGGTCCGGGGCTGGGCTGGGTTGGTGCGGGGGTGCTCGGCCTCGGGCTTTTTCTTTTTCTTTAGGAAATGACGAATGCTTACTTCTTAAATGCCTGTGATGCGTGTGAGATTGATTTAAAATACATACTTGTGTGTGTGTGTGTGTGTGTATTGAATGATTGCCTCATTTGCACAGAAGCACAGAATAGTCAGAAACTACTATGAAAAATACTGTTTTATGTTCTCTTCGTTCCCTGAAAGTTAGCCTAGGTCTTCCTGGGTGCTGCTCACCAATTTATGTATTCTCTATAGTGTGCCAGCTTACCTGGAGTATTAAAATAGGTTGTTTGTAAAAACAGTGAATGCTTTGGGCTGGAAGGGAGCTTAAAGATCATCCAGTTCCAATGCCCTGCTATGGAGAGGGACACCTGCCACTCGACCGGGTTGCTCAGAGCACCATCCAGCCTGGCCTTAAACACTTCCAGGGATGGAACATCCACAGCTTCTCTGGACAACCCGTTCCATTGCCTCACCACCCTTACAGTAAATTTTTTTTTTTCCTAATATGTAATCTGAACCTTTCAGTTTGACGCCCTTCCCCCTTGTCCTGTCACTACATGCTCTTGTGCGTAGAATAATTGTAGCTAGCTACATTTCTACATGCAAATACAAATTGATTTCTCCTAATTAGATGTCAACTGCACAGCTTTTAAAGTAGAATTGTGTAGCTGTTCATACAACATACAACAAATCCTGAAGCACATCCTCAAAAAATGAGCGAATTGATTCCAAGAAAGTGCTTTTTTATTCGGCATTTAAGGATGCAAAAAGGGCAATCAGGAGACTGCTTCCAATGTAGCCATGGACTTCTGGAAACTTGTAAGTTTTTGTGTGGTACCCTCTATGTGCTTCTTTATCTATGTCTCACAGAAAGATATACATTCATTTGAGCCATCCAATACCAAGTGTTCACTTTTGATCTGCAGCTCCCACTGAGGCCTGTTGTAAAACTGGGAGGATAAACTGCTTAGTTTCAAGCAGAAAAAAAACCCCCACACCTCTCTTGCTAGTTAGCAGAAGCATTTAGTGTATAAATACAAGTGGTGATATGAGTTTGGAAAGAACGAGGAGACGTAAGAATGCTTCCCTTTCTATGTAAAAAGCATTTAAGTTATTTCTGTTTGTTAGATACCTTACATTATAAGTAGAAGATTGATGAAATGTTCCATAATTGAAGTAGGTGTGTGTGCATCATTACCGTAAGGTCAGGAATTGTTCTTAAAACATGAACTTTCTTTGGTTCCCCAAAAGTGAAAGTACCACATGAGAATAAAAGTGTGATCTATATCCATAAAATAAGTTTTGTGCTGTTTCTCTGACTGTGGTTGCGTTTCATTCCTACTGAGCAAGTCTACATCTGTTTCAGAAGGAGCCAACATTTTTTGTCTTTGTGCAATGCAAAAACGTTACGCTTCTACAGAGGCAGCATTAATTTCTGTTCTGAGAGTATTTGTGAAAAATTCAGAAAGTATTATTTTAGCAGCATGGTATTTACTGGATTAAACAGTAGCATTCCTATGACCTTAATAATGGAGTTTGATTCAAACACTCGAAGACTTGTGGGAAGAAAAATAAAATCCGGGTAGTTTCCAAAAGTATGATGTGGTGCTATTCCACACCTAATTACTGTCTCACTGATATGGAGACATGCTTTTAGATCATTCAGACTCAAATCCATCAAGACTGTATTTGCTTCATAGTTCAAAATTCTACAGCATATTGGATTAAAGAAAATTTTAAACTAATCTGACAACTCAGTTTGTTATTAATCTAAGGCACACGTAATCAGACCTCTGAAAGCTACTGACTGTATCTGTTGTCTTTGTGTGTAATGTTAAATAAAATCAGGTTTTTTTTCTCAGAACAGTATACAAGAAGATAGTGGTTTGTAATCAACTCTTTTGAGTTGAAAACTCTTTTGAAATCCCATATATGCACAAAACACTACAAATTGACAGTACATAATAGTCACCTCGCAGAGGTCTGCATAGCTTCAAAACGGCAGTTTCTGTGCTTGATAGGAAGGCATAAGAGATTTTGAACTCAGTCTCAGAAATGT
The DNA here is from genome assembly GCF_001604755.1 of Lepidothrix coronata. Taxonomy (NCBI): domain Eukaryota; kingdom Metazoa; phylum Chordata; class Aves; order Passeriformes; family Pipridae; genus Lepidothrix; species Lepidothrix coronata. The sequence continues at coordinate 1,283,530 of NW_016690256.1, read as the reverse complement.
GGAAAGTAACTTGTTAAAATAAGATTTAGATAATCATCTTGTGGGCATAATAGACTTGTCTCATTTTTTCCTGTATATTGTGTTGCAGAAACCTCTCATTTGAGATTCAGAGTGATAAGTGGTGTCTTTAGATCTTGTATTAGGTGTTCTAAGACATCTTATCTGAGAAATAGTGAATGATTTGTGAGCATACACCTTTTATTTTGTTTACATGTGCTCTATTTTTCTCACATCAGAGATTCTACACAAACAATTTTGGAAGCAGTGTTCTACAGTGAACGGACATACAGGAGAGTGTACTGCTGCTCTGGACTTTATATGTGCATGTGTTCTGACATGATGGATGTATTTTCTGGTTGATAGCAGAGGGATTTATATTCTCTTTTTCTTTTCTTGGTTTTTTTTTTTTTCTTTCTTTTTTTTTTTTGCATGGAGCTAGATTCTGTGCAAAGATTTCCTCTGCCAAAAGCCACTCTGAATTTCAAACAGTAAAAGTCGCCTCATCTCTCTCAGGGTTAACTAGACTTATGCATGTCTCCAAGCATTTGAAATGGAAGAGTTTCCCTCTAAAACTGGAAACTGCAAAAAAATGCATGTTTCAATTCACTTCTCAAAATGCAGAATCTGCTGATTTGTTTGCCAATTTGTTTGATGAGGAGCTTTTCATTCGTCTGTCTGCAAATCAGGACACTGTTCATACAGAATTGCTAAATGCAGGGTTGCAAAAAAGCCCCAAACTAAACCAGTTCTTAATAAATCTGATGGAGACTGGGGAGAAGATTTTCAAAACTCAAGCTCCAGGCTAGGGCTGTTGTGTGGGTGGCACCTGTTGCACCAGAATGTTTTGGCTTCTCGTCAGAGGTAAAGGGTATTTTGGACTCACTCAACTTCGTTGGAATAGACAGGGAGTCCTTGAAAATTAAATGAATTCTGAGGACTCATTGAGAGTTAAGGCAGGTCACTCTGTTTCAGATCTGGAAATATCAAAATGTGAAATAATTAGGCAAATCCTTTCTTTAGGAGGCTTAGCAGAGGTTTAAAATACAAATGTAAATCCCTGTAAAGCTAAGAGTTGAAAGCCTGCACAGTTTGCGAGAAACTGTCCTGTTCAACTGAATATGCTCAGATTTGATGGGCAGAACATCTTAAAATGTCCCATCTCAGGGAGCAGCAGAACAACTGGCTTTTTGAGAGAGAACACTTTTCTCCCCATCTGTGACTGCTGTTGCTAACATTTTTTAAATGCTGGGTTTTCCCAGGAGGTAAGAGAGATTAAACAGCACCCTCTTCTAATAATCCACCTGAGTGCTTGCTGCTAAAGCACGCTCTGAATTTGAGTAGATGCTTCATTAAGGCTCACCACCTCCTTTGATATCAGGCTTTAGTATAGGCTTACTGTATGATTGTTGGAATTCATTTAAGGCAGAATTTTTAAGTGTAGTTTTATAAGTAACCTCGGTGCCTGCAGTATCTAGAAAATGTTACAAATTTTTTAAGCAGTTGTCAAAAGTCTGTTTTCAGATCCTGCTAAGGAGACTGGAAATTTTGTTACTGAGCTCGATAAGATACAGGTTAAATCCAAATAATACATTGATGCTTCCCCATTTAAATTCTTCTATGCCTTTGACCTAGCTGCAGAGAGTAAAACCTCTTTCATGCAATCTGTAAGCCATTCTGTAGAGTGCTACTTTGTCATAATTTGCAGTGATGCATGTATTATTATGACCTTTTTCATCCTTCCTTCAGCTGAGACAGGATTGAAATACAACACAATCTGTGAATAATTAAACATAAATGCTATGATGAAATCTAAGACATTTCAAAAAATTTAAACAGCTCCTTAGATGACAAAAACCACTCAGATAATTCATCTGGCTACATATAGTACAGTAATGCTGCAACCCAGAGCAATTTGCAAGCAAAGTCGAGGGATTACAGGAATAATAGTTGGAGAAGAACAAAAACTAAATATGCCATCCAGAGGGACCTTGATAGCCTTGAGAGGTGGACCTGTGTGAACCTCATGAAATTCAGCAAGACCAAGTGCAAGGTCCTGCACATGGATTGGAGCAATCCCAAGCACAAGTACAGGCTGGATGAAGAATTGACGAGAGCAGTCCTGAGGAGAAGAACTCGGGGGTGTTGATGGATGAGAAGCTCAACATGACCTGTCAATGTGCGCTTGCAGCCCAGAAGGCCAACCATGTCCCGGAGTGCATCCAAAGCAGCATGGCCAGCAGGTCAAGGGAGGTGATTCTGCCCCTCTGCTCTCATGAGACCCCACCTGGAGCACTGTGTCCAGTGTCCCCCTGGTCTGGGGTCCCCAACACAGAAAAGACGTGGACCTGTTAGAGCAAGTCCAGAGGAGGCCATGGAGACAATCGGAGGGCTGGAACACCTCTCCTATGAAGACAGGCTGAGGGAGCTGGGGTTGTTCAGCCAGGAGAAGAGAAGGTTCCAGGGAGACCTTAGAGCAGCCTTCCAGTATGTAAAGGCTACAAGAGAGCTGGAAAAGGACTTTTCTCAAGGGCATGTAGCGATAGGATAAGAAATAATGGCTTTAAACTGAAAGAGGGCAGGTTGAGATTAGAAATTAGGAAGAAATTCTTTACTATGAGGGTGCTGAGGCATTGTAACAGATTGCTCAGAGAAGGGGTGGATGCCCCATTCCTGGAAGTGTTCAAGTCCAGGTTGGATGTGGGTTTGAGCAACCTCTAGTGGATAGCATCCTTGCCTGTGGCAGGGGAGTTGGAATGAGGTGATCTTTAAGGTCCCTTCCAACCTAAATGGTTCTATGAGTCTGTAAATATAGATCAGATACTTAAAAGTTACAGTATAGTAGCATGTTCACTTTAACTTAGTGGATGTTCTCATGGAGTGTTTGAGCTTCTATCTCCAGCTTTTTGTCTATTTTCCCTCTTTTCTCTTGGAGGTGACTAACACAACTAAATCTGGATTTGTGCATGGTGAGGGGAAGTTCTGACCACCTGTTTCAGCAACAGAAAGGCCTTACATTAGAAGTGGCTTAGTTATTATTTCTGGGAAATAATGATGACCTTTACTTTCCTCCTCTACACTTTGCCCATGTGATTACTCTCACTTGGTCGGTATTGCCAAATTTATTCAAGGTGCTTTTGTATCTCTCAGATGTTTTTAAAATAAGGGCATTTGAAATGTACAAATACGCATTTGTTTTCATGATGGTTCTGAAACTTGAATCTAACAGCTTCAGGCTTTTCTGGAGCTGTCGTCTGGCTACTTACTTAAGAGCAAAAAAAAGAAAGTGCTGATTTTGTTAGGTAACTATAGAAGTTTTAAGAATAAATTGTGGCAACGGTAGAAAAGGTCATAACACGGCTAACAAGAGTATGATGCGGTTATGCCTTTTTCTTCATTCAATTTTCTTCAAGCAACTGTTTTCAAGTAAAAGCAGCCATCCAGCATACTGTCATATTTGTTTCTGATGCTGTGAAGTTACTGGGACTAAATTACATGTGCAACGGGAAATATGTGCAAAAGGATATACAAGACTGCACCTTTTGTGAAGTATTGTTATAGTGATGTAAACAATGGATTTCTCTGTTCTTTGATAATGAAATAAATTGGATTGAATCACAACACTATTTTTGGGAGCAATATGAAGTAGAAAAAGCCCACTTAGTTTTATGTCAAAAAGTTTAATTTTAATTATGATAAATTTAAATCTTCTTAATTGCAAAACAATGAATTTCAAATCCTTAAAAAAATAAAATTAAAGATTTAGCCTTTGCAATTTTTTTCTTTTTATCAGAAAGGTTTACAAAATGAAGGTGTATTTTTTTGTGTGTAAGTCAGAAGAATTACAGAATCCAAAGAAAATGGAGCAGTAACATGTGAAGAGTGCAGACTGAAAAACAGCAAACACATTATGAACTCTGTGTGTGCTAGTTGAATAAGTGCTAAGAATTTCTGTCAGCCAGAAGGTGGTAGCAGAATTCTCCTGTAACAGCTCTGAATTATGTTCCAGAAGGCATTCTCAATACAAAGTGATTTGGAAATGCAGTTCAGAAAACATATTTTTTTTAGTAGCAGGAACAAATAGCATTGACATTTTTTCATTTGGCAGCATCTTTGAGTAGAAAAGTGTCTGCACTTATGCCTGAGATGTCATGCATTGGGAATGCATGTGGGATCTGTTACTTGCATTTTGTCTCTGTTTTTTTTGCAATTGTAATTATGTTTTTTACAGACTTTTTAATGCCAAAGGAAGTCATTTATGGGCTGAAATGACAAGAGATTTATTTTTCTCATAGTATCGCAAGACTGGAAGATGTCAGTACCACGAGAAGCCCAGATAACACATTATTTCCATCCAGAGGAACTCTGTCATTCTTTCACGGATATGAACACAAATGCATATAGTGATATCCATCAGCTGGGACTGATGCAGCACCCCAGTCATACTTTTAACAAGTGTAACAACTTGAAGATGAAAAGGGATAAGTTTTATTACTCTGTTTTATTATTTTGTGATGGAATTGTGATAGTTGTGTGACCCTCTGTGCACATAGCCATTCCTATTTCAGCACAGACACTCTTCATCACTGTGAGAAACTTGTGAGAAATTCAGTCTCCGGAGCACAGTCTGTCCTTCATTTTTTCTTAACCATTATGTCACAGCTCTCATGATATTCAGTACTCCTCTGCAGACTTCTTTAAGAAATTGTTCTGTATCTTAGAGATAGTTTCTATGGTAACTATGATTGTGGTTTTTGTTTTGAGGTTTTTATTGTTTTGGTTTTTTTTTTAACTTAGCAGATAGTTTGGAAACAGAGAGAGCAGGGTTTTGGAATGATATTAGGAAGAGTCACTGCAATAAAATAAGCTTGAAAAATAAAGCATTCTGTGCTTGATCTATCTACCAGTAAACTGAAACAGCAGTTCAAGAGAGCATCAGTCTTGCCTGACTTAGAAGCAAGCAGACTGGAGCTGCTGGAGCTACGTAGGAAAGCAAAAAAAGAAGAGAAAAGGCACAGAGCAAGCTCTGCCACTCTTACAATTTTGCACCTGACGGTCTTTTTTAAATTACCTTTTTACAGTGACTGCAGTTTTCAGTCTGCTCTTGTTGAAGTTCTGACAGAGAAAAGCATTTACCCAAGATTACAGCAACATACTATTATTTCATATGTGATCCTCTCACCATTTTTGGTTCTTTACAGTATAAATATAAAATTGTTTGGGTGTATAGGGCAGTATGTATGGAATTTCTAGTGGAACCACAACAATCACAGTGATGAAGATACTGAATAAGCTCATTTAGAACACACCAAAAGATGGCAGGAAATATAAATTAGGAGTAGATATAAATATAAATATTGATATATATATATAATATAGATGTAGAAATACAGATATACAAAATATGGTAAAGATCCAATGTATATATACTGTGTGAAAAACATGCCAAAATATTGAGATAATCACAACGTTCAGACATCCATTTTGCACGTACACAGGGAAAGCATATTCACAGGAAAGGTTTCTTTTATGTAGGTGTTGCAAAGATGCCAGAGGTAACATTGTAAATTATATTACAACACCTGGGCATTTGAAAAGCCCTGTAGTAGTTTTGCCAACAGCCCTGTTTTCTGTTGAGACAGAAGCTAGGAGAGGGTTAACCCAAAGTGGGCTTATTCAGTGAAAATAAAAATATTTATGTAATAAATAATAAATGTTATGAGATTGTATTTAGAGATCATTGCCATCATGCTTATCAGTCCTCTATCTGTATTTAACTGTTTTTTCTGAAAAGAAGGAGACAAATGTTTATTTTGGGGAATCAAAACAATTATATGAAATCAGAGACCTGATGAAGGAAAAGGTGCTCTTAGTGGAGTGCTCTGATTTTTTTTCAGTACTGTTAAAGAAATACATTATCCTTCTGTTTTGTTGCAAAATGGGGGGGAAAGGACCACATTATTAAAAAATGCTTTTCAGATATGGAGTTCAGTTCAGCACAGTTCTGACGTGAACAGTGACTGCAATTTCAAATGTCCAGGGTACAAAAGTGTAATTCTAGATAAGCACAAGCAAATCTTTTAGAAAAAATATATGATTTCTTTATCTCCAAGCCTGTGAGAAGTCCTAATGAAACCCAAAGATCTTCCAATTTACTTTAAATTGGTACTTGACAACTCCTTTGAGATTATTGAATGTTATTTTATCTTCATGTAATGTCGAATGACTATTTGCTGAAAAATTTAGGTTCTTTTAAGGTGCCTTATGCTGGACACCAAATTAATTGGGTTATCTGAACCTTATTAGTCATCTGAAACAGCTTGGTCTCTATTTCCTGCTCTTACTGACTTATTAATATGGTTGTGGCAGTAGAGGAAAAGGGCAAAGAAGAAAATGTCAGTGCAGTTATCTGCAGGTAATGCTTCCATCGGGAGAGCAATGACCACTACCATATTTGCAAAGAGGCTGGATTGCACAAACCTTCTGGAGAGTCACTTTCCTAGAACTGAAGTTAAAACCTTATTGTAGTAAAAAGCAGAAAAGATCACATTCTGTAAAGTGCCATGTGTTGACCACTTTGAAGTTTTCCATAGCTGGCAATGAGAGACCAAGTAAAGAATGAGGAGATCCAACTGGCACTTGTCCTCCACGCTGCTTGTATTTCCCTTTATCCTGTCGCACTGATGGAATTGAAATCCACAGACTGTGTCTATTAAACTGTGAATAAATGCATGTGTCGGTCAGTGAGAAATTTTAAAAAGGAGGAAAACTCTGCAATTGATCATAGGTAACCAGTATGAGAAACTTAAGCACTGAAACTGCTGACACTTATCTTGTTGTCAGGTATGAGTAATTAGAAGTAGGACCAGCAAAACCAGGGTACTTGTAATTTCAGCTGCCAGGCTGGTCTCAGAATTCTCCAAAGCAGGATACAAATATTCTTGTGACCAGCTGTTTAAGCCTAAATCCATAATAAAAATAATGAATTATTTCACAAAGTATGTGAGGAGGTAATTAGTTATTAGAGGCCTAAAAAAAAAATCAATTATTTTTGTGCAAGCAAAGCTGGAGATCCTTGTCTTCAGACTTCTGTGATTGCAGAACAGATCCCGGTGGGTGCAAGTGCATTGCAGACTGAACTTATACTGTCCGTAACAGACCACAGAAGCTTTGGAACAGGTCTTATGATTGGATGCTCAGCTGGACAACAAGTGATATGGTTGCCAGGTCTGCCTTAAATTGTCTCAGCACCACCGAGCAAGCCCTCAATAGGAACAGTGTCCTCTGGTAATAGGTAGTGGCAGAAATGCATCTGAGCAATGGGCGCATGTAAACTACATGACGTGGTTGGAGCACAACAGCACCTGCCAGAGGATAGGTTGTAGGTCTAGAAAGGCTGACACACTTAATGTAAAAAGTGTGACGTTACGTGATACTAGATTGACAAAAGATTTTCCTAATTTTATTTGTCGAAATTGTCTGTTTTGGTTTTCTTTTCCCCCAGACTGTTGCTCAGATATCTACAGTTGATGGCAGTTTCCTTTTCATGTCATTTGCCTTTATTACAGTGTGCCATAATCCCTGCTTAACATGCCCATAGAAAACTATAGCAGCAAGCAAAATATTTATCTGCATGCTACAGCCGGTTTCTGAGCCTAAGGTGATGATATGTGTATTTTCCTTACAATCTTCTAGTAATTTGTGTTACTATTTCACCTTGGAAAAACAATCTCATCAGTAAGAACTGTGAGATTTCCCTGTTTTCACAGTTATGTGAATGCCATCCTTCCTGAAGTAATAATCACTTGTTAACCTTACATTTGCTGCTCTTTCAGATTTCACAGCCAGAACTGACATTGCTGACAGCTTGATAAACTGTTTGCCACTAATGATGGCTTTGCCTCTTCCAGGAGCATTCTTTCCTGTGTAAACTCATTTTGAAGAACCACCCTGATTTTAATCTGAGTCTTCTGCACAAATTAGGCAGCCTTTGCTGCTGCAAAATTACCAAGGGTAAAAAATGTGAAATCTTGCTTCAAGAAAACATTGTCTATAGTAAAAGAATGGTTTGTGTGGAATGGTTCTGTGGTGCTAATAATATGGATGCCCTAGTTTCACTTGGGTCTTGGCAGTAGGGTGATACAGTGGAGGATATAGTTTGCAGGTTATGTCTTGCATTTCATTTCATGGTCTGCTTTGATAATTTTCTGTTTGCTTTTTAGGTAATCTGTTGATGAATTCACCGACAGGTGGTGCTGCCGCTCTAAATCCTCTGTGTTCAGTCTTGATTTGAGAACGGAATGCTGGCACTTGTATTTCAAAATTCCGGTGATTTCTCGGCCTCTAGAGAAAAATACTATGAAATTTTACTGGGATATAATCTTTCCCATGTATTCCTGGGAAGATAGTTGCAATAATAAATCAGGATCTTTTATTATAACAATATTATTGTGCTTGTATATAACATCTCTCAAAACTGATCCCACATGAGGAAGATCATGGACTATCTGACTCTTCTTGCCATAGTCTCTAGTAGTATGCAATGAACGTGCTCTTAATACACGCTGAAGTAACTAATTATTTTCATACGTAATGCTAGGGAACAGAGAGACATTAAGAATGACTTGTCTGAGTCATGTGGAAAGTCTTTATCAAGGCAAGGAATTAAATCCAGGTAACCTGTCATACCTAATTTACTTGCTCTTGGTCAGGTCCTCCTTCCTTAAGAAATAATTTGAGAAAGGATGTCTGTCCTGTCTGGCAGTGATGGAAACATCACTTGTAACATCAGAACAAGCAGGAATGTGGTTATGCTGCCTCTGTCCTCTTTTCCAGAAGCAATGAGGCATAGCTATTTTATTACGTTTGTTGTCATTAGTCAGGGCTACTGCTTGTTTGTCTGAGACTACTAATAAACACAATGTGATTCATGCAGAACTGCTTGAGGGATGGCTTGACTCCAAAAGCACAGTTTAGCCTTTATTTGGCAGTTGTTTGCTTAATGCAGAAAAATGTGCATGAAAGCTATGAAAAATGAATCTGTGCTGTAACACACAGCTTGTAAAATCCACTTGATTTATCCTGCAGAAGGTATTGCAGTATAAAAGAATAATGAAGACAATGCCTGCCTTCATTTTCTTTTATTTTTTGGTTATGCTGTCATCTTCCATATTATTGCAACAGATTCTGGCCTACATGGAGTCATCATGACTAATAAAATGTCTTTAAAATCAAAGATGATCTGTGATGCGGAGTTCTGAAAAGGGCATTTTTTTCATCTAGTTGTAACATATGTGGAATTTTCTTTTCCTTGTATGGTTACTCTGATTTAATCATGAACCATAAGGGAGAGATGCAGTGGAATGGAACAGTAGAGCTTTTGAAGAGTCGTTGCCTCTCCAGAAGTAGGGCATGCACCATAAGTACTGTGTTACTGTCGTAGGCTGGTCCTTTGTTCTGTGTGTAATCTAAAGCAATGGTTGCCTTCCTGGGGTCTCTGTATCTCTGGAGATCTTTGGGCCGCTTCCTTTGGGTCCTTGGTCTTGGAGAAGGTATCAGAAAAAGGCAACATATTATTTAAATGTGATATAGAGGGACTACCATTTCCAATGAAAAAATAAATATATCAGGGTTCTACAAAGTAAGAAACTTTGAAATCATTGATCTAAATGATGTTCCCTGGAGAAACTGGAAGTGTGAGGGTGAGGAATGCAAAAGTAAAAATGCAGAAACAGAAGAGCTTCATGCTGGGAACAAAGCCCAGATTTTTCTGACCCAGCTGAAGAGGGCTAAGAAGACAATTGTCTGGAAATTCTGAGCGATTGGATTAATCTCCATTAGCATTTTAATTTGGATCAAGAGTGCACTTTTGAAGTGAACTCCCACCATCCACATTTTCTCTGCTTCGGTTCAAAGTGGTCTGAGAGTACCTAAAATAAAAATATTTCAAATGCAAGCGGAATGGAAGAGGTACTCCAGGAGCACACCTGGTCCATTTTACTTTGTAGTGAGCATGCAGGAGACAGGACTGGACTAGATGTCATCTGAAAGAGCTCCCTTGAAATTGTGTGGGGGAGGCATCCTATGATGATGATCATATGAAAGCCTTTGATGACACGGCTTTTGGTCTGCTGAGCCACTCCTGGTGGTCACTGCTACCTGCTAAGGCCAGTGCAGCATAGCAGGTAGTGTGCAATGGGGTTCCATCACGGTGGGTCTCTGGGCCAGTCTTCATGTGGAAATGCTTTACAGTCTTCATGCTTTCAAAGCAGGTTCTCACGAGTGTTTCTGTTACAGGTGAGACCTGGGTGGGCACTAATTGACCTTGCCATTGCCAGGGAAAGAAGAGCACTGTGCTGACCTGAGCTCCAACCAACCAAGGTGATCAGCGTGGGTGGCAGGGGACTGTAGTGGTTGGGCACCGCATTGAGAGAGGGGACAACTGCAGGGCCAGGGCCCAACAGGCTGACCAGCAAGGGAGCAAAAGTCTTAAGAAACTTGAAGAGTGTGACAGTCTCCCTGATGGAGTCCCAGTTATACATAAGTGTTCTCCTAAAAGTTTCATATTGTCTTGCTGAAATAGGTTTGTTTTTTTTTTTTTTAATTTACAGGTCCTGTTAAACACAAGTTGGTTTAGCTCTCCTGCATATTGCAAATAATTCTCTTCATTTCTTGATATTGCTTCCTTCAGGGTATTTGAACTGTGTTATCATCTCCCTTCAGGGTCCTTTTATCTGACAGTATATTAGAGTCCTGTTTTCTCTATTTTTCGTGTCACAGTCTCCAATCTTACCTTCATTTATTTGCCTATTTCTGCCTTTAAATATGTGGGAAAAGTTGACATACTGAGTAGAAAATTTCTTATAATTCTGGGTAGATCATTACTGCATCATATAAAACTCCTCAAGATTTGACTTGAACTGTTTTGAATATATCTGCTGTTCCAGTTTCTTTTACATACCCAACTTTGTTAAATTATATATATCTAAGGAAGGGGGGTTTAATGGTTTGTTGGTTGGGTTTTGTTTGTCTGGTTGGTTTGGTTTTGCTCAGCAAGTGAGATCTACAGAAAATGTGTTTATTTAAATGGCAAGTTGAAATTCTCTGAAATATTTTTTTTTTAACTTGATACTTTTTCTCCTTTGCTTACAAAGTCTGCAGAGTCTGCAGTCCTGCCTCAGGTATGGATGTCTTTGCATTTGGGCATAATCTCATTAGTATCACCAGGACTTTCTACAAGGTGCACAAATATAAATCCAGTTTAGGGATTAAGACATACCTATGACAACACACAAATCAAAAGAAAAGCCTTAGCTAAGGAAATGATGCATGGTTGGAGGATGAGGGACAGTGGGAATATGTGGAAGCAAGAGATTCACAGGCTGCACAGAGAGGTTGAGCAGCCTCTGTGTCTGGACATTTCCAGGATTGGACTGAGTAAAGCCCCACACAACTTGGTGTGACCTCAGATCTGGCCCTGCTTTTGGCAGAAGGTTGAACTAGAGACCTCCTGAGGTTCCTTCCAACCTGAATTTCCCAATGATCCTATGAAAAAGAATGACTATCGAGATGGTGATGTGTGGGAAAATATTAATAACCCACAGGAGTAAATCTGTTTACTGATCTTTCTTCCATAGTTGCTAGGTTTGAACAACCTCAAGAAAGAACAAATTTTCATTTTTTTAACAGTTGGGATCAACCAATTGCTCCCATAATACACACTATAGACTATTTTGCTGGTCATATTTTCAGGGTGGCAGAACCAAATTTACAAATATCTGTAGATGTTTGTGATTGACAATAGAGTCTGATTGTGGAGCCACAGCACATTTTATAAGTAGCTTGCTGAAGCAAATCATGATTTATTACTGTAAAGGGGTCATGGCCATAAAATGTAAAATGGTATAGACTCCTTAATAAAGAATCTTCCAGTCTACTTTAAAATCGTATAGCATTTTATAATCCTATAGCAAATTCTATAGCACCTTTCGGTAAAGGTTCAGATTACCTACTCATGGAACCTTACATTCTGAACTACCAAAACTACTGGTTTTTTTTTATATAGATATGTTTTTCAGAAGATCTAAATCCAAGGCTGCTTGACCTATGAATTCAGAAGAGATCTTGACGCTAGACAGCAAGAGCAGACTCATATGACATAATTTTAAATGTGCTTTAACTGATGGAAGTCTATCTATGCTTTAAATCAAGAAGGAGGATTTCAAGTGTATTACACCATGTTTGAATGGAATTAAGGATGTTAGTGTATTCAGTATGAAGCCACCGAAAAAAACTAACTTAAGTATACACAAATAAGGCAGATTTATCACAGAATAAATTTTAGATGTAAACATGCTTGTTATGCACAACTGCTTCCATAGAGGACATCTGACTGAAGAAAACACCTCTTAACTTGTGCTTTGACCTACAATTTGCTCAACAAAATTCCTCACTACTATCAGATATATTGATTCCTTTAGCCATAGGGTAGCTGCCCATTTTCCTTTCTTTCCTCTTTCCCTTGCCCCCTTCTCCCTCTCAATTTTCTTTTACTTCCTTCCTGCTTTTTTCTCTCCCTTCCCCTTCCTTTTCCTGTCTCACACATCTATACTAACGGCCTACAGACATGACTTTCCCAAACAACCAGTAGGTTACTACTATATTAATACAGAAGGAAAGAGAATGAATTGTAAAATCATTGGCAGATCAAGAAAAAAACTGGTATGTATCACATGGGAACACAGTACTCAGAATAATGTGGAGGGTTTTGTTTCTAAGGAAGAGTAGTAATGATATGTAAATTAAAGGCAGAAGAATGGAAACCCAGACTGCTGCATGAATAATACTTCTGTACTTCTGAACAAAGAAGATAAGGGTTTTTCAGATGGCTTGTACAGCCACCTCTACACCAGTTATATGGAAAACCATGTCCAGTTTTGTCCAGACATTTAGAGTGTCCATTTGGGGTTTTCTGTTCAAGAAGCATTCCTGACAACCTAACACAGTAGTGAAAGGAACAACAGAAAATTGAATGCAGACAACATTGTTGAGTCCACCTGAATGAGTGTAGGAGATGTAGTTGCTCACTGTTCAAGATAAGTCAACTGCGAACATCAAGTCTAATGTTCTTTTAATTATGGAAAGAATTATTAACTGTCTTGTGGCTAAAGAATATTTATTGGTATATCCAGTGTCAGGTCTTTTTGTTTTCTTTTCATGTATAGTGCAGAAAATAATTGGGGAATGAAAAATCCTTTTTAGGACTGCAATAACAATTAATCAAAATTGAGCATGTTGTAAAATATGGCTTGGATGTTCATCTAATGCAAATAAGCTTTTGTTTGAGATCAATAGAGCTGTGGCAATTTATGCCAGCAAAGGGCTCGGCTCTTTTTCTTTTGAATAAGTAATATACCCGAGCATTAATTTTTCTTTCTTATAATAAGTGCCAGATTTCAACCTGTTCATTCACAAAGCTGTGGGACATAATCAGTTGTAAAACACCCTGTCTCCCATAATTCAGTGCTTTCTAGGATAGGTTTTGTCATTGTCCATTTTTCTCTTGGGTGGCACCCAGGTGAAATAATGTAATTGTGAGTTTAGTCATGCTGCTAGTCTGAAATTCAAAGTTAAACGGGACTGGAATATTTTCTTATCTATGCCTCCAAAAATCTGATGTAACACTCAAGAAGTCTTGAGTGTTACAGTACTGTCAAATAATTCCTGCCCTCATATAGTTACTGACATGAAAGAAAACAGTGGATCTAGGCTAATAAGGAGCTGGTTTTTGACAAAGACGGAGAAGTACGATGTCAGAAACAATGCCGCAGCATTGTAGCTACAGCATAGATCTCAGTGGGAGACTTTAGGAAGGGGAGGGTGATTATATTTTAAAACAGAGCTGATTGCATTCAGTAATTCACACATTCCCACAAGCACATACAATACCAAAATGTGTATGTTCAAATAGCCCGTCTTCCCTTGTAGCACCAAGATGCTGATGTTCAGGCAGGCAGACCAAAAATTCCCTGTGGTGTTATTCTCCTCTTCCAGGTAACCAGCAGTAGGACAAGAGAAAATGGCCTGAATTGTGACAAGGGAGGTTTAGATTCGATATTAGGAAAAATTTCTTCACTGAAAGAGTGGTCAAGCATAGGAACAGGCTGCCCAGGGAAGTGCTAGAGTCGCCGTTTCTGGAAGTGCTCAAAAAATGCGTTGATGTGGTGATTAGAGACATGGTTTAGTAGTGGACTTGGCAGTGCTGGATTAATGGTTGGACTCAATGATCTTAGAGGTCTTTTCCAACCTTCATGATTCTATAATTCTATAGCACAGAGGACGAGACTCAGAGACTTCTTGTCTCTATAGCTCAGAGACTTCTTGTCTTCTGAGTTAAGCTTAGGTTGGTGATTTTGGATATACTTTTTTTGTTCCCCATATAAACTGGAAATTACTCACTGTCTTTTCTTTCCCAGTCTGGGTATCCTGAGAAGAAACATAGAGATGTGCTGGAATCTTGATGAGCTCCTGATCTAAGTGACATCAATGCATCATTCTTCTTGCCTTCCTTCTGCTGCATGATTCGTTGTATTGCTTCCACACGTATATTTTTATTTATACCAATTTAAACACCTCTACTACAATTCTCAACACAAGACAGATACTGTTCTTCTAATATTTAATGTAGACATTCATGATGAACTATGATGCTGAAAAATAGGGGCATTACAGAATTGATATCCAACTCTTGTCATAAATCATCATTTAAAGTATCAGTATTATCGTCACTGGTGTATTACTTCCCATTAGAAGGAATGTTGCAATAGCAGGACAATTATGGACTTGAGGACGAAGGCACATTAAGCTTAATCCAAAGCTGAGTATACCTTATAATATGGGTAATTGCTGTTAAGAAGTGTTAACATCGTCTGCATATCTTCTTATTCTTGGGACCAAATTAATCTTATCTAACTAAATATCTGTAGTGCTGACATTTATTTCTGAGCTGCCCAAAGTTCTATGTTACAGGTGAAGAGAAATGGGCACTTTGAAGGTGCAGGTTTTTGGCCTATTTTAGATGCCCACTCTAGCATAAGAAAAACAACAACTAAAAATGTTTATTTTTCCTCTCTGATTATAAAGAAAGGCTATAGAGAGTAGTTCAAATATATAGATCTACATTTAGTTAGTAAATATCACCCCAAATGTCTAAGTTGTGTAATAATGGCCCCACAACTATTATTGTGACCAAGTGTGAACAAAATAAAATTTTCCTGCTGCCCCTAGAAGAATCACATCAGTGATGGAAATATTTCTGGAATATAAAGAATTTGAATTGAAGTGTCCTTTCCATATGTGTGGGATTGAGGGAGTGACTTCCTTTGGGATCTAAGTAAATGTATTTCCATTTAGAGAGTAGAGAAAAAATCCATTTTTATACAAGGGGAGAATTTGATCCATGTTTTTCACCTGGCACATGCTAGAAGTCAATCAAATGTCTCCTTCACATGACAGCATTTTGTATTTGATTTGCTTCTTACTGATTACTGAATTGATAACCATTTAGCTCCTTCAGCAGGTAGAAATCAGTACCCACTGCAACTATCAGTGGCAATTGTGTTGTAGCTGCTGTATCTTGAGTATTTTGGTTTTCAGTGGTGACTACTGTAGTTTTGATCTACTGCTGCTCTTGCTAGTTTAAAGTCTCAGATTTCAGCTTTTCCAGATGACCAATTCCTATCTGTCACCACAGCTGATAAGCTGTAATTTCTGTGCAATTCCTATTCAATCATTATGGCAAAGGATTGCAAATGTAACTACTAAATTTAAGTGCTCACTCTGGAATACTCACATTCAGCTGGAGTGGCATGGGACTTCCTGATGACGTGGCTGACAGCTCAGTACTGATGTTTCAATATCACAGTGGATCCAAAATAGTGCTCTATGCTTAAGTTTAGGTATTTGAATCCTGCTCCATCTGGTTTTGAAATTATTGGACTGAAATATTGAACTGGGTTTTTTTGAGCCCTGTTTCAGTAAGGTAAAAGAAAAAGTAAATTATTTGTCCTGAATGGGATTCCCTCTGAATGACTCGTCTCATTCCTCTACTGAAAGCCACCTTTCCCGCTCCCTTAAAGTCACAAACCTCAGGGACTTTTCAACCTGTGTATTTACTGTTACATGTGATCCAGATGTTAAGAAATAGCAATTATTATTAAAAGCTCAGTGTATTAAAAGCTCAGTGGAAACATTTCAGCACAATGCAGTGAAGATGGTCACAAATGTATACTGTCCAATGCTGCACTGCAAGTGCTGAAGCATCATTCAATTTCTGACTGTAGCACACATTAACAAACTAAGCCTGATTCTTTCTTTTTTTTTGTTTTCTATTTTTTAATGTTAAATTGTACAAAAGATCTTAGCAAGTCATGCACTTGTGATATTCAAAGAGCTTGCCTACAGGAAAGACTTGAATTCTTTGAAAAAGCATGTAGGATCAGGCACAGTGGTTAATATTTACTGGCTTAAAACTGCAGATGCTAAATAATAATTGGTTTCACAGCAACACAAAAATCAGAACATTGCACAGAACTGCAATTAGTCCTTGAGACTTTCCTCTGTTCATAATAGGTTCTTTCAAAGCAGATAAAGAAGAGAGAGGATCAGAAACAAGTGCTCCTTCAAAATAGGAGTTGACAGCAAAAGGAGCAATTGTACCATGTGCCATTTGAAATGGAAAGAAAATGTGTAAGAAGAGTTAAGCTTATTCATAAGACAAAGTTCCTGGAAGCAGGCTCAGTCCCAGAACTCTGTTGCAGGATGAACATATAGGAAGTGACAATGGGCAGCAGTAGCAGTGTTCAAGTGCAGTGACCTATGCTGGTGACACTGTGAACAGTGTATTTGAGAGAGAAGCCTAGCAAGGACTAGTCAGTTACTGGGGGAAATTCAATTTGTCAGAAGAGCTACTAATATTGCATGACATAGGTTTGATGATGGCTTACAGCCTTTCTGTAACAGGATGAGGATATGCTATGGCTCAGCTCCTTGTATGTCCCATCATTCCAAACTAGTGTCATGTAAAGACACTATACCTATACGAAAATGGTTTAACTTCCTTGTCAGGAAGGTTTACCAGATTTTTTCATTTCTCTCTCTTTACAGAAGAACTCGCCACATTTGCTGAGTAGAAGCCTTGACAAAAAATGAGAAACAAAATTTGGGAAGGAGGAAGCCCTTGATCTAGCATTCTCAACAATGCTTTCCATCGTATTGACTCTGTTGTTCTAATTTGCACTAAAATTGGTAATTTTTTTGTGCTGACTTAGACCTCTGTTTAGCATTATTACAAAGTTGAAAACTGTGGTTGTAGCTGTACTGGAGAATGCTGATTGCAGGTTCTATTGCTTTATGTCAATACTCTCATGTCATAAGTGCTGTGCTTTCATATTGCTTATCATAATGATCTCCATCCTACTGTAATCCACGCTGAAACTTTGCACACTGATGATCGGATCTCGCTCTCCGTATGTGCATGATGCAATAGAGCCAATGGCTCAACAGCAACTGGTTGTGAGATCAAGCCCTGAATTTTGAAATAACCTTTGCCAAATCTGTAGTCTATGAAATCAATGTTATTAAACCAATAGTACCTCCCATCTATTATCAGAACTCTGAAGTGCACATTTGGAATAGTGCAATACTTAATGAAATATGAATTTTATATGTGATGGATACTGCCCCAGAATGAATATGGCAGAAAATATCCAGTAGTCTCAAGCAGAACATGTAATTGATGCTAAAGACAAACCTTCCTTGACTTCAAGATATCTCTTGTAGAAGTTGTATTACAGTGTCCCTTCCAAACACCTATCATTCCTAATTAGATTGCAGTGAATATTGATAGAGAACGGAATAAATATCCACATGGTGGTGCTTTATCAGGACCTCTCTGGATCTGTTCCTTCATCGCATTCTTGTGTTGTCACAATCCATTATGTAGATAGAAAATGCCTAGATGCTGTTGTGCTGCAGATTTCCTGTCAGAAATGCTGGGAAAATATGCAGGAATGGAGGAGGGGGACTTCTTCTTTCTGCAAAAGGCCAATATAAGCTGCGTGCATACTGCCAGCATGACTTAAATAACTGAAGGTGCTCTCCTGGTTGTATTCATAGAATAACAAATTTTACCAGCATTGTTAAAATGAGTGTTTAAAAGTATGAACAGGCATTTAAAATATGGCAGTGGAGCTCTTACTCTGCAACATTTCAGTGAACCCTGAATCTATGGAAGTAATTGAATGGTGGGGTTGGAAATGGGGTAATTTCCTTGCCCTAAGTCAAGCAGCTATGAATTTGAAGACCAAATCTGAATGAATAATTGCAGGCTCCTTCTATAGTGAGGGTGTGATTCATCTCGTGATAGCACAGATACTTATAAACTAGCTGCCAGGATTCCAAAGTTTCAGAATTCACCTGTTTACAACCTCCTGCTCAACACATTTCCAGTACCTTATTATCACACCCTTTAAGAGATTTTTAAGAAATTTTTTTGGGGTGCTTGAAGATAGTTATTCCATAGCGTTGATGAGGAGACTTTCACTCCTGATAGATGTGATATAATTTGAAGTTATTGTCAAGACTTCTGAATGCTCAAGAAAGTAGACACTCCAAAGAAAATGTATTTCCATATGTGAATTGACACTAGAGTGATTTACACAAAGGCATTAGGTGATAGAAGAAGGAGGCACTCTAACTCCAATGCATGGATGTGGTTGGTTCTCATTCATTCAAATCAGTGATTTTGTACCTCTTACAACTTGGTGGCAATAGGAAGGGCCAGGGCCTGTGTTTACCACATACTTCACTTTTCACAGGGATTTTCTCAGTAGTGATTACAATTTCTTATCTCCAAATATTAACAAAGTGTTCTGGTGTTGTACTTTGCCTCTTGCCAGGTTGCCTAAGCGATCTGTTGCAGGGTAAGTCTTGGACTGGGTGCTTTGCCTCAAAGACACTGTAAATATTTTTCTGTCTTCACTCTATATGGAGCCAGGATCTGGAAGTTATGAACAATAACATAGGTTAACCCCCTGTTAGGATGCTACATGATTTTTTTTTTAGCTTTGGCACCTCAGTAGTTATGATGACAAAGTTCAGCACCTCTATTTAGGTTGTTTGAAAGCGGTCTGAGTGCCTTTTCACTTGAAAATCAATCTACAGTAACAAAACCCTGAGGTGGAGATTTCTTCCTCTTAATATTAAACTCCCTTACTTTAGAAAACAGATTTGATGGTTTAGTTGGTAATTATTATTCCTTTTCCTCATAATGTGGTTTAGCTCAACATTTCATTTCACAGTACCAAAGCGAGCAAATGCTGTTGTGCAACTAAGCCCTCCCATACAATAGCAGTACCACCAACTGCTTTTTTGGGGAGGATCAAGTGACTAAGAAATGTTTACACAACAAATGAGCTATATATTATTTCCTGGTAAACAGAGACATAGCAACCTCATAACACTATAAATTTGTTTCTTAATAGTAGATAAGCCAGTCTCTCTCTTTGTCAGTCAGCAGTGCAATCTGGTGTTCCTTGCACTCCAGCTCTGACAATATTGTCCATTATATATCCCAAACGCTGTTTCCACGCTGATCTCACAGGCATTAACATCAACCAACCTGCTTGGTAAACAGGTCCGAGTTGCTTTATTGCACAGCTCCCTGGTAGTCTACTTATGTACTAACACTAACCACTTTTAACTTTCTACTGACAGTGAGAATAAGTCATGGAAACTATCTTTTCTCCAACAGGGACATGCTGTTTTCATTTAGTTTCTTTCAGAGAGTAGTTTGATGCCCGGAAGAGTTGGTCATGTTGGAAGCTAAGGCCCTTGAATAGATCTGACCTGTGGCAACTGTAATAGATGCAAAGGAGTTATCCTGGCTTGTATGCAGACAATGTGATAGCCCAGAGTTCAGGGAGCAGGTACGTGCTGCTGGGTTGTAGCACTCCCACCTTCCCCTGTGTGTTCAGCTCAGTGCTGGTGACAGTAACTCTCAGAAAAACAGCTACCTCTGGTCTTCTCATTTCATGTTCTCCTTACTAAGATCACACAGAGAAAAAAAAAGAGGGTTTTCAGGCCTTACTTTGAATAATAGGGTTTGCAGAGTGAATCCTTGTTCCAGAGTGAATTTCCCAAGGTATTAGGGAACTGAAGCCCTCCAGCTCCCACACATTAGCAGTGTTGAGTGGAAAAACGCTCTGCGTCATGGGAAGAAGGGAACACTATGCCAAGGTGTCATGGGTGGTTAGGAGGAGGACAGAAACCTAATCTAAAGGCAGATGGAGGCTTATGGATAGAAGAAGGACAGAAATCATCAGTATAAGGCTGGATGACTACACCAATGCAGACACATCCCTTTTATGAGGGAAGAAAGGAAAAAAACCTCTTTGAGATGTTATAAAATGAATGTTTGGAGCAAGAAAAAAGGAGAATCATGACCTCAGTGAAACATGAACTAAAGTTCCAGTCTGTGCTAAGAACTATTTCTGTGGGGGCACAGATGGAAAGAGCCTTAGTACTAGAGCACGTGTCCTGCTCTTGACCTATCTGTGATGCGAGATCACTATCATTCCCCTTGCTGATGGCTGTCGTTCCTGTAGTTTTGCTTTTGGAAAATAATTGGCTTTAAGCAGAAGTATCTGGATTATAATAAATAGTGTAATATCTATACTCAGTGCTACTGTGAATGAAATTGAAAAATGCCATGTAAACCTCCCGAGTGGTGGATGGAGAGAATAACATTCAGGTGGTGTGTGGCAATGTGCACCTGAGGTAGCATCGTCCATGAGGCAGCTTGTCTGCTCTTGGCTTTGAGAGTAAATGAAATTTAGAGATCAGCTAGGAAATACTTACTACAATGTGGAAAGGCTGGTAGAGGGGAGAGCTGGCTAAAACCATGAAATATTCATGTTGTTTGATCTCCTGTCTCTTCTCCTATGTTCTCTTTGTGCTTCTTTCCTGGTCCCTCTCTCTGATATAGCCCCTCCTCTTCCTGCTTATCAATAAATGTCTTTATGCCTTGAAATCCTTAAATTAATTTTCTTTTTCCACTTCTTCCTTTCTTTGAGTTTTTCTGCAAAGAAGGTAATCTCTTATGTCTTCCCAAGATACCTAAACTTCCTCTGCCAAAATCACAGAATCAAAGAATCATGGAATATGCTGACTTGGAAGGGACCCACAAGGATCATGAAGTCCAACTCTTAGCCCTGCACAAGACCAAGAGTAACACCATGTGCCTCAGAGTGTCATCCAAATGCTTCTTGAACTCTCTCAGGCTCGGTGCTGTGACCACTTCCCTGGGGACCCTGTTCCAGGACCCAACCACCCTCTGGGTGAAGAACCTTTTCTAATATCCAACCTAAACCTCCTCTGACTACTATAGGCAAGACATTTGTTTTTTAATTCTTTCTAATTTGTTTTTCAGAACTAGGGTATAGCTTGTAAGGCCTCTATAAATAATAGCAGAATACAAAGGCAGTCCCTGATACCTATTGACTTCATTCAAATCTGACCAGACTGTTCAGGTATAGGGCTTGGGGGGAAAAAAGGAGATAAAAGTGGAAGTCTGGTTTTGTCTAGATAAGTCTTTTAATTAAATTAGGTTGTAGGTATATGGTAGACAGCATCTAATATGTTTAAGTGTGTGCTACATATAGGAAGTGTATGCCTCTAGATTTTTAGAAATCAGGTACTCGAGTTGAATTCAGCCAGGAATTTCTTGATCACACCAATAGATGGCAATCCATCTTCACATCCTGTTGCTTCTTCAAAAGCAAATTAAAAAGAGAGAAGGAAAGGGAGAAAACAGTTTTTCTCAAATGCTTTTTTCCCTTTTAAGTGTCAGAGTTTCAAAGCTAAATGTTCAAATGCCCTGGAAATGAGAAATTATGTGAAAACTAGTACACTGCATGCTACCATAGCACAAATTACCCCATGCTGTCCTGTCAGATTTAATCTGCCTGAATCATTTTTGGAAGAGATGATATGGGATTTAGTTTCCATGTGAGCTAGTAAACTGAGATTAACACTGTTCTTGATACCATTGCATATTTTAATCTAAGATTCAGTTTATTGCCTGAGTTCTATGTTGTGAAATCTTCAATAGGTATCAAAAAGATATTTAGAAAAAAAAAGAAAAAAAAATCATCTAAAGTCATTTGGAAGATACTTGATCTTCCAGTCTGACTGTGCTTTGTGCTACAGCAGTGTAATTCAGCAACAACAGCAGATGGCCTCAGTTTTGCTTAGAGCATCTAATTGTTGAATTAATTTAACCTTTTTACTCCCTTTATTTACTCAGATACTACCACTACAGCCGCAGAGCCCATGGGCATATGAGATTTTTTTGAGTTGATATTTCCTACAAAAACTAATTTATTTGCTGCTGATTTGGTTAAAAAGAGAAAAATAAAGCAAAATTGATGCTATTGCCCTGGCCGTGCAGTTCTCTGCACCCAGGAGCAGGCTGGGGCCAGCAAGTTCAGATCATTTGAAAAATAATATTTCTTTCAGCTGCATTGTCTTTTTGATCTAGGTGTTCCTCTTGCTGCCCTGCACAAAGGATAAGACATTATGTGGAAAGCAACTAAACAGGGGTAGCAGTTGCACCCTCTGGCCTGATAGTTGGGACAGAGCTACATGGACTCCAGCAGGCAGGGTCATCCCTGGAAAAGCAGAGGCACATCACGGGGAGCCATCCAGCCCTGCCACAGTGAGCCACAAGGGCCTGGGGCTGCAGCAGCGCTCAATGCCCACTCCACACTGCTGCACGAAAGGCTGCCACGCTGGGCATCTGCCAGGAGCTCTTCCCTCACTGCCCTCTGCTTCACCCACAGCCCTTCTCCTGTCCTCCTGTGGCAGTAACATGACCTGCTTCCTTCCTGCAGTGTTTGCACCAGGCTCTGCCTTTCTGAATATGTGTGTGTGTGTGTGTGGGGGGGTGCTCTCATTTGTCTGGCACCATCTGAAAGCCCCACACTATTTGGAAAAAATCATGGGCTTCTACACTACATATTTTTTCCTGAATTCTTGGCATCTAGTAATTTATTCTGTCATTTCTTCCACCAAAAACCAGAATACTGCAAGTCAGTAATTGCAGTGCCTTAATCTAGGGGCATTGTTAACTAAAGAATGCAGGTAGTGCTGAAAATAAATTACATCTACTAGCAATGCACATTATGAAACCAGAGATTTCTTAAGTGATCTTCTCTTTTACCAAAACTAGTACCTTGTACACAAAGAATAGTTCTCTCATTTAAGCTGCAAGTATTTGGTTTTGGGGGATACACATAGCTGATGAATAAAGCTGAGGCTGGAGGGGTTACTGTGGATGCGAAGGGCAGAAATAGGGCAGGTAGAACAGCAAGCTGAAAGAAAATGAAGTTTCCTTCACTGTTTACCCTTTCTTCAGGTTTCCAAGTATAACATGTTTTGCTTCCAGAAAATCAGATCGCTGTGGACCAACAGGTACAGAAAAGGGCATAAAGTGCCTTGCACCATTCTTACCTTTCATGAGATTTCTGCCCTGAACATATGCTGTCATTTTATGTAGGCATTTTATGTATTTTGTGCGCTTCAGAGGGTAGGTATTTTTGTAGTGGGACATCCTATTACTTCTAGAAGGAGTATTATTCTGCCTCTTTGCATTTTATGAAGCTTTTCCCTTTAAAAAAAAAAAGTGCCCCAACCACAGTCTAGGATTATGCGAAGGGGAGAGAACACACAAAACCTGGCCTTCAGCCTCAGGGGTGAATCTCCATAATCTGAAGCCAACACCAGATGAACTGCTGAAGGGTTGCTGTTTAAACCTTGACACCATTACCTCCCCTCTTTGACCTGAAGGGATTGATTACCTGCTTCTGGAGTATTAATGAGTTTGCTGAGCTTCTCTGCAGCAAACCTGTGGGCATGAAATTTCTCTTGCCTGAAAGAATGGAGGAGAAATATCCATGCTTGTTTTTGTCACTGCAGTTTAATTGCTGATACAGGGGATTTTGTCATCTCTGCAATGAACAGCGTCAGAATCTATAAGTGTTATATGACTTCAAAAAAAATATGGAGAGGGAAGTAAATATAAGGAAGGAATAGGAAAAAAAAGAAAACACACTAGCAATATTTTCCTGCTCTCAGAAACACATTTGCTAACACAGTTAATAAATATTAACAAGGCAGAGGTCTCCGTGAGGCCTTGGCTGGTTCCCCAGTAGATCCATATCACTCTGATCCTAGTGAAAGGGTGTTGGCTTTATTAATGGCAGCATTCTCCAGATGCACAGAAATTAATCAAGCATGTTATGAGCAGTTAATGGGTATAAAGTTGATGGGGTTTTTTTGCTGTCTTTTGTAGATATTTTTGAATAAACTGGGATGCTTATTCCTGGAGCTAGAGAGCAAAGTCCAAAGACCACTAAGCCAATATTTGTTTTTTTATTAATTTTTAGTGAACTGAACAGGATCCAGTAGCATAAGCACAGCAGAGAGATGGGGCCCTGGGTGCAGCACCAGGCTAAAAGTTACAAGACTCATCTTTAAAGTTAGACTGTTAATCTGGTGCACCTTTATTGGTCACTTTACCCTCTGTGCCTCAGTTTCCCTCAGCAGCTCCTATCTTTCTTTAGAGTGGAACTTACTCTTCCTGGTGGGGATTTGCTGAACCCTAGTTGTGAGAGGTATGTGGACTTTCTGGGAGACTGTCAGGGAGATTAATATAGAATGTCAGGCTCTGACTTTTAATCACAGGTTAGGAAAGCCCAGGGTGCATTGCTAACATCCACGTGCTCTGTTCTGTGTCACTGCAGGCCTTTGGCTTGTCTGTTGTTTTGGTTCTGCATGCTTTCTGAGCAATTCTATCAAACAAGGGCAAAAAGGACTAAATACAAGCAATTTTTATAACAAATGCAGAAAATATCAGTTCATGTAACATTGATTTTACTGCTGTGTGGATGTTCTCTCAGCCACACTGCATATCCTGTTTATTTCATAGCATGCTTGCACATTTAATGTATGAGTTTGAAAAGCAGAAACTACCTTAAGGAATGTAAATTCACCTGTCATCTGGGGAAAGTTACCTTTTTAATTTTCCATTGTTTGGCAATCTGAGCTCTTGAGGAAAAGCATCAGGAGATTTATCCCTGACAAAGGATATGACCTTTGGTGAACTGAGAAACGCAGCATGCAGTTTCTGTCTTAAGCCAACTGTTCCATTGGTTGTCATATTTGTTTAAATATGACAACAATATTTGTTTAAATGTCCTCTGGTATAGTGCAAGAAACCAGGAAAGTTCACATGCAAACTCACAGGGATTATGGTGGTTCGTTCCCTAAATAAGTGCATACTTTCACACAAACACAACTTTTCCCATAATGAAGAAATTGGAAGAATCCTTGTATCATATTGGACTGACTACCAAATGAAAGCTATGTCTTCCATTGACAGGGGTAATGGGGCCATGTTTGGCCCCACAAGTAGAAACTGGAGTTATTCTGAGTCATAACTCCTATTGAAACATTTCTGTTTAGCCAAGGATCTGTATATGGGAAGTGATAGATAGTCATATTAATTCTATCTTTAGTCAAAGCTGAGACCACCAACATTAAAATGCCACAGCATTTTTTCTGTAGCGTTTCTCTAGGCAAAGCTAAGTTTCTGCACACTCCCTAGGCAAAGCTAAGTTTCTGCACATTCCCTAAATGTAGGTTTCCATAACGTAGTATATTGTGATGTCTTTAACATGTTGCCTTGGCATTGATTTTTCTGGGTTTATTATATTGTTTGGCTTAGGGAAAAAGTCCCCTTAAGGAAGAAAACTCTATAAAGAAGAAATAAAGTAATTATTCCTTAAGAACCAGAAGGGCATACAGGCTCCATTGCAATCCCTAAAAAGAGATTATACAAATCAAGGAAAGGAGAAAGGAATCATTGCAAGGGAGCTGGAAAAATGGCTTCTGAGAAAGAAAAAATCATTCTGTCATGCCAAGACCATGCACCTTTTCTTTCATACTATCCCTTCAATGCTTTTCCCAACTTCCTTCCTGATATCTCTTCTGTCAACAGTAGATTAAAATTTATTGAGGATTTGGATACAGTGAGTGTCCCTTCATTTTCCCTAGTGTTTTCATGATTCAGTATAGTACATTCTTCCTCTTCAGCCTTGAAATCAACTTCTGTTTCTCTTCAGGAAAACCTTTGTTACTTTCAGAGAATCTCTGGAGGGTTTTCCCAGTCTACTTTGTCTGTTTTTCTCAAAAAGACTGCCTCTTGCATTAATAGCTCTATCCCCAGGCTCCAGTGAGTAAACTTAGACATTTTATGTCTAAATAATTTAGCAAAAGGGCCTTATTTGTGTGAACCTCTTCTGCCTAAGCATCAGCACTCTAAAGCATCCAGCAAGTGTGCAAATATTTCAGTAATGGAGATGGGATGCACAATTTATTGTTGTTTCATGTTTTTACTTAAGAATATCTGATACTTCTATAATAAGACTTTGCCTGTCTGCTTGGGGGCAGGGTGCACAGGGTACCAGGCATGAAAATTGTGAGTCCTTCCTGAATTCTTTCTAATGGCCTTGTACCTTAGCAGCCCTCAGGTCAGCAGCTTCCAGCAAACCTGCACTGTGATAAGGAGAGTGAACAAAGAGGCAGCAGAATTACTGATCCTGGGCAGGCAAACTACAGAGAATGAGTGAAAACATGACCCAAAGGATATGAATTGGAATAAGAGGGCAAACAGCAGGTCACTGGTGCACAGGAGGTGAGTTGGGGATGTCTTGGCCAAGCATCCAAATTGAGAGGGACCTGGGACTGACTAACCAAGAAGTCTGGTGAAGGAGAAGAAGCAGGGAGTTGAGAATTGGCTGTGTTTGATGACTGATGGCTGGGGTTGAGGTGAGAAGCTTGAATGGAAACTGGTGTGGCAAGGATGAGGAGAAACAATGAGGATGAACCATATGGAGTAGGATGGAGAGCAGGGTAATATTTGAGTGAGTCAAGCTGGGGCAGGTGAAGGGAAGGCCAGATACTTCACATTCACTCACTGCTTGCCTTCTTGCACCAGGCAGGAGCATAGGTTGAGGTTTCCAAACCATGTTTCCTTGTTCTCTGCACACGTGAAGTTTTCCATCTCCCCTATGAGAGAAACATATTCTCCCTCTCCATGCAGATACATATAAAAGATGACAATCAGTGCTTGCTATCAATTACTTCATTAGTTTGAATTAGTTGAAAGTTATTTTTGTATACTTAGGGATCCAGCCTGGCTGGACCTCTGTGACTGACACCATATGTCAGAAAAGCTTCTGACTTTTTTGATTGTGCAGTTTCTCTATATGTTGCAGCAAGAAATACTTTCCTCAAATTCCACTCCTTCATTTGCATATTTCAAATTAATCTTTTGGCCATTCTCAAAAGCTGAGTCTGGTCTGTTTATTTAACTGGATAAATGTCTGATATAAAATCTCATTAGCCCAACAATTACCTTTGACACCATAGATGAATAAAGTCTCTTTGCCATGTAAATTAGGAAATCACACTAAGTACTTTCCAGTTCTGAAAAGGCAGTTTTGAAAGACATTCAAAATGCAGAACATCAGTTAAGTCATTAATATTTCTGCAGTGGGTACAGTTCGTATTAGATATCCTGAATATCACCAGACATAGGATTTTATTATTATTCCTCATGATAAAGCTGTCCCTGTGCATATGCAGACCAAAAGTTGCAACATTAATCATTCCACTTGATGATTCTTTCAGCTCTCCCTGTATGGCATTTCTTTGGGAAATAGCAAAAAGAATGAAAAGAACAGGACCTTATCCACAAAGGGAAGGAAAATAGGATGGCAAGTCCATTATTTGCAACACTTTTATTATTAATCCCCATTATTAACTATTATTCAGCATTATAAATTAAAAAAATATTTACAATGCCAAAAATTTGGATTTGGGTTTGATTTCCTCCTCCACTTCTCCTGTATTCTCTCTAATGTGGTGAAGACTCTCTGCTTTGTGAATGTACATGAAACTCAAGATTTGCAAACTGAGGGAGCTGGCAGAAGTGCTCACTGAGATGCTTTCCATTATTAGAGTGGATATTAGGAAATATTTTTTCATGGAAAGGGTTGTCAAGCATTGGAACAGGCTGCTCAGGGAAATGGTTGAGTCACCATCCCTGGAGGTATCTAAGAGACGTGTAGATGTACACCTGGGCAAATGCTTTAGTGGTAGCTTGGCAGTGGTGAGTTAACAGTTGGACTCAATGATATTAAAGGTCTTTTCCAACCTAAATGATTCTATTCATAGCCAACACCATTTGAGTGGCTCTGAGACTTTGCAGTTCTGAAAATTTAGTTGGAATCTTTCTGAAGTGACAGGCATTGTCATCTTCAGTGTTTGGTTTCCAAGTTCTCAAGTCCTTTTACAAGGATTATCCAAACAGTGTATTGCTTGGAAATGGGAGCTTTTTTAATGGGCTGTGTTTTCTCAGAGAACCTGTAAAAGCTAACATGAAAGTGTGTGTGCAAAGGAGAAAAAAGAGCTTTGTATGAAGTTTTCCATTTATTTAGCTTTGTTGTGTCATTCTTTCGTAATAAATGAAGCTATGTAGGTTTTCCCACGCAGTAGAAAAATAATTGGATTTCAAGTAGACATGCCAGAGCCTTGTTTACTCAGATGTCATTCCTTTATGGTACGGCACCTCTAGTTCTGTAGGGCTGTTCTGGCCATCTGGGTCACCAGCAGCCTCATTAGAGTGTACAGGTATGTTATGCCTGTAGTGAAAACTATTACTGGTAAAAAGAACACATTGCAATTAACCCTAGCATAGATCTCAACCTGGGAAGATATTTTTTAATAGTAAAGTTACTCTTAACCACTCCAGTAGAGATGAGCAAAAAGCAGGAGAGGTAGAAAGAAGCAAAATAATGAAGTGATTAATATTCACACTATAAAGAATTCACTCTTCTCATCTGTTAGATATCACTGTATGTTGCATACTTATCTATCTGTAAATCAGATGCAGACTGATGATTTGAAAAAAATTGTTATTTATTCAGAGAACTGCACATCTTTTCATATTTTATCTTGTTGCCTGTTATCTGGATTTTAAAAATATGGTTAATTGTCCTTAACTCTCAGGACTTTTTTGTACAAATGTATTTTCAGCTTTTTCAGGTCAAAAAGCGTTGTGCAAGACTATCCTATTAATTACAGTAGAACTTGACTGTTAAGTGCATTTCTAATTTCTGCTGAAAGCAGTGGGATTTACAGCAATGAACTTTAAAGATGGTTTTCCTGCAAGGCCTTGATCACTTGCTTAATCTCTACAAACTATATGGCTTTTGCTAGAGTAATTTCTTTGATCACTACACAAATCTTTTTGATTAAACAAATCTGTTCTGAGCCCAGAAGTCCTTTATTGTAAACATTTATACTGTTGTCCCCCTGACCCAAGCCGTTAGCATTTGGGGACTGGCCAGGTTGTTTCCATTAAGAGAAGAAATTGATGACAGAAATCAGACAGGAGTTTTTTTGTGTCGTCCTGCTTATTTACAATGAATATCCACAAAGTTATGCTTCCCTGAACCTGGCAGAAACCACTAGAAGCAGCTTTTGAACACAGTTTAAAAATCCAATACAAGTGCCTTTGACTTTGTCCCTTTTTCAGGGCTGCCAGTATGAAAACATTTCATTTGTTCACTAGCTTCTTTTGTCTAGCTCCTCTATTATCAAGATGTGTTTCTTGTTCCACCTGAACAAAAGGAAGAACTTCTTTATTATGTGGGTGACCTTGCACTAGAACAGGCTGCCCAGAGAGGCTGTGGAATCTCCTTTCTTGGAGACATTCAAAAGCCACCTGGATGCAATTCTGAGTAACCTGCTCTGAAGGACCCTGCTTGAGCAGGGAGGTTGAGCTAGATGACCTCCAGTGGTCCCTTCCACACTCACCCATTCTATGATTCCATGATTCTGTGATTCTGCCCTTGCAAACACTGTCTTGTCTTTGGAGACAGACTCAGCCTACATACACCAGTTCAGCCAAGGTGCACTCTAGCTTGTCTTGACCATCAGCTACTGCAGCCACCAGGTACCTTCTTCCATAAAATAATATAATTCCTTCCCCTGTAGCTGAAAGAACAATATTTAGGCAATGCTGTGTTAAATGGCAGCTGCGATATAGTATAAATTCACTCTCACTCACTCACTCACTCACACAAAAGTATTACATGCATTAAAATTGGCAGCAAAAGAAAACAAAGCTGTGAAGCAAGACTGTTGTTGTTTCTATTAGAATTTGCAGGTAAGGAAGATTGCAAGTATTTTTAGATGAAAAATGCTGTTTATACAATATCAAAATATTATGGTGGGTTTTTTTTTAAATCCGTTTTAGAAAACAAACTTTCTTTCCCTAGCTAGAGTCTGGTAGGATTACTTTAATGTGGGTTGGTTCAGCACAGGTAAAAGTGTTTTATTCCGTTGAGTAGCCTCAGAAGATTTAGCTTGCTCTGTTTAGTAAATTTTTATACAACATTTCCACTTTGTGCATGAGATGTCAGTTTGAAATGCTATTGCTTCTGATGGTCTAGAGGACTCCAAAGGATAGTTTCCATCTTTCACAAGGCAAAATGGATTTCTTTCCAAGTATGCTCTATGTTTCAAGGTAGAAATCATCTGACTCCAGTGTATCATAATAGATGACAAAACAATCCAGCTTGTGAAAAGGACATGATCATAACTCTCCTGAGATAGAATGCCTGTGTGGTGAGGTGGTATAATGAGAAAGTCCTATGGGTCTATTAAGCTATTCCAGCCAAAGCATGTGAGATTGTATCAGTAGTCGACAGTGAAGCTGTTCAACTGAATTTCATCAAAATATTTTATTCCAGATGACAATGTCAAAAGAAAAAAGTTATGTATTAAAATATTCTTAATTCAATTTTTTTTTTTTTGTCAGTATGCATCGCAAAACCCCACTGGAATACCTCTTTTCCCTTCAAGATGAATTCCAAAATTTTTTCACCTCTGAGTATAATCCCATATTTGCAGATATGGGCATGGTGACTGTCTATATTTTACTTTGGGTTTATATTAAGTTTTGACATGAAGTGCCAGCAAAATACAGGTTTCAGGTGAATCTATGAGTTGTTACTCCTTTTTTTTTTCTTAGTCTATGAGCTTGATGATCCTTGTGGGTCCTTTCCAACTCAGGATATTTCTACGATTCTATGGTTCTTAGGCTGGAAGTCATCTTTCAGGAAGTGTGTATAGACAGTAGTTTTTCTTTAAGACTTCTGGATATTAACAATTTTATAACTTACATCATCAGCCATTCTGTGGCTTTCAACTTCTTTCAGTTTCAAACTCCTACAATTTTTTCCTCTGGAAGTATAGACCTCTATATACCATATTCTAGCCTAACGACAAAAGCATTTTGTTTCTTAGTTATCCTTTAGAGATCCCTTAGAAATTTTCCGTGGGCTGCCAGACTGAAGAACCACAGATATGCTGTCAGCCCACATCTGTTGGACTGTCCTTCTCTTTTTCCTACTGCACATGCATGCTTTTACTTATAGTTTATATTCCTGACAAATGCAAAGTTTGTCTCTGGCTAAGGGATTCCAAAAGAAAAGCCTTTGCCATGATTACCCTTTTCAGCTTTTCTTGATTTTTAGTCTTGAGAGATTTCCTAATAAAGACTATGGAGGTCTGTGCTAGCTGGAAAAGGAAACAAACAAACAAACAAACAAGCAAAAAACCACACACACACACAAAACAAAACCCATAAAAAAGCCCTAAACCAAAAAAACCCCTCTTTTTTTTTAAATCAAAAGAGAAAGCAAACTTGAAACAGTCAAACCAATAGGCTCAGTTTTCAATTCTCCTTTACCCTATTTTCTTCAGCCCAAACACTGTTCTACTACTACAATTGTTTTCTACATTTCTACAAGGTCTTTTATGCTTTCATTAATATTAACAGGGATTCTCAGGTTTTTAAACTCTATGTCTTACTGTGAGGACTCTGCCTAGACATCTGTTCGAATCAAGATCACACTGAAAAAATATTGACATCTCTTTTGTGTCCATGTCAGTAATGTCCTCAGGAGAACTTCAAAGTGCTTGTGAGACCCTAATGCTGCACATGGCACTATATATACTATAGAAATAATCAGAAATAAGACGAGAGAGATTGAAAGTATATGGTTAGAAATGGTACGTTTGTGTATTTGTTGTAAAAACTTATATGAGCTATGACTGTGCCCTTGTGTCTCCTTTGTCTTGATTTTTTACTGTGTGAACAGCAAAAGCCCACAAATAACCTGCCTTTTGTGCACCTGTTTTATGGAGAATCCTTTAAAATGATGCAGTATATGGTGTGTGGGATGTTTTTTGTGGAGTTGTAGGGACTTTTGCTCATCCCTTTGGGTCTCTCTTTATGAAAGGGCACTACCATATTGGCTAACAAGGAAAGTGTTTGAAACAAACTGCATATACCCGTTCCTCTTATTTTAATATAACAATGGGGGAAGTCCTAGTGCAATTCCAGGCTCTGCCTGAACTTTCTGTATCCAACATTCAGTCTGTTGAAGTCCTCCATGGCAGAAGCTTGGATTTCATTTGGTGATTTCAATGCTCTTTCTTTCTGAATATAAGGAAGTTACTAACTCTGAACTGGCTCACCAAACAATATCAAGAAGCTTCAAAGCAATGGGCGCAATTCATTGTAGCTATTGGGAGCAGCCAAACTGACCCAAAGAGGACTTTAGAAAGGTATGCAGCTCCCCAGGTGCAGAGAGTATCTCATAAGGCACTGCCTGAGCTCTGCTGATTATTCACCTTGTCCAAATTTAGGGGGCAATTTGAGACATGATGGTGTTCAGAACTTTTTAATGAGCTGGAGGAATGATGATTCAGACATATGTGATTATGATGGCTGTGATTCCTTGACCCAGCTCTTTGAATCAGGAATGTTGCATGGAGCAGTCATTGGACCCCACAGACAGTGGCTATGAGGCAAATTTCGATCAAGGAAAGTACAGACGCTGTCTTTGCATTGGCTTGGGAATCTTCAATTTTGCAAAATGGAAATATGAAAAATTGAATGGGAAGAAATCCAGTTTTGAAGCTCTGAGAAGGGAATTGCAAAAGACCTGATCTGCTTTTAAAAGCCTTAAATCCCCTGAAGCTTCTAATTAATTTATTGAAAAAATGTTCATAAAAGATGTAACCAAACCCAAATCTGTTGTTTCAGTAAAGAACATATTCAAGATGAAAAGCCGAGGGCTTTGCCCTGCCAGCACAGAGAGAGCATTTCAGCTGTCATCCAAGTAGGCACCTGTCACTCCCATCACAGCAGGAACAGCATGATTTCTGGCCTAATTTCTAGAACATCAGTGGTGTTGAATGGAGATCTCAGACACTATGCAAACCAGGACCCAAAACTACAAACGCTGCTTCTTTTTTACTTTTTCTTTGCCCCTATGAAAGCCTCAAGGAATATGAAGTCATCCTTAAGTCTGTTTCTGTTCCCCAGGCTTTTGTTTCCACAGTAATGGGCTGAACCTCTCATATTTGCATGATGGTCTGACCCACTTTGAACAAAGTTATATGCTGATCAGTGAAAAACAGAATATGCTTTCCTGGGTTTTGGATTATTATTCAAAAGGAAAGGAGACTCAGAACAGCATGCCATGTTCACTATTGCATTTCAACACTTCTGAGTAGCCAAGCACTAGTAAAGCAGACCCATGGGGAAACAGGAGTCTGCCTTCATGGTGCAAAACCTTCTGCAGGCATCCAGCTTAGTACCCTCCAGAACAACACTGTGGCATGAGCTGTAGAATGTGAGTTCTACATCTGAAAATGAAGTTTGCTCTTTGGTTTTAACTGTGGTTTAGATGTGTGTCAGTGCTGTGAAATCCCAATGCACTCAAGACATTAATTTCAGAGGCAGTCCAGCAGCTTCTCCTGGTTTGTCACTTTCGGGGACAGGACAAGGGACAGCACTGTTCTGCACTAAAAATCTCTTTCTGGTGACCTTGTCCAAACCTGCTGCTTGCACTGTTGAGTCTTGCTGTCATGTACTGTTGTTTATGCAAACTTAGGATTCTATTTTGGGGTTTAATATCTATTTTTCTTTTGAATCTGTGAAGACTAAAGGAGAATTTAATTGATAAGAAGCGTTTTATCCTATCCTAAATTTAATTTAACTGCAAAGCAAGTAAGGGTCAGTAAATGTGGAGAGTGATTAATATAGATTTAAAAGCAATATTCTTAAATTACTTGTCTCTTTTATGTTTCATGCCAATGATTTTGTGTTGTGTTTACATCACTGCTCTTGTGGCTGTATTAATTGCAGGGACTATGCAACATCTAATGCCGAACAAATATTTGTCATGGATCTGCAGTTCACCAGATTCAATGGAAAGGCTGGAATCCTTCCTTTTTATTGCTCTTATTTTAAGGAAGATGCAGAGGTATATGTAGATCCACTGCATATAATGTGTGTAGAAAAGAAAAGATCATCTCCATTTGGAAGGTCCAGTTCTTCAAGGATTTATCCCACCTTGCCACCCAAGGACTTTCTGTGTCGAAGGCTCACATGTTTCCTGACATTCAGATCTTTGTAGAAACATACTTAGTTGTTGTCTTTATGGGACCTAGTCATAAAAATAATAACAAATGACAATTGCAATGTGTCAAACATTTGGCAAATCTCTTGGAAAACTGGGTCTATTTGTGCCTTATATAAACCAGCACTCCTCTGTAAGATCAGAAAACCACAGCAAAGATGACAGAAAATAAAATTTTTGAGATTGTCCCAAGCTAGTTTGACTCGCTACCTTAGTACTTTTAAGGCAACCCTGTGTAGGTTACAGCTTCTGTAAATGAAGAATATCACAAAGGATTACCAGGATCAGATGAAATATTTCTATCAGTTATGCAAGTCCTAATATAGCAAACCCCTTAAACATCTGTATACATTTAAGTCCAAGTATATTTTTGCAACTGTTATTTGGGTACAGAATAGAATAATTGAAAAATTATTCACAAATAAAATGTGTTTTGGCAAATTAAAGTTTGGAATACATAAGCAAGCTACTAGATTTCCATTTTGGATCACACTGCTGGGGTTCAGTATCCCTGAACACATCCTTTTAGTCTTCTGTGTATCTGTCGCATACTTTGGATAATAAGGAGAGCTAAGAAAGACCCTCTTCTATATTTACATTTGTCCTGCACTCTAAAATTTGCAGTCAGTGCTATTCATGAGAAATGGCCTTGCAGAAGCTGTGATACCATCCTGAGTGAACACAAAAGATTGAAGCCAGACAGGGAAGCAGGCAAGAGGCACAAGAAACTTCCTCATGCCTTTCTTTACCAGATAAATACAATCTTAGCCTTTACCAACTCTAAATCTTCTTGGGTGATCATTTTGAACTTAAATTTGACAGGTTTTTAAGATGCCAAGAGCTAAATAAATTTAAATTACTCTTTGTCTTGTGGTTGTGTTTTTGAGCTGAAGTATGGTAGCTGCCATGCTTCATGCTGAAGTCAAGGCTGCCAGCAAATGTGAGTGTGATCTGAGCACACATTCCAGATCAGATCTCTCAGGTTACTTTACAAAAAAAGACACTCAGATTTTGAATCCCAAATAGTTCTACACTGAAGACCTTCTTGAATGTGAGCTGGGATGCAGGAGCCCAAGGCGTGCAGCACCACAGCTGTAAACAGTTGACTATAGGAAGGACAGGCAGGGCTGGGGGGTTGCTCAGCTGAAAACATCTCAATAGCCAACCTGACTGTTTCTTGTGTGCTTGCTCCACATGCCCAGAAATGAGGAGTTCTTGGTGTTTTTACAAGAGGGTGGGATTTAGCTCCGTGTCTGACCGTCTCTGGCAATGTGTCCTGGCCAAACATCAGTGACAACAGCTTCTTGTCACTGATATACAGGTAATGTCTTGTATGTTCAGGATGTCACAATTGTGCACATCCTATGTATTTTATACTCAAGCATATCAGAATTAACTACTTCTCCGTGAAAGTTCATTTAAAAGAATCAAGAAGATTAGAAGTGAAAATAACCAAACAATGTCTTTGATACTCGTTACTTCATATGAATGGCATAAATAAATAACAAGACAAAACCAAATAAAGTAACAATAAAATTATTTTTGTTGTAATTTGTGCAAAGAATAAGTACTCATTTGATCTCATTTGATTTTATTTTGATTGGCATTACAGTATCTCCAGCTAATAGACAGAGGGCAACTAGTGAAAAAACAAAATGCAAAACAAACTAGCAAAAAACCCCATACAACTCCAGCAGCAGCACAGAGCTAATCTCTGCAGTAGGCATTTGTCCAGGCTAGTTTTTAATGACGAAAACAGTAAGGGCTTCCACATATTTTAAAACTATTTCACAATCTTTGCTTATTTCTAATGAGTCTGAATTAGCACCTTCTTTATTTTCTATAGGGTTGCGTCTTAGCATCAAGGTTGTTGGAGAGTCTGGGAGAACAAAATCATGTAGCTGTGCACAGAGAAAAGAGCAGCCTCTGAAGCTGTGCACGCCTGGCTGGAGTTCGCAGAGCATAAGCCAATTTTTGCGCCCACAGAGCAGTTCATTCCTTGGCAGCTGAATTGGAATAAAGCTCCAAGGCTATGGCAGCCCACAGCCTGCTGCGACTCGGTGACCACAGAACCTAATTTGTGCTGGATAAAGCCCTAAAGAGATTAACTGACTCATAACATATGCTACTTTACCTTTTACAAATGAAGCTCAAATACAGTGCCATGTTTCTGATCCCTCTCTAAATTTTGCAAATACCCCACCATTTAGTCACAGATATGGGGGAACCTGAAGAAGAAGAAAAAAATTATCATTCATACATTTTTTACAAGCACTTCAAAAGACTATATGCTTTTTCGGCCAGGAATATGACATTTCACATTAAGGAATCTATAAAAAATGCATACATTCATTTTAGGAAACCTCTGAGCAACAACAGTGCAGGTGTGTTACCTGCGGCACAACCACATAGGAGAGGCAGCTACATCTAGTGTTGAGATAAGCAATGGATGGCACATAAAAGCCTATAAAGGCACTGACTCTCTTCAGTCTTCCTAGGACCATAAAGAGCTCATTGGAGATGGTCAGCAGCTTAAAAGAGGGACCATCAGGAGCAGGAGTGTCAGCCAACAAAGTCAGAGTGTTTCTAAACCAGATTGATGTGTGTCTGCACTGTGAAGCAGATTCCTGACTCCATGCTGTGCAGCTGGCCAGGATGAATTATTCTTCCCTGGTAGCCCACACACAACAGTATTACACTGGGGATGAGGTACTGTTATTTGTCCAGATATCATTCCAGCATGGAACTTGAAAGTGGGTCCAGAGACATGCAGTATATATAGCATACAAAACTGTGAGGCCAAATTCATTTCCATGTCATGAAACCCTGCCTTCCCAAAGGATTCAGACAAAGGCAGTCAAGATGGTCAGAGGTACAGGTCATCTTCCACAAAAGCAATGACCTGACATCATTGGTCTAATGTTTCATAAATCCTTTTGGAAACCCAACACTGTTCTACACTACTGAAGTGAAAGGCATTTATTACCAGTGATTTCAAATACATCTAACTTGATTAAATTCAAGGCATTACATCCTATCAAATTAACAACAAATATCAGCTCAAACAGCCATTTTAAATGAGCTAATAAATACTGGATCAGATAAATGATGTTGCTGATTAACAGCTCTACATTTTTAGCCTCCTTTATTGTCATATCTTAAAGCCAAATATGTCTGAAGACTTCAGGAGCAGTGTCTACAGGAGGGTTAAATAGGAATGATTTTGTATTAAATGGCTTCTTCAGAAGGTTTTTGGTTCTTCTAAGATAATACAGACCTCATACACTAAAAGCTCCATGTGTCTACTCAAAACTGGAAACTTCATGGTTTTAAAGTAACCAGTTAGGATCCTTCCTGTATCCTTTTTTCCTGAGATTTTCCTAAGGCCCTTAAAAATCAGGGCATCCAAATCCAAGTTAGAACTGAAAACCTTTAGTGCCATTTTAAAAGCATAGTCTTACACTGCTGTTCTCTGCAGATATATGTCAAGAAATTGAATTACTGACTTTCCCCTTGTAGGCGTTTGCTCCAGAAACTGAGCAAAGTGTGTCAGCTTCCATGATGCACTTACACTCACTTTGGGGTTGTGATCATGGTCAGTGGCTGTGGCTGAGCTGATCAGGAAGAGCCCATGCTGTAGTAGACCAGTTGTGAGCCATTGTGTGAATACAGTCTAAAGTCTAGCTTAGTGAAGTTCCCAGTATTGATGAATTTAAGGGGGCAAATTCAACACCATATCCTACCAATGTGACTCCAGGCTGATCCAAACCCACAAAGTTTCTCTCATAGATCAAACTTGTTTTCAGCTCAAAGAGACAATGAGGCTGCACATTTTTATGCTTACAAAACTGTTTGATTTTTATGTCTGGAATCTTCTTGATTTTCATATTCACTGGTCTCCTAAAATGCATAGTGGGCTGGGTAGATCAAATCCTTACCAGAAGTGATTAACTGGTGATCTTCTTCCTCTCTGTTTTCTTTCCATACTTCTCCTGACTATGAAGCTAGATCTTGGAGCCACCAGAAAAACAAAGCTCAGAAGATGTTGAGCTGGTAAGATGTGTAGAACTGAGTTATTTATGCAAGTGAAAAAAGCTCAGAAGTTTCCCCCCAATCATAGATCCTGAGCACCTCAAGCTGGTAAATACATGTAGGCCCAACTGAAGATGACAATTCCTCAAAGACCATAAAATTGGCACAGGCCCATTGAACTCAGTAGAACTATGTAGCCAATGATGCTTATTTAGCTCAATGGGACTGGTATGATTTTAGTCTAGGAGAATTTAAATGCTATAACCTCTCCTGTAAAAAACTGGAGAAAAGAAAAAAAGGGGGGGGAAGAAAAAGAAAAAGAAAAAGAAAAAGAAAAAGAAAAAGAAGAAAAAGAAAGAAAGAAAGAAAGAAAGATAGAAAGAAAGAAAGAAAAAGAAAAAGAGATTGTAAATATCATTGGCAGCAAGACTAGAAGCAGCTGTCTCTGGCAGACTTGTTTCATTCAGATCAAACAGAGCTGTGGATATTTGGAAATAACCCACATTTACTATGTATTTAACTACAAGCTTTCCATTTGTTTGGAGGCAATCAGGGATTTATGCTCAAACAAGAACTTTTCTCAACAAGGTTTTCTTCAGAAAGCACCATTTTCCTTTGGCACCGGCATATGCCAGGATGCTACATGGAGCACAGGCAATACATGGCAGGGAAGGGGGCAGAGGGCTTCTAATTTCACAGCTTTTGGTCACACAGTCCTGGAGGTAAATGAAGATGTTTTCAGAATGTGTCTTTCACCAGGAACCTAAACGCTTTTATTAACCAGGGTGAAGAGGTGAAGATGACCTTCTGCTTTGGCTGTGCTAGTTGTTAAACTGTGGCACCTGACAGCTACTTCCACTGATAACTCCTCAGAATTCCTGTGCACAGCCTTTCCTGAGTGGGACTTCACCATCTGCCATAAACTCAAAGGGGATGACAATCAGTCCAGGGACTTGGAGCCCATCCTGTGTCATCTGCAGAGCTACTCTCTCTGCCTTAATAAGAACACTGAAAGGCTGTAATTTTTGCCTTACCAACTCTGTCACATTGCCTCCCTATTTGATTGATTTCTTTTCAGTTCTTCCCTATGTAAATGCTTTTTTTTTTTGATTGCTCACATACACTCTAACATGTAATTTTAGTCTTTAAGGGCTTAAAAAATATAGTACTACCGCTGTCTATTCACAGGACTGTCCATGGACTCTTACTGTGTCATGGCTATTGAGATCAATTGCAAGGGGAATATAAGATGATAGAATGCAATTACATGTGTTGGAGGCTTGCCCAGATTGCCAGCACCTCTGTTGTCGGGTTCCCCTCCGGCCCCCCTTAAAAAAAAAAAAAAAAGTCTTTGGAAAATCTACGCCTTGGTGTGGACGGTGCTTTTTGCTACTGCTCTTAAGGCAGGTCTTCAACCTGCCTTAGGGCTTTGCTTTGCAAGCCATCTTGATGATCTTCTCACATAAGATAAACAGAGGGCTCACAGAGATTTTTTTGTGCAGAAGTAGTGTAAGATGTTTACTTCACTGATCTGTATTAGGGTATATATCTATCAGAATACAGGGAACAGGCAACTAGTCACAGGGAAAGACAAATATACTGGTTTAGCTGTATAGGGAGAACTCAGCAGGAAATTATGTCCTGAGATACCATAATGCAGAACTGCACTGTCGGTCTTCTGAAGATCACCTCAAGATAATGAGACAGATTTAAAAAAACAAAAAGATTGAAAACACTCCCTCAGCAAAAAAAAAGCGCTCTTGTTTTTAAATTACTCAAGAGAAAGACTGGTTCCCCAAATGATTACACACACCAGAAAACTGGGTTCCTATTAAAAACCATCACAGCTTTGTTTCTTATTCAAAGAAATATGTGCATATGGGCCTGCTATTTCTGTGTGTAGGCACCATGATAAATGACCATGTGAAAGTAGCAGTTCAAAATTTGCTAGAATTCTGTGGTATTATGGAACACTTTCAAAAGTGTGGATTTGTTTTCCACCTTTTTCTCCAATAATAAATGTTAGACTCAGCAGCTTGTAACTCAGCCACACTAGGATTGTAAAGTGTAGGATTTATGATCCAGATTTGTAGAACATAAATTTTCCAAGGGTTTTAATTATATGAAACGTACATGAATCCAACAATGTGAAGAAATCTATTTTTAGGGCAAAGTTTTTCCAGTTATCAGGGTCTCAGCCTTTGGTGGGGAACTAGAAACACTATAGGACTGAACTGCTTAACAGCTTGTTGGAACTGGCATGTGTCTTTTGCTAAATGGGCACAAATCCCTCTCAAACGCTGGGAAGACCTCTCCCGTTTTCTGAACTGGTCAGTTCTGGGGTGTCTCTGGTACCAACACTGGCGTTAGCAGAACAGATAGTCTGGGTTAGGGTGAGTGAAAATATTAGAACTCATAGAGGGAAGCAGGGGTTCATAAAAAAAAGTGACGTGCCTAAATTATTTTCATATCCCAATGATTTTGAAGTGTTGTTAGGTCTACCATAAGGCTTCTCTTTATTTATTCACCAAAGAACTGCAAATTGTCTCCCTTGAGCAGATAGCTATTTAGCTTAAAATCAAGTCATACTTTCGGATCAGCTCCACAGAAATGCCAACAATTCCTATTGATTGCATCTCAGTGGATGAAACTCATCATGAATTGTTGTTCCTCCCTTTCCACACATTGTCTCTGTGCTGACTTCATAGCAGAAGGTGCTTCAGATAGCATAAAAGGTGCTTCAGCTCACTACTCTATAACATCTTTTTTTTTTTGCTCTTGCATGCAGCCAAATCTCTAAGTTTCACTGGAGTCAAGTGCCTGAGGAAAGCCAAAGAAGGTTGTGGTCATGCTCAACAATGTATAAATAATTTTAAAGAAAAAAACTAACATAAATCTTAAGAAAAAGTGGATGTAAACCATATATTCAGCTTCCATAATATATGCCTCCAGCTCTTTCCCTTTGTTTTCTTAAAGCAGGGAGTGCAGGATTGTTCCACCTCACAGAAAGGTCATGACAATAAATGCATTAAAGGGTAAGATGTGGATAAAGTAGCACAACAGAAACCACTTTATACTCACATACATGAATGCATGCATACTTAGAGCTTGTAAATACACATGAAATACCAACTCCAAAATACTTATTCTTCAGAATGACTCCTTGGGGTTTTTTTATACCAGTTTCCTGAATTGGAAGGAACCCACAAGGGTCACTGAGTCCAACTGCTGGCCCTGCGTATGACACTGCAACAATCCCACCATGTGCCTGAGAGCATTGTCCAAAACCTTCCTTGAGCTCTGGCAGCCTTAGGGCTGTGACCACTGTCTTGGGGAGCCTGTTCCATTGCCCGACTCCCCTCTGGAGTGAGAATGATTTCCTAATATCCAACCTAAACCTCACCTGCCACAGCTCCAGCCATTGCCTTGTGTCCCGTCATTAGTCACAGAGAGCAGAGATTGGTGCTACCCCTCACTGCCCCACAGGAGGAAGCTGTAGATCCTGGTGAGGTCTGATCTCAGTCTCCTCTTCTCCAGGTTGAACAGACCAAAATATCATACTTTTCTGAAGCCTAGTTCATGAGATTTGGAAGTGACTGCTCTGTGGTTTGAAACAATCTCCAGATATGTCTCATCAATTCTTTACCTCTAGTGGAATCTTGCCACTGAACTTTCAAAGGATATTAAAATCTGCATTTGTGTTCTTTTTTTTTTGATATAAATTTATTCCACCATTTGCCATTTGCCCATTTGTGATACTAAAAAGGCCTATTTGGTACTTTCGCCTTAGAAGTTGTGCTTTTTTTTTTCCTCCATAGATACTATTTCCAAAGCTTATATTTGTCACTCTAACAAAGCAGAGCTGAATGAGCTATTTAGCCATATAACAAAGTAACAATGAATGAAGCAAGGGGACCGATTGAATTGTTGCTATTATTTCAACCAAATCCTTTCAGCAATTGCCTCTCTCTTCATAGAGACCTTCACGGCATTATTTCACTAAATGACACCATGAATGTAATTACTTTGATTCAGTGTTGGAATCACACAGATAACAAATTACACTGCCCCTTGATGAGTAATAATTCAATTATTCAGTAGCCTTGTAGCAGTTTGAAATAGCCTATTCTCATTTCACAAACATAATATTTACTTCTGAAAATAAACCATTTCTCCAAAATGAAATATTAGATCTATATATCTTAGCACATGTAAGGTCCCAAATGGATCACTGCATAACTGCATATCTTTGGTGGTTTTAATATTAAAGGGTCTGCAGAAAAGCTGAGCTTCTTGAGTTACTCCGTCTCAGTAGATGTGTTCGTATATTTTGTCTGTTTACTACCTGGTGAATCAAGAGTTTGCTGTATAAATATCAAGCAGCAGTTGTGCACGGAGTGAGGTTGGATCTCAGTGACACCAGTGCTGTTGGAATTCACCCCAATCTGAAAGGAGAAGCTAAATGTGTGTCCCGAGAGACATTCCTCGGACATGATTCTTCTCTTCTGTGCTTCAGTGCAAATGAAGCATACAACACTGTTAAATCGAAGGCAGCACAAAACAGGGGTGAAGAGAGGAAGAAACAACCCTACTTGCTGAAAGGTCAATTAAAATTTAGACTTTGGGGGTAAAATGTGTGAAACCCTGTGAGATTTTCAAATGCTTTAAGTGCAAAACTCCTAATTATGCAGTATCCAAATCATACTTAGACATCTAGAGACTTGTGAAAATCCCACAGACAGATGTCTATCTTCACCTTTATGTGCCTAAATATTTTTTAAAAATGGTAGGTGTCTTAATCTACTGTGGTGTGATTTATACAAGTTGTATTCAACTCAGCAGTGCAGCATTCCTTCAGGCTGTCTGCAGGAGGCATCAGTAAGGAATTTCCAAACCATAATTGCTGGGTTTGGTCCTAAATAAAAGCAGCAGCAGATGTTGCAGACCTTTTTTTATCTGATACTTGGCAGCTTGGTGTTGTTCTACAGAATGTGTCAGATACAGATTCCATTTCTGAATTTGCCTGAAGACGTCCAAACTTCTATTTCCTTGGGGACTGCCTTGACACGGCTTATCAGCAAATTGATTGAATAGCTTTCAGTCTTTCCCATGGAAGCTGTGCCATTATACATGAAATATTTAAAGATGTGTTAATCTTTAAGAGCAAGATGTGCTCCACAAGTTCTCGACTGAGACAGAGTACACTGCTGAGAGTGGAGGGGGCAGAGGACTGTCTGCCAGTCACTTCTATTAAATTATTTTTACAAGAAGGAGGTGATTTTCCTCTCAGGTGAGGAGTTAGTCCCTAGACAACAGAATCATTCTGTCTCTGTCAAAGAATTTCCTCAACCAGAACTAAAGTCCGGTATTGTAGGATATTTTTTCCAGCTTTGTTTCAAAACAATGGTCATTTACATGGTTTTGTAAAAGTCATTGTCACAATGTGGATGTAAAAATATCACTTTACCACTTGCAATAACTGAATTCCACTAAGGAAATCTACCAAAACTTTGCAAATAAAGGCCACAAAGTTATAATAAGATGAGGAATGAATCCCTCAAGGGAAAGTGTGAAAAACGAAAACAGATGAAGAAGAAAATT
This sequence comes from Lepidothrix coronata, assembly GCF_001604755.1. NCBI lineage: Eukaryota > Metazoa > Chordata > Aves > Passeriformes > Pipridae > Lepidothrix > Lepidothrix coronata. The sequence goes on along the minus strand of NW_016690256.1, from coordinate 1,239,218 downwards.
TCTGATTTTCTACCAAGAAACAGTGCTGCTCACCAGTGTTCAGACACACATCTCTGCAAGTCTAAAAAAAACTTCAACATTGTGAGCATGCATAAGCACTATATTTGACTGTCCACATATAGAAATGCAAACCCATGTGCAGGGAATGGTAATGAAACACCAAAACTTTTTAATGAATTTTTCAGATTAAGAGACTGTGGTGGCCTCAAGTTTCCAGTGCTAATACTAATTATCTCTAAATATCTAGCCATGTACTTTAATAGTTACAATTCTGACAACCCTTTCTTATGTGAAGGTTTCCAGGCCAAGATCTCGGTAGAAGTTTATCCTGAAACAAAATTTAGTTACCTCGATAACACAGCTATAAAGTTAACAAATTCTGTTCATACTTTAAAATGAACAAATAGAATAATGAAGATTTCAAGACACCAGCTCACTGAAATTAGCAGCATGGAATACAGTGGAAAACAGTCCAAACTGAGAAGCACCTCTGTAACACTTCACATTATTAAAGTTAAGCATATTATATGTCTTTGTTGGATTAGAAACTAAACTTTTGCTGTGATCTACCATGATGAGATATCAGTTTAGCACAGAGATTTTTAAGTAGCACTCCTCTTATTAGAGAGGAAGAAACTATTTCCTGTAAAAGTAAGCCCAAGTTTTAATCACTCTAGTAGAGTCAATAGCAAAACTCTCTTGAGTTAGTGAGGCTGTGAATTCACAGACTCACAGAAAATTCTGAGTTGGAAGAGACCCACAGGGATCATAAAGTCCAACTCTTAGTCCTGCACAGGACCATCCCCAGGAGTCACACCATGTGCCCAAGATCATCATCCAAACACTTCTTGATCTCTGTCAGGCTTGGTGCTGTGACCACTTCCCTGGGGAGCCTGTTCCAGTGCCCAACCACCCTCTGGGTGAAGAACCTTTTCCTAATATCCAACCTAAACCTCCCCTGACACAACTTCAGGCCATTCTCATGGGTCCTGTCACTGGTCACCAGAGAGAAGAGGTCATTGCTGCCCCTCCTCTCACAAGGAAGTTGTAGACTGCAATGAGGTCTCCCCTCAGTCTCCTCTTTTCCAGGCTGAACAGACCAAGTGACCTCAGCAGCTCCTCATACAGCTTTCCCTCAAGGCTCTTTACCATATTTGTTGCCCTCCTTGGGACAGTCTTTAATAGCTTAATATCTTTCTTTTATTGCAATGCCCAAAAACTGCACACAATATTCAAGGTGAGGTGTCATGGTTTGAGAGCTCCAAAATCCAGTTCCCTAGTCCAAACCCCCTCCCACATCTCAACCCAGTGTGAGATGGGTTTTCCAGACACCACACGAGACTCAAATGGGGGAAAGGGAATATTTATTACAATGACTGTACAAATAAATACTACAATACATTATATACAATCTTAGCTATCTCTACCATGATATAAAAGTATTTACAATGGATCAAATCTCTTCTCCCCTCCAAATAAAAGTCCATGAGGGAAGAAGGAAAAGATCCCTTTCTACTCTCAGAGCAGCAATGTCTCTAAGGCAGCAGGCATCTATCCTTTTCTCATGCAGCAGCTGTAGCTGGATCTCTGCCAATACACACGAGGGGGTATCCAAGCCCCTCTCGGCCACTCGTCTCCAAGCGAGGGTCTTATCTTCCATAGGCTGTGTTCACCGGGACAAGGGTCACTTCACTACGTCATATCACGAAGCTCAGGGGTCTTCGTGACGGTCCCTATCTTCAGGGGATTCAAGTTCCCCTACAGAGCTCTGTGCTCTGTCTCAAGCAGCGGGGGGGGCAAGGTCACCCCCTCTGCATTCCTTCTGAGCTTTACAGCTCTTTTCTGCAGTCCTGCTGCAGTTTTAGGACTTCCATTCAATAGGAGTCCATCCTTTCCACTTAGGAAAGATCACAAAAGGAGTTTGGGGGATTTTTGGTTCAGTTTCTTACCCCAACTCTGTCTCTGTAGAGCTTAGTTGTGCTCTCTGCTGCTGCTGGCTCTCTCTCGGCTCTCTCAGACAACTCTGTGTCTTCCTGCTCGGCTGCAGGCTTGTTTCTGCTGCTTCTCCAGTTCAGTTCTTATCTGTTGGCTTTCAACCATAGCCTCTGTTCACTGCTGTCTCTACCGCTGCTCCTGCTACCCACTCAAGGTGGAGAAAACTCCTTCAGCTTTCTAGCTAAAGGTACTTAGCCCAGTCTTACACTGTTCCAAGTCCCTGCAGCGCCCCAGCCAGGGGCTGGGGGGGGGGGGGGGCAGAGGCCCCAAGGGGCTCCGAACCCCTTCCTCGTGGCTCTACAACATGGCTACTTCTTCAACAACAACTACAACCACCTTCTCTTCCGTTCTGCTTGTGATATGTTTATATTTTGCAGAAGCGCTCATTGGGTAAAACCTAAAAACTTCAAGGGTCACCACCCCCTGGGGTTTTACCATTTTATAACTGCAGGGGGAAAACTGTTTCCCCCCACCACATGAGGCCACACCAGTGCAGAGCAGAGTGGGACAATCCCCTCCCTTGACCAGCTGGTGATGCTCTGCCTGATGCCCCCCCGTGTTGGAGGTGGGAATGATGGAAACTATGAAGACTGGAGGAGGAATTTAGAGGAAGAGGACTCACATGAAAATGAAACCCCTTTGTGATGTTTACTTGGACTGTTTAATCATTGCACTTCGGGTTATGAATTTGTGTTTATGGTTTATTGTGTTTTTCCCATTTATTGTACCCTATTTTCCCTAAAAATCCCCTTTATCTCATATGTTCTTAAATCTGTTTTTTGCTATTGGCCAATTAGTGCTGCATTGCAGTATTTTCCTTCTATGGCCATCCCTTCCCTATTTGGTTCTTATTAGTGTGTTCCGCTTACTCCTCCCTGGTTACACCCCTTTTCTGGCAAGTTCTGCTCCTGCCCTATATAAGGCAGGAGCCATGTTAATAAAGGAGCCATTTTGTGTCAGATTCCCAGAGTGGCGAACCTTCTTTCCGACTGGGACTGTCACCCCTGAAAACGGTTGGCCCTCCTGGCTGCCAGGGCACTGCTGACTCATTTTCAACTTGCTATCATCCAGGACCCCCCCCCCCCCTTTCCATGGCACTGTTTTCCAGCATCTCATTCCCCAGTCCATACATACATCCTGTGTTGTGCCATCTCAGGTTGAACTTCATATGGTTGGTGATTTCCCAGCCCTCTAATTTGTTGAGGTCTCTGCAGGGCCTCCCTGCCTCTGAGGGAGTCAACAGCTCTTCTCAGTTTTGTATCATCTGCAAACTTTCTTAATATTCCTTTCAGTCCTGCATCCAAGTCGTAATGAATTTGTTGAAGGGAACTGGACCCATCTATGCCACAATCCAAAACAATGTTGACTTTTCCCCACCATATAACGTCTACAACAGTTACTTCATCTCTCAAAAACATAAATCAGCTCCTATAGCTAAAGATTTCTATTGACTGGAAGCCAGAAAAGTCAAGATTAGTTTGTCTGCTGTTACCTGTCCTGTCCTGATTACAGGTTAAGGATTTAACTGTCCAATACTGAGGTGAGTTTGAAGTAGAATTCAATCCCAAAGCCTCCTGCGATGTTCCCACCCAGTTCTTAAGGTGAGCAACCCCAGCAACTGTCTCAATTTTTTAACTTTGATGTACCTCAAACAGTAACAGAGTAGCTTGGCCTCTCTGTCAGGCTTAAGCCTGACTGTGATCCCAAGAGCAGACACTCCTGTGCCTATCTCCCTAGAGGGGTTTTCTCAGTAACAGAACAAGTCTGGCAGGCTTCTGTAAAACTAGTCTCCATTCAGAAAGGAACTATGTTTGTTGCGCTCCTCTAAAAATCAGTTGAAAAAGAGTGTTTGCTTCCTTTTAAACAATAGCATTTAGAAGCAGAAGACCCTTATCGGCTCCCTGCTTGCCATCACTCTTTGCCTACCCAAGTGCACCTAGGAGTTGGAGAATTCAGTCCCTCTTCACTTTGCTTTTCAGATAACAATTCAAGACTTATTGCCTTGGTGAAGCAAACAATACTGAAAATGGCTATGTGGGACAGAAAATGGCATCAGTAGAACAGATGTTCAGGGTAGGAGAGACTGGGGAAATTTCCCAGAATTATTCCACTGTTTTCTCAAATTATTGTTTAATATTAAATTCCACTCCAGAGCCAAGCACATAAAATTAAGGTGTCAGAACTGTCATTGAAAAAGTTTTTTTTTGGAGCTAGAACTAAATAAAATATATTTGAAACCTTGTTTTGGCTAGATGAAGACATTATAATACATTTGAAAACACACAGTTCTGTGGGAAGGAGTTGCCCCACTGAATACCTTGGTTTATGCTAGGTGGGACTGCCTAGCACCAATACTGCAAGGCTTGCCAGGATGCATTTGACAGTCCTTCTTATTAGCTTTTCCTCCTGATCAAGTAAAATCACCCTCTGACTGGTATGGCACTGGTGTCCGAAATCCAGATTCTAGTGAAAGTTGTTGAAACTGAGGAAAATGGATGGAGGACTGAGAACTGGGTGTTTGCAAAGAGTCTAGCAGCACACTCTGGATTTTAAATATTTCCCATATTGCTTTATGGGAAATCACCTGAGGGTTGCTGATCCATATTCCAAGTGTAAAATAAAATTACAATAAACAAGACTGTTATATAACAAACTAAAAATACATTCTTGCTAGACTTTTTCAAAACAGATATCTCAGCTTTTGTCATGCATTATACACATTTAGTATCTTTTAGATCAATAGTTTATATGTGGTGTAATAGCCCTCCTTTTTCTTTAAACAGAATTGACTGAAGAAAGGAAGGCAGAAAAATTTCATTGCTGTCTAACTAGTATTGATTTTGTAACTGCTGAATTTAGAGCAAAAGAGACTCCAGTAAAGGAATACATTTTTATTTCATGTGACATATATTCTCTAAAGAGAGCACAGCAAAAAGAGGGCAAAGAAGGATTTGGGAAGCTAATTAGCATGGATCATAAAAATCAAAGAAATCAGAGGGAGAGAATTCAGGAAGGCTGGCATGGCCACTCCAGAGGCCACTGATCCAGATAAAGCATCAGTCACATCTATGTCTTTCCTGACAGATGAGTCTTTGAGCTGCTTTTGAAAATCTCCAGTGACAGAAAGACTAAAATCTCCCTAGGTGATCTGTCCTCATGTTTACATAATCTTATAGTCAAAAAGATTCATAGAATAATAGAATATTCTGAGTTGGAAGGGATCCACAAGGATCATCAAGTCCAACTCCTGGCCCTGCACAGGACCACACCAAGAATCACACCATGTGCCTGAGAGTGTTGTCCAAATGCTTCTTGATCTCTGTCAGTCTTGGTGCTGTGACCACTTCCCTGGAGAGCCTGTTCCAGTGCCCAACCACCGTCTGGGTGAAGAACCTTTTCCTAATATCCAACCTAAACCTCCCCTGACACAACTTCAGGCCATTCTCATGGGTCCTGTCACTGGTCACCAGAGAGAAGAGGTCATTGTCTGCCCCTCCTCTTTCCTCACAAGGAAGTTGTAGACTGCAATGAGGTCTCCCCTCAGTCTCCTCTTTTCCAGGCTGAACAGACCAAGTGACCTCAGCCGCTCCTCATAGGGCTTTCCCTCAAGGCATTTTGCCATCTTCATAGCCCTCCTTCGAACACTTTCTAATAGCTTATAATGTCGCACCCAAGAGTGCACAAAGTATTTGAGGTGAAGCCACACCAGTGCAGAGTGGGGCTATCAACACTTTTGTCTGGCCTTCAGTGCTGTGCCAGAGGCATCCTAGGACACAGTCTGCCCTCTGACACCTAACTTAAATGTCTATGGCTTTAGTTCTACAGCTGTAGAATTTGACTTATTTCCCACAGTTATGAATTATCTGAGTTTGCTATTTTCTTGAAGTGTATTGTCTTTATTCTCCTTTTTTCCTCTCCTTAGACAAGCATGCCATTATTCAATGGTCAGCACCACTTCACACTCCTTCCACTTACACATCATCAATTTCCTGTTGTTGTAATAAACTGTAGATTATTCCCTCAGCTTCCTGTCTCCAGTTTATTTCAAGAACTAGATAGTCTATGTTCTGCTCTATTAGCTGGCATTTCCATTACTCTCAGATTCTGATAATTGCTCTGTTTGCTCTGAATAAACCTTTCTTCTTGATCTTTCTGGCTTGTTAATCTAAGGTATATTGAAAGATAAACTGTGGGATACATTCATATAATTTAATGTGTTTTCTCATCCTTATTCAGACACTTTCAGTCAGTCTATTCTCTCTATCTGCTCAACCCAGAACAATTATACATATCTTTTATAAAGCAAAACTTTACATATTTTCCTGGTCTATTCCTCTTGAGCCATCATTTTCCATAATAATATTTTTATCTATGCCAGTTATCCAACCATTTATAGAGGTTAAGTTATAGTTTTTATTATGCATTATGTTTTTATTTAATGTGGTTTATTCTCAACACATCTTTCATTGCAATTTAGACGTAAAAATATGGTCATCAAAAACATATTTTTGAGACATTATTTTGCTGTTGACAGGGGACTTGGACCTTAGTTCTCTGCAAAATGTGCATGGGTGTCTCCTTGTACCATGCAGATACCTGGCAGGATAGTGAAAGGTAGGGAGATGCTTCAGTACCTGTGAAAAAAACACCTGTTTGAAATGCAAATAGTGCTGTTAGACCATACTCAAATATCATAATGGGAATAGTAATTATAATAATTTCTAATTTAATCAAGTTCATAATTTGTGGTTTAAAATTATCAATCAAAATGTACTTTTACTTGCTTACAGCTTAGGCTTCCTTACAGATTTTTAATTTGAAAGTGTGGATATTCAGCTTTAAGCCAATTTCCCATAAGGCTGTAAGGGGTCTAAGTTCTTACATGAATGAATCTTAAGATCATAAGCTGGAAGGCCTCCTGATACAGAAGATCCACTGACTACACTGAATACAAGCAATATAGTTACTTCTCAGAATGGGTGAGGTTAGATGGGCTGGATCCTCCCCTACTGTGTATAGAAGTTCTTGGAAATATATACTAGGAATCTACAGAGTCTTTTGATTTCAATGGGTTTAGGCAAGTTACCTTTGAAAATCCCATTCTTAATATATAAATAGTACCATTGTTAATTTTCAGTATAAGATACCTTATAAAAAGCTGAGTATGGTCACAAGATCCAGAATCATCTTCCTCTCAACATTCAGTAACAGAAACAGTTTTCTTGTTAGAAGGTCAACCTTTTCATTTAAAAAATTTTGTATAAATATTATTTCTGCGTGTTTGCAAATACTCGGTTTTGGGCAAGGAAGAGATGTCATCAGAACAGGATTTTGTCCCACAGAATATCTCACTGTCTACAGTACTTCTCTAGCCACTGAAACAACCATCAAAAAATACCAGAGGATCCTTATGCAAAGAGAATTGCCTGTCTCAAGCAAGGGAGATATTCTGGGGTAATTTACTGCTTCCATAGTGGTGGATTATTTATTATATAGATTAAGAGTCTGATACAAAGCCTGCTAAAAGAGAGTCCTATGAACCACGGGTTGCATTGGATCAAACTGAAATCAAAGTTCCAGCTTTTCAAACTATGCCAGCCTTATCCTATGAAATACCCTACCTGGATTTCTTTGTAGGTGTCTGATTCAGAGCCAACTGATGTCAAATAGAGAAAAATATTCCTATTCCATATATTAACCTGAAAGGTTAGAAACTCATTATGAACCCAGCCAAGATAATGAACAAAGCTAATGGAGAGTTTCTTATCATATCTAAAGCAAAAAGTTTCACATCTCTTATTCAGAAAGTTTGTTGCTGTTGGTTTTAGTCAATCTCTGAAAATCATTGTCAATCTAGCTTTTTTAATTAACATTGGTTGAGAAAAATTGAAATGTCTTTGGAAGTTGCAGTTAGTAAGTGGAGAAGGAGTTTCATCTGTATGAAAGAAGAAGAATTATTCTTCCAAGGAAATTAGGCATCCAGGGAAAGTAATATATTCTGAGACCAATACTAATACTATTATGAGAACATTTGGATTCACTTTGCCTATTCTAACTGTCCTAGATTCAAACATTATGTGACAAACTAATAGAACATTTACTACCTTAGTCTTGAAAATAAAAATTCTGTTCCACACTAATTTGTGTGATTTTCATGATTTTATTTAATCTCAAATTAAGACCTGTTGTTTTGGTGTTTTGGGGGTTTTTTTGCAGATCATCTTATAAGATATTTCATTTATACTCATCTACGTTGTTCCAACTTCCATAATATATTCTGTTATAAATCTTCAATGTCAGAATAATACAACTCAAAACTTTTTAATTATATCAAAATGTGGAAATTAAGAAAATTACTATATGATTCTTAAATGTTTTAGTTGTATGGAATCAACACTTTCAGATGGAAAATCATGCCTTACCAAGATTTTTTGATTATATTTTATTATTTTGACATGTTATTATAGGGAAACTTTTTCTCTTACAGTGTTATAAAAACATTTCTGTAATCAGAATCCTGACTAATTACAAACCCTGACATACAAACCAATATTCTGAAATTGCCTATTCACATTCCGAAGAAAGATATCTTTTATGTTCTTTAAACAGCATTCACAGAAAATAGGAATCTGAAAATAATTTTTTTCGTTCGTTTGGTTGGTTGGTTTGGGGTTTTTTTGTTGGTTTTGCTGGGCTTTTTTTGTGTGACCAAAGATCACCTTTGGTCCTAACAGCTGAGGTTCTTCTGGTGAGGAATCAATCACAAAGGAAAAAGTCTATCGATGATCATATTAGGAAATTTTATATTGCTTTTTATCAGTTAAACTCAGATCATGCTGCTATCACTTCTCCAGAAAGTAGAATTAAACCAGGGGTATAAAGCCACTGAGATTTCTAGAGGAGCATAATCTCATGCCCAATACTATTGTTATTATGCACTCTGACATAACCACACAATTAGATTTTGCACTGTCACAGGAGGATATTCTGATCTTCCTGTCATATCTATTGAAATGCCATCCAACCTTAATGAAAAAACACCTGAATTATTCTATAGCAAAAATATTTGGATGAGGAGAGATTTAGGCCAAAGACCAGACAGATGCAGTGTGTTATTTCTCAAAGTGCATAATGTCACTACAGCATAATCTGTGTAGAGAATACAAGTGGGAAAGGATGTCTTTTTAGGATCGTAATTCAAACCTGTCTATGTGTGGGTAGGTATGATATTTAAAGGTATCAGAGCTGAAATGTCAGAGGCCTCCATTGCTATCACCTCAGGCAAGATTATGAGGTAGATAAAGATAACTTGTCCTAGCATGTAGTCCAAAGAAGACCTACTACAGCTCTGAACATGATGTATTTTCACTTCAGAAGCACAATCATCCCCTCCCAAGTCTGCCTGTGTAGCTCTATAATACACCATTGCTACTCACAGACACAGGGTTTCTACAGTTTTCACGTTCCTGGAGGGAGGCTTGTCAGGCTTTCTCTGTGTGAACTTTGTTTGACCTGCCTGCAGCTTTGTTTTTCTTCATTTAGCTTTGACATTAATTTATTTTATTGACCAAGTGTCAATGGCTAAATTGCACCACTTCTTTATCTTTCTCTGGTACTACCTTACTTTCTGGTAGGTAGCAGGAACAAAATATAAATAAATATTTCATGTAAAGTGAAATATTTGTGACCTTAGCACAATGATTTTTTGTAGAGAAATACAGGCCTTGAGAAGTGGAGACAATGTATGTGGTGCAGAGACGTTCAGTCATGGGATGATGAGAGATGGGCACAGGCTGACACTATAAACAACTCAGTAATGTTTGGTTAATGAAACACAGACCTATAGCTATTAAAATCAGACTTTAGGGATAAAAAAAAGTACAAAGAAATAGTATCTAACATGTAAAAGTACCAAATTCTGTACATTAAAGAATCACAGAATAACAATCATTTAGATTTGAATGATTCTAAGACCATCAAGTCCAACTTTTGACCAATCACCACTTTATCAAATAGACTGTGTAACTAGGTGCCATGTCCAGTTGTTTCTTGAAGACCTCCAGGGATGGTGACTCCACCACCTCCCTGGGTAGCCCATTCCAGTGCTTGTCAACTCTCATGAAGAAATTCTTCCTGATGTCCAACCTGAAGCTCCTCTGGTGCAACTTCAGTCTATGCCCTCTCATCCTGTCACTAGTTGCCTGGGAAAAGGGGCCAACCCCATTGGCTTCAACCTCCTTCCAGGTAGTTGTAGAGACTGATAAGGTCCTCCCTATGCCTCCTTTTCTCCAGGCTGAATATTCCCAGCTCCCTCAGCCTGTCCTCATATGACTTACTCCTTACATTTGACTTGACACATCCTTATATATGACTTGACACATTCTTACATGTGACTTCACCAGCTCCATTGCCCTTCTCTGGACACACTCCAGCACCTCAATGTCTTTCTTGAAGTGAGGGGCCCAGAACTGGACACAGTACTTGAGGTGTGGCCTCACTCACTGCCCTGGTCCTGCTGGCCACACTGTTGCTGATACAGGCCAGGATGCCATTTGCCTTCTTGGCCACCTGGGCACACTGCTGGCTCATGTTTATCCAGCTGTTGACTAGCAGAATCAGGTCCTTTTCCACCAGGTAGCTTTTCAGCCACTCTTTCCCAAGCCTGTGGCACTGCAAATGGTTATGTCCGAAGTGCACCAGCACTTGGCCCTTCAGATCTAACATGGAGCTGTAAACCAATTAAGACAAAACAAGGTGTAAAAGCATGTTATAAAACAGCTAAAATGACCTCAAGTAGATACAAGAGGAAGGACAAAGAAACCACCTACATGAACATCATATTCTTCCTATCAAGAGATTCTGGAGACTGATGACTCTGTCTATACTCTCTGATGATCTGAGTCTACTGATTTTAAGACTAGAGGATCAGCAGAAGGGTGAGAACCACTTGAGGAAAAAAAGTGATAAAAACTAAGAGCATTTGTTACAGTTTAAATAGTAATACTACCATTACTGAGATTTCTAACTGGATTATTATGAGTTCTTTATTTTTCAATGTCTGAGTCTATTGAGACATAGTCTCAATTATCTATTTTTCAGTAGTCTCAATTAGACTATTAAGATTTTATTTATACTAAGAATAAAATTTTGTCTTTAGGTGTGTTTCTCTTTCTCCATGAACAAAATTTTGAGCACAGCAGAAGAAAACCTCTCTGGGATCAGCACATGTATTAGAGTATTATTTGTGCCATAGATTTCCAGCCTGTTTGCTTCTGATACTACATAAATCTCAGTTTACTGACACCCTGAAGCTCTGACTTTGTTTTCAGCTGTGAGTTATCCCACTGATATTCTGACAGAAATACTCTTTTATTTTAGCTTATTTTTATAGGCATTTTTATAACCAATCCCTTTAATAATTCAGATCAATTGCTTATACTATTTCTGGGATGTTGGCAAAATAAGAAAAAAAACACATTTTTACTGTAAACATGATTGAAGACTAGAACAGGTTGCCCACAGTTTTTGTGGGGTCCCCTTCCTTGGAGATATTCAAAACCCAAATGGGCATGGCTCTGAGCAACCTGCTCTACTTGACCTTACACTAGACAGGGGGTATTGGACAAGATGATCTTCAGAGGTGTCTTTGTACCTCAACTCTCTGAGATGTTGGCTGGTGCTTCAAGGAATGCCACAGTAATCTGTCAGGATTCTGCTTCCTTGCTGGCTGTTTATAGGCAGTGTAAACACAGTCCTGAGTGGAGCCATGCCAACTTTTATTTCTCTTGGACACAAGTTTTGCAGAGAATAAGACTCCTTCTAACAGTTTCTGGTTTCAATCAGAGTACAGATTACTCAGGTAATGTGACTTGGTGACATGCTCACATATGAGAAGTCTTTGTTGCTTTATATGGATCTGTTAAGACTGATGGCACAAATTTTGTAGATAAGAGCTTGTAGGAGTGGCACAGGAAATCTATAATGTAAGGAATTTAAGGGATTTTTATCAACAGAAGTCATTAGGAACAGGTTAGACAGGTGTAAATAGTACCGGTGGAACTTGGGACTAGATTTGGGACTAGACTCTTCAGACATTTTCCTGCCTTTTTTGTAATTTGTTCACACGGGGAAGCTGGAATATAGCCTTTTTCTATATACCTGGGGGCAAAATAGATCAGGCCTGCTCAAGTGTAGTTTTATTTTCCTACAGGACTAGCCTCAGCTAGAATCACTGATATAAGTATCAGGTACTTACTTCTGCTCAGTTCTGCCATCAGCAATTACAGACCCAGTCCTAGCCTCACTGGCAGGGGTATAAAAGAGTAGCAAATCCGGTGTGCAAGCAGTATAATATTTTATGTGACTTCTCTTATGTAGGAGAACACTTTACAAATTTCTTTTGATGAGTTTTGCACCAGTGCAGCTACTAGCGACTTCAATGGGCATTGTCCATACTTACAAGAAGAAATGGTAGAAAGTCTGAATTATAAAGAAGCAAGTTTAGGCTTTTCAATAGTAGAAAAGTGTCCTGATCTCAAAGGGACCAATTAGTGTCAGTCTCACATGCAGTTAGTAGAAGGAAACCTGGATGACCTCTTCCACACTGGAAGGTCAGCAATAGTTATGAGCAGAAAAAGTAGTGACAATCTTCTGTTTTGTGCCTTGGATTTTGATAGCAGAGAGAAAACTTAGCAGCCCTTCATTTTAGTTTTGCTCTGTATAACAGGTATAAGGAATCACGGCAGCACTGATGATAGAGTGCTGTGAGAATTGGTGATGGGGAACTTGAGTGTAGCCTAAAGCTTCATTTCTTATAACCGATGGCCATGCCGTTTTGCTGGATATGATGAAGACAGATGCTAACATGGGGCTTGTCAAAATGTTAGACAACTGTTTGGTCATCAGTAAATATACGGATTGCCAGCTGTTAGAAGGAAAGCAGTAAAAGCACATATTCTGCCTGTGGGATACTCTATGACAGGAGCTCAGTGAGCCAAAAGTTACAGCTGGCTGTGGGAAGGAGAAGAGTGAGTTTATGGCTGGTTATAATATTTGTGTCCATGCTAAACACCCAGAGGCAAGCACATAAAAAGGTGGAGTATCAAAAACCAACTTGCCTGAGTCTTAAAAGCTTACTAAGGGATGCCACACAAGGATAAGTTATGGAGGCAGTTCTTTCCCATTATCTTCAGAAGCTGTGCCAGCTTTTCTGAGGCAAGGTTCACACCATTTTGAAATGCCATCTAACTTTCATGGGGTCTATGGAGAGAAAGAAATCCATTTGAAGGGTTAGTTAATAGAGGAGTTTGTGTTAGCATTCTCTCTGGAGAGGCAGGAATGATCTTTAACGACGGGGGAATATAAAACTCAGCAAGACTGAACTGTTAACTTAGAAGCTCTAAAGGTAGACAGTGTGAAAGCCCCATATTCTAGCCTCTAGGAAATACATCATTACCTTTTGATTGCCATTTCTATTGACTGCCAGTGTGATATATAAATCTTCTATAATATTAACAATAAAAGAGTGGTGGCAGAAACAAACTGTACACTTCACAAAGATACATCTCTGGCTCCTGGAATCTGTCATCCCCTGCTGTGTTAGGGCTTGACTCAAATCATTTTGGAGTCAATGGACACACTTATCCTGTGTTTAACAGGCTTCAGTCAGTCTTGTGAAGTACAGCACAATAATAATATAATAATAATATCAGTAAAAATAAGTACCTATTTAAAAGAAAAGTAATAAAGAGGCAGTTCTGAGGGAATCAGAGGTAATGAAGTTTGATTGCTCTTGAACTTGCTGTTTGTGAATTCTGTCTGAAGCAACCCATAACTGGGGTATTTGGTAGTGTTTTCCCCAGTCGGCACCTTCTTGTGTTTTGCTGAGATGTTAAACATCCTTTCATCTGAGCACCTAAAAGGCAAAAATGTACATGAATTTAGTTATTTTAAACACTCTTTGCTACATTTGAACAACACATTGGAATGTGACTAGAGAAGGACATAGACAAAGAAAGAAAATAAGAATGTGATCATGTGAGCCTCTTTTCTTAAAGAAACTGAGCTAAAATTTTTTCTCTCTCTTCTCCGTCCACGACACATGCAATGGACTGGGTAAGGGCTGGGATAACAGAAGCTATCGAGTCAGTGTGCGTGTTTTATGTAGCCTGCAAATGTGAGGGAAGAATTGTGCTGTATGAAATCCCTCAAGGCAGGTTTGATTTGTACTTTTTTCTTACCCGGTCATGCCAGTATTCTGCTAAATGATGTTTAAAACTCGCAACAATTTTTAAAAGACATTTTGTTCTTGCTGCTTTGATTGCATTTATGATATACCAGTCTTAAGGTCTCCCAGTCTTTGTGTTCTCAGTGTTTTTCCTAGACGAAGATTTTTCCCTCATGGTTGCTGCAGACCTCTAGTAGTTCAAAGATTTGAATGCACTAGGCTAGTATGGTTCAAAACCTTCACAAACACCAACTAGAAATAACTGTTTAGATTTAAACAATAAAAGCACATCTGCCTCCATGTATTCAACTTTCTATAAGACACTAATGACAATCCCATAGCAATAAATATTCATTTGCAGGTAATGTTTTGACTCAGCTATCCAGAAATGTGCAATATATATATAGAGGTAACACATTAAGCTAACCAGACATTAATTTCAGCCTGTTTCCAATTCATAGTCTCCCCTCAGACCAGGTCAAATGAGTAGTTGTGGCAACCTGGCATAGTGGTCAAAAAATTATATTTTATCCCAAGGAGAAAAAGGAGCTTGAATGACTAGAACTACTCTCTCCCCATTCCCTTCTCTTTTTATTTTTCATTCAAAGAAGCTTGAACTTAAGCATATCCTAGAAAACCTTGACTTAAAGTTAAATGACTGTAAGGGGTATTAAAAAATATCCTCTTATAGAAGTACCTGGCATGAATCACTGGGACTTTGCAAGTGATAAAGACAAAAATAAAGCAGGAAAGAGGCATTTGTATTCTGGAGGTGAATTTCTCTGCATCGTTACACTGGCATGTTCCAGATGTTACTTAAGATTATAATTTTTCTGATATTTTCATGTTAGTTCATCTTCCCAAGCCTAAAACATGAATGACCAGCAGGATCACAAAGGACTGACCAACATTTTATAGGGACATAAAACCTTGCTTGGGTAAAATCTGATCAGGAGCTGAAGACTTATGCTTGGTGACTATAAGCCTTGTCTAAACAACAGTAAATGTGAAATTTATGTGGTTCCAAGTCTTTCTAGCATTTCACCCTCTGGAATAGGAGAGGAAAATTCCTTTGCTTTCTCTGGCATCATGAAAAGGACAAACAAGCAGAGGGATTTCCCCTGTCAAGGGATATTATATAGGTTGAGGAAGGTCTCAGTGATGAAAATCACTGCAAATTCAGAGATGCAGAAGCTGGTCCAATTTCTCTTATGAGTAAATTTGACAGTTTCTGTTTCCTAGCCATTTATCATATGCTATCTTGCACAAACTTGCATGAGGTACATTCAATTTGGAGCTGAGCCTTTGAAGCCTGTGACAACAAATCAGCTGTGTTCTCCCAGTGTCTTCAAGTACTGTATAAGGAAAGATTGGGAATGTCTTTGATATTCTGAAAAATACCCCTTAGCAGAAACCCTTTTCCATTTTGACTTGCCTCTTCCCTTAAGTGATTCTATACCTACACCCGCTACTAGTAAAACCACTCTCAAGCACTCTGCCTCTGTCTATCTAGTGTCTATAGTTAAATTTTTTTGTTGAAGTAAAGGTAGCTTCTACTGGCTTTATCTTGTGGGGTACAAACACCTATTAAGCAGGTGGATCCAGCTGCTGGATAAAATTATACGTAGGTAAAAATTGCCTCATTATTCTTTTCCAGTAATAATAAAAAATGATTGCTTAGAATCAAAGAGGACTTCTCATGGTGGGTTTCTAGAGGATAGTGATGCAGAACCATAACTCATATGTTCTAGTGACAAGAATGCCCTTAAAGTTTACAGTGAGTTTTTCAAAGAGGCAGCAGTTTATACATTGATTAAAATAGTCTGTTTGCCTGGAACATCCATTTAAGCAGGGCAATATCTATTTCTGTCTCTGAAAGTGATTTCTAGCATGAGTCTTTTGTAATTTCTATTAATATTACAGAATGGAGAAGATTGATGCTGATTCACTCAGTAGCTCAGTTAATTTTTCTTCAAGTATGGATTCTATTAGGAATGTGCCTGTGTAATGTAATAGAACTTGCTCATACCATTTGCAATCAGGTCTCAGTGCATATATTTTCCCCAGAATCTCCTCTTTTAATAATAATTGTCAGAAGAAATGGAGGACATAAATGAATACTGAATGATTCACTGGCCTCCTGATAATTCTATCCATTGTGATACAGAAAATTCTGAAAGCTCAAGAGTAATAGTTACTGTAAGAGAGGAGTGTGTTCATTAATACAGTAGGGTCAGTTTTCCTTTCTAATATGTGGAAAAAGATAAGTTAGAAAGAAGAAGCTAAAGAAGTCTCTCTAATACCTTATAGTTTTCCTCCTGTCAGCTCTGTCCGCATCTCTTGCTTGCTCTGCTGATTTCCGTCTTTGTCCTCCAGCTGTTTAGCTACTTTAATTTGACTTTTTCAAGGATAAATAATATTTATTATTTATTATTTATATATTATATGCACATATGTGCATAATAATACGTGTTATTTATTATTTAACACTACCTCTACAAAATGTGGTGTTTTTCTCTTATTGTGTGACTTCTCTGAAAATCATTGTTCCTATGCTCTTCTCTGGTATTTATTGCAAGACCAATATAAAGTCAGTGTCTACTAGTCAAGTCTATGGAGCAAAATGAAAACAGTCATAGCTCTCCTTCATTATTGACATTGGCAAACACTGAGTTTTTTCTACTGTATCATTTTGCCCCTTTTGATTTATTTTAATAACCACCTTATCTTTACTGGAAGATTCATTCCAACATGTTTATGGCTACAGAAGCCAAATTTTCTGGCCTATCATCTCTTCATTCTTTTACATTGGCACCACACTTCGATTTGCTCTGGTCTTCTGATGACATCTCTGATTTTAATGACTTTTTGATCTATGCCAAAGAATATGTTGACTCCCAGTTTTGCATCCCATAGTGAATCCCACCAGGCCCAGCAGATGCTGATTTGATGTTTGCTTGTTCCACTAATAAGCCTTGTAGTTTGGATGTGATCCTGGCCTTCTATTCCCAAAGCAGTAGTTGCCTTCTGCTCTGTCTGATCTGTTATGCTAATGTAGCTTGTGACTAGCACAAACCAAAAGAGTGGTGATTTCCCCTTCAGGGGACATAACAGATTCATCAAGCCACTACTCTGTGTTCAGTAGTGTCTGATAGAGATACATCTGTTCAATAAATCATGTATCCAGGACTATCAGTAGGATGGAGGCATTTTTTCCTGGAAGCATGAGATTTAATTACTTTAACATGTGTAATTCCCATTTTTATTACCAACATTAAAAAATGTATCACCTTAAAAACTGAATCTTAGTGCTTAACTCTGTTACCACTGATAAAAGCACTTTTTACCTTTTATGTCTCTTACTATTATTTTGTTGCATACAGGAAAAATGCAAGAGCATAATCAGATTAACAAAAAGTGGTATGAAACGACACCCTTTCTCAGCTGAGATGTGATAATCAGTCATGAGCGTGCAGCTGACCCACCACAACGTGCAGCAGAGGTAGATTAACTTAAACCAGTGAATGTGGAAGGCTGATTGGCTGCTGTTATAGGCATCTGTGGGAGCCCTGGGAGGTTTTTCCTTCAGTGCTCTGCATCCCATGGCCTTTCCAGGTCAATTGAAAGCCCTTGTGGATATTCTGTCTATAAATTAATTAGCTCATAATGGCGTCTGCAGAGCCATGATAGCATCACAGAAACTTTCATTTCCTCGTCTAATAGTTAAAACAAGTTTTATTTTCCTGCTGGGAAGCGTAGAAATTCCCTTCCTGTGTCCTTGCAAATAAATGCTGTTATCTTCACTGTAATCTTAGGCTGCTACAGCCCTCAAGACAAGGATGAAACAATGGATGGGAAAAGCATATCACTTTGGAAAGCTTTCAAATCATTGGAAATGCATGGTGTGTGGTAACCACTGGGAATTAGCCATTCCACCAAGTGGTGTAAATACAGTCTATGAAATGTGGGGACTGAGATCTGGGAGCATCTGCCCTGGTACAAGACAGCACTTCCTCTCCCTCAGGAACTTGGTAGGAATGAAAAGCCATAGTTCTTCCCTGAGACTGTGGACCATGGAAACAACTGGCTAAACAGCCTGCTGGTGTTTTACGTTTGTGCCACACTCACCAATACAGCCCTTTATTGTTGACTTCTCTCTATCACTTCTTCTCTAGGCTTTAATCTTATGGTTTTCTAGAAGGCATAAAAATCATTGTCTCCCCTGGTGATGTAGCAGTCTCAAACAAAAAAAAATAGTAAAAATTAATGGTAAAATAGGATGATAGACATCTATTTTTCACAGATCGTTCATCACTGTAGGCTAGATTGTAAAAACAATTACTCTAAATCAGGAGAATTTATAAACTCCCTTTTTTTTATGCCCGATCTATCTAGTCTTCAGTCAGATTACGGGAAATAGACTTCACTATTAACCTGCTTTCTCAACCTCTAGCACACACAGTGACTGTATGACTCATTCTGCCTTTTGTATTCATTGGTCTGCATAGGTTAGCTGTGCTCAGTGCAGTGTCTGCTATTCCTGCTCAAATGGGGCAAATAGTCATCTATTGATTGTAATAGCAACATGGCTGCTCTCTAGTTTATCAAAATCTCTGTCAGATCAAAACTGCCATGGTGGTACACAGGAGTCAATATAAGGTATCTACTTCTACAGTTTTCCACTTTAAATGATATAATTTTTCTCTTTGTACAAACTTCTAAGCATACTTCTAAGAAAAGATCTTGTTAAGAATTGAATTTTCACAGATTTTTTTGCAAAGCATTGACCTGCTTTCAGAATGGCTTATGGAGATGCTGCCTTACAATGACCAAAGAATTTGTGATTACATATTCTTCAGATAAATGCTTTAATACTTGCAGCAGGAAGCTAATACAAGGGCTCATATACTAATCTGGGATTCTGAAGCTGTCAATACTAAAATTTTATCACTATTACCTTTATCTTAATTGGTTTTAGTATAGAAGTAAATAATTGATATATTTATATTATGTTTATATTTTAGTAGCGTACAAATACATTAGTATTAATTTAAGAGAAACAGTGTTCTAAAGTGGTGGTGAGGACAATTGCTGATGGAAAAGAGATATCAGTGTAATCCATGGTTTTCCACTTCTGAACTGCAACATGTTCCCCATCATGATCTTGATCAACAGTTTTGACATGCGGCTTGGAAATGATACGTGGCTGAGAGATAAAGGAGTTCCAAAGGGATTCAGCAGCAATATTTCTAAATAAAAATTTAAAGTGTCCACATGTGGGTTTTTTTCTTTCAAAAAATAATGCTTACCATGGAAAAAAATACAAATATTTTGTTTTTCTAATTATTAAGGGTCCTATCAAAAAAGAAATAATTTAGGAGGAATATTTGTTACACTGTTGCAGGGCTTCTCTGGTAATCTGAATTCTCCAACAAGTGTGAGTTGTTTCTAATAGATGTCAAATTAATTGAGTGGAGGATTTGGTGTGGGGGAATTGTTTGTGAAGGAGGGCTCGTTAGGCCTTGATTTTGAACTTAGACTGCTTTTGTAAATGTGAATGGACTCAATCTAGTTTAGTTCTATTACTTCTAACACTTTATCAGTTGGGGCTGTGTCTGCCCATTCGTTGCAGGCTTTGCTAATTAGCTTGCAAGACATGTTAGGTCAGGTTATGCTACAATAAATCTATAATTTGTGAACTAGAACTGAATCATATCTAATTGTCTCAGAAAATGAACCAAGGGCATGATGGAGTTCATATAGTGTTGCCTGGAATGAATCAGGTAGACATGTGTAAAATGGAAGGATAAAAAAGAGAATGTAAAAATATGAGAATAAGCATGGACCTGTGTAAGTAAATTTAAGAGCTCCTCCTCTGACTCTCTCAAGTATTTGAACAAGAGGGCATCCAGTAAAATTAAAATGTGAAATAGTCAAAGCTGATAAAACACAAAATTATCTACAATTATAATTATCTACAAAATTTACAATTAGCGTGAAGAACTCATTGCCACAGGAAATTACACATCTCCACTACAGAAGAAGAGGTGTACTAGGGTTGCAATAACATACAGAGTTATTCTAATTAATACTAGCAGTACAGTTAACATAATTAATATCCCAGGCTACGAAACTTAAGCCAGTCACTAACACAAAGAGAATATGTTATCCAATGTGAAAGGTGCTTTATTCTACTACTGCCTTAAAAATTTAAATTTGTCTCATGTATCTGTTCCTGATATAGGAGACAAAGTATTAGACAAATCTTACCCCTGATTAATAGGGCAAGAGCCATGTTCATGTAATAAGATCTCTGAAAACCAAGAAAAAACACACCCAAGCTAATTTAGTACTTGATGCCTCCTTCTCCGTTTTCAGTTAAATACCGAGAACAAAAAATTGTATTTTTTTTAAGATAAGTCTTCAAAATTGCATAACCTTGGTTGTCTTTTGAACATTTACTTTGAGCCTTTTGGTATTTTCCTGTTCTTTTTTATTTATTTCTAAAGCACATAAATAAAACTTTAAAAACCACCTGTCACTCTTCATACTGCCATCAAAGGTGTTACTGAATCATGGGTTTGAGGTTTTTTTAGTTAGTATTTGTAAGATATTTAATGAGTAAAGTGTCAGATCTACTTATTTCTCTACTTTTCAAGAAGTTATTGAAATACAGTTTGAGTATAGACCTGGAATAGTACAGCTTTTATATCTACCAGTGTTAATTCTGTTAAAATGGACTTGCCTCCCCTGTACTATCTTTGTCTTCAAAAGATCTACATGATATATATCATGAGTCCCAAATTTAAGCATGGAATTAGTACTCAGGCAAAGGAGGTAGCTGCTGATAACAAGAGATTTTTGTCAGAGAATCACAGAAACCTCCAATGACTACCATGACCTTTAAAAGATGGTGCAGAATGGCCCTGCAATGACATCTGCTGGTTTCATCAACACCCTTGGATATATCCTATCTGGTTACCTGATAGGATGTATGTCTGATTGGTTTTTATTTTTCCTGTTCACTCTCTAGTTCATCTAGGAAATTTATTATCAGTAGTAGCAGTAGTATATATTTTAATGATGACATATTAGTCATTAGACTTAATACATTTTTGTGTATCTCTTTTTTAGGCCAGGAACTGTCTTTACAAAGGACTACAAGACTTTATCCAAGATTTATGTGATAAACACAGTAAGTAAACCAACAGTATTTACTGGATATAATACCTTCTATTGTCCTCCATCATCATATTTTTTGATTGATTTATTGACTACTATATGCTCATTTAGTACTCACTTTTGTTGAAAACAAATAAGGTCATGAAGCCATAGGAAAAAATGCTTAGGCTTTCAAAACAGGATATGTTTTACATCACTTCTATAATTTTTGGCAATAAGCCAACAGAGTCGTTCAAGAATAGTGTTTTAATTTCTAAGACCTCGTGTAAGACTTTCATTATTCGTGCTCAGAACTATCAACTTATCTGGAACTTACTTTGTAACGTGTTCATTGAAGTTCATGGAGTAAGCCACTTAGCATCAAGTGTGAAGACAGCTATAATTAGAAAGCCATAATGATTGTGAAGAACTATACTTGAAGTTTGACCTCTTTATACACAATCAACAATGACGGGGAGAAATAAAGTGGACATTAAAAAAAACCAAACAAACTGACAACTAAGAGGCAGAGAAAAGGCTCTGAATTAAGCCATTTGGAGGAAAGGTGCAACCACAAAAAGCAGGTACATTAATCTGAATTGATGTATCCTTTTGTCTCCTTTGTCGTCTTGCTAATTTGGGTAGATCTCCAATCCATTTAAAGATAAATAACAATCTTGAGGCAAAATGGGTGGTTTATGCTCATGGCAAGGGCTCTACTCTGATTTTATATGAGTGGGGAATCTGACTGCTTTATATCTAGGGTTTGGTGCATCTAAATTCTTAATTGAAAATCTGGACATCCATCACCAGCTTTAAAAATCCTAATGTAAGAAGACACAAGAAGATCTGTGGGACAATAAAGAATCAGATTCTGGATTTCCAGGGAATGATGTAATTAAGACAAAATTCAGTCCGATCAGACAACGCAAGACAATATTCCTTTTGCACTTTTTTCACTAACAATGACTACCTTGTCTCATAGGCTTATGTAATCAACAGCCAATCCAAAACCATTATAACTTCTCTTTCCCAGGTTATAATATTTCTTTGCATGCATGAAAAAATGTAGTCAGGTGACACCCAGTGGACAGATCAAGTGACATTGTCACCTGTGGAGGCCTTTACATAGAATTTGGACAAAAATTCAGGTAATCAGATATCTGGAAGATATTGAAGGAAATTACCCCCATCTTGAGGCAGGTAGATGGGTTTCACAAATTTTGGGGGTTCTTTATGTATTTTCTTTGCTTCTTTCAGCACTTTTTTTTGTTTTAAATTATTCATAGAATCAAAAAATAATTTACATTAGAAAAGACCTCTAAGATCATTGAGTCCAACCATTAACCCACTCTTACCAAGTCCACAAATAAACCATGTTCCTACTGCCACATCCACACTTCTTTTAAATACCTCCGGGGGGGGGGTAACTCAAAGGGGAATGTCTCTAGATGCTGAACAGATATTCATCAACTACATTTGGACAGTTCACGATGAAAGTGAATAATAACTCTATGAAAAAAATGTTTGTGTTTGTGGAATTTCTTATGGATGTGTTATTTTCTATAGAGCAGCATGACTCCTGAGTATGGTTTTATTACAATTCATGAGGTCTAGTCCTTCAGCTTTTCTTTTGAATGGTATTAATAATAGTGTTAATAACAGTATTGACATAGATAAGTAGAATGTATTTGTGATAAAAATAGCATTAAGTACTTTCTTCAAAGAATCCATGCCGTTTAGGGTATTTGGATTACTTTGGGTAATTGAAAAAGTAAAGTTTATCAACTGATTGCATTCAGAACAATTTTTTTGCTGAAATAATGACAAATCAGTTTTACTGCCAGATGGAAAATTTCAGAGTGAGTAAAAATACTCACCGAAAAGCATGATTAAAAGCTTAAGACCGTTGTCTAATAGGGGGATTTTTGAATTCTTTGTTGTCCTCCAGCAGAGAAAGTTCCTTAATTCTATATTGTTGTTTATATTGCTTTTGAGTATAGTGGGTAAAAAGGAGGAGTAGAAAAAATAATGGCTAAAATAAAGCAGGCAATCTGCTCTTTGTCATCTGATTGAAGTGTGTGGAAAAGCAAAAGGTATCTTTTCTTCTACACTTGCGAGAAAACCTCAAAGAAGCATTATTTAAATGAAAGAATGTAGAGGAAATCTTGGTTTACGCCCCTGGATGGCCTCAGAAGTATCTATAAAAGGGACAAATTTAGATCTGGCAAACATACAGAATTTACTTGAGCCAAAACTCCAGGCTTGAATTTGGCCCACAAAGCATTTATTAATTATGACAGATAATTTACACATCTGGAAGTAGCATCAAAACACAATTGTGTGTAAGCAAATGAACGATTAATTCAATATCCAGCTTTATCTAAGTATTTATAGATAATGAATAAAATCCTACTGAATAAGAAGGAAAATATAAGTAATTTATAGATTATTTTATTTGGCATGTTAATATCTGTCTTTGGAAACTCAGAGAAAATCAAGGCAAATGAATATGCTCTTATATCAAAATTGTTAGTTTTGTGGTGATTTCTTTTGTGGAAATAATTTTAATGACATAGGACTAACTCCTATGAGAGGAATTTCTGATTCTCTGATTGTTACTACCCTCCTGAAGAGAACGAGTTATTCTAATCTCTTATGTGTAGATTTGATCTCTAAAATGTAGAGCTGGGATTTTTTTTAAAATATTATTTTAAAAATTTGTATGTATAAAATGCAAAGTTTTTGGTTTTATAGTTCATTTGTCTTTTTAGTTTGCGAACTACATAAAATTCAGTATAAATTACAATATACTATAGACACAACTTCATTAATATTTATCATAAAATGTCCAAATGTAGTGTTTTGTTTTCCATTTCCATTTGCATTTACATTGTCTTAACAAACAGAGGTAACAATATTTTCCAGGAAAGAAGTCCTCTATCAGAAAATGGTTTTCTGGTAGGTCTTTTGCTGCTGTTAGTCATTTGCATTGTTTCATTATGGGTGATCACGGGTGTGAAGAGGTTAAGTCACATGTCACATCCAGATCTCTGAAAACTTACAAATTGGTGCAGAAGGGTGAATCAGCAATGTACTTGCTGTGGTTTATCCCAGCAGGTAGCTAAACACCACGCAGCTGCTCACTTACTCCCCCCAGGTGGGAGAGGGGAGAGAAGTGGAAGGAAAAAAAGAAAGTAAGATCCATGTTTTGAGATAATGGCAGTTTAATAGGACAGAAAAGGAAAATAACAGTAACAATGATGATAGTAATAATAATAATAATAATAGAATGAGAACATACAAAACAAATGATGCCTAATGAAGTTGCTCAACACTTGATGACTAATGATCAACTGGTTCTTCAGTAGCGTCTCCCAGCCAGGTTTGCTCCCAGTTTATATACTGAGTCTGACACATATATTACAGAATATCCCTTTGGCCAGTTGAAGTCAGCTGTCCTGGCTGTCTTATCCCAGATTTTTGTGCCCCTCCAGCCTCCTCACTGGTGGGTTAAGGTGAGAAGCTTATTCTAGACTGGTTGTTGCTGCTAAGGGAAAGAACTCCACTTTAAACTAATAGGAAATTTTGATGATAGTTGACGTTATTTTGCAATATCGTGAAATAAAATAATGTAGACTGCAGGCTGTAGTTGTGACTGGTATGTGTAACAGAATGGGCCTAACATCTGATTAGTTAGGATAAGAGCGAACGTATTCAACCACTAGAGCAGGGTTGCTTTAGGAAAGTGGGATAGAGATCACTTATGTACTTTTTAATTTTCTTTGAAGTGATTTGGAGTGCTTGATTACAAAATACAAATAAAACGCATTTACAGTACATTTTAAATTATTTTTAAATAACAAAAGAAAAAGTATTGTATATAACCCTAGTAATCTATTTGAGATGTTAAAGCTGAATTCTATTTTTGATTGTCAAATGTGAGACTAGTAGCCTGGTAGGGTTTTTTTAATTCTTTCCACGCATACCCAAATAACATCCTGAGAGCAACTCACATGTCATACCAGGAGTCATAGAATGACAAAACAAACTCAAAAAACCAATAATGTTTCCTGGCACAGCTATATATTACCTAAAACAAGACAAAATGAGGATTTCAGGCATGGGTGCACAATACACATTACACCTCAGAGGTTTGTCTGCTAGAGTGTGGCTTAAACAAGCACATGTCATTAGTGAAGAAAAACTCCTCTTGTCACATCTCTTGTTCCTCTTTCCCATTTAGTATACAGCCTGTCCTTTTATATCTTTACAATACTCCTGTGAGCAATGGTAGTGATCATATACACTCAAGCGCTGATTCAGCAAAGCGCTTAAGGATATGACGACATGATTTATCTTGTTTAGTATGACGCTTGAAACATATACCTTTCTTCTTTTCCTAATTCAAAGTCTTCCCTGTGTAAGAGAAGCAGGGTTCCACAGTAGATTGTTACAATTCTAAAGGGGTAACAATCACATTTACCATAAACTGTGGATTACTATAGCATAGGCTTGTAAAAGTGAATACAATTGAATGTGCTGAAAATTCCGGACTTCTCCTCTCAAAGGCTTGATCCTGCAGTGCTGGTTCTGTTTTAACTTGAGCTGGTGTTGCAGACGTTCAACTGAGTGTCCTCCCAGCTGAGGGCCTCTAAGTTAAGTGTCTTGGAGGGTCCTATTGCAATTCAGCAGAAGATTTACTGAATTGCAAAATTTGCTGAACTGCAAAAGGTTTGCTATGGTGACATCACTGATAAACTCCTTGCATTTGAATAAAAGAAATTGTTAGGGGAAACTCACTTTGACTGCTTTGAACTGTAAGTTTTGTCAATTATAAAATGGGTGACTTTTTGAGGGAGCTTGCCTCTCCTTGGCTTGCTCTTCTCCTTGACTGCACTGAAAAAATAGCTAACCATTGAAATATTCTTGGCTGTGAACTATGCTCTTAGAAAACACGTGTGATGTTCATATATGGTCTCTTGGCTGCCTATACTTAAGCCCATCTGCTGGGATGGCGTGATGCCGGCACACACAGTGGCATGACAGTTTTTCGGGGCAAGGAGCGCCAACCATGAAAGGTTTCACACAGGCAAGATGCCGAAAGCTTCAAGCACCATTTCTTTTG
The DNA here is from genome assembly GCF_001604755.1 of Lepidothrix coronata. NCBI lineage: Eukaryota > Metazoa > Chordata > Aves > Passeriformes > Pipridae > Lepidothrix > Lepidothrix coronata. The sequence goes on along the minus strand of NW_016690256.1, from coordinate 1,212,708 downwards.
GAAGAATCCTTTCTTTTGTTATAGGATTGCCACATTGTTGCCATAGGACTCTTTAAATTGCTGGTGACTTTGTGTCCTAATACAATACTTGATTGTCCAGGCTGAAGAACACCTGAGACTAGAAGTATCTTCTGAAATGTTATCTGATGCATATAAAACATGAATTATTTGAAATAACATCTATGGTTAAGTTAAACAGGAGCACTGAGTAGTTCTGGTTTTATTAATAATCTTTTTAAGTGATGAAAACAGAATTCTAGGTGGCACAAGAGAACATGCCATATATGGTGTGGTCAATTAAATACAAAGCTTCAGTGTTTCCACAATAGTCAATAACCAATTAAGTAGTTCTGAGCGCAAAGTTGACTGAATAAAAGTGGAGGGCAGATGAGGACAGGACTGAGAGATCAGATCATGAAGAGAGAGGAAATTTAACACAGGATTTGAATTTGAAAAGAAACTAGTGACCTGGAGAAAAATAACATGACTTTCCATGGAGTGCAACTTGGGACAAAATGAGAGGCTTGTTCCGGTGATGATCAGTTACTGATGGACGAGAATGTGATGCTGAGGATGTAAAGAGAAGAAAACAGAATAGAATAATTCAATTCAGTCTTAAATAATTTTAGCACTTTAAATGCAAATAAAAGCTTACTGTAATTTGGAAATGGGTTCATTTTACAGATGTTTTCTATGATTTCTAACTGGAAAAAAAATTGAGTTTCTCTTCTGCTTCAGAATTGTCTTGAAATTTCAAAGCATACCTTGGACAGTATTGGATGAGTGCCCCACGTCCTAGGCAAGCTGCTGTTCACGACAGGTAGAGCTGTCTTTCTAATTCTCAGCAGAAATTACATCCATATTAGTATCAGTATATTTATTCCTGAAGAAAATTTCATGGTTTTTGAACAAGAAGCTCTTGTTCATAGACTCTCCTGACAATGTAATTGATAAATTCTCCAAAGACAGAATCAGAGGAGTGACTAAGTCTTAGCAATGCAAATGCTGCTTGAGGCCAGTACTGATGTCACTATAGTCACTTCAGCTCCCTTTAAAATGCACTGCGGAATTCACCGACTAGGGTGAGGGACATAGCTCTTCCCAAACTTCTTTGTGGCCCTAAACTATCTTAAAGAGAACACTTTTGATTATTTTGTTTTCATTTGACTCATCTCTAAGATTTGTTTTTCCCTTTTCAAAATGATAATCTAATATTCTTCCTCAACAAATATCTTACCAGGTTTAGGAGTTTCTGATACATTAGAAACTTTTTTTCTGAACTTAGGCTCTCAAACCAAACTGTTTCCTTCCCTTTGAAGTCCCTTAAAGCCCATTGTCTCAGTGGTTTGTTCACTCTGCAGGGGTATGGAATACTTAGCTTCATGTCCCCTGCTCTGCTTGCCTAGAAAACTCACAGTACCTTCAGCAAGAAATATCAAGGGACAGCCACTACAGAATGTATTATTTCTTGACAAAGGCAGAACCAATAAGACACATCTGGTTTCAAATTCTTCCTCTAACTGGACACTTTTTAGACTTACGGAAGTGTAACCTCGAGGATTACAGGGAACTTTCAATCTAAATTTGTATTTAAGTACATCTGACTCAAAATAATTTAGCCGTCTAATTTGCAGCAACTACACTGAGGGTTGGGTACCCCGTTACCTTTGTGGATTTGAGACATAAAGTGGTAGTTAGTTCCCATTCCTCTTTTAAATCTCCTTACTTACAGGATCTCACAATATCTAACCCTTACTGGCCACAACAAAACTAGTTAAGATGCAGCTATAGTAGGAATAATGATGCCTTTTATAGCTCAGATTGTGTAGTAGTTTCTATTCTACAACTTTCTGAAGCTGAAATTGTCACGGCTTTGTCCAAGAGTGGCCTTACTGCTGAACATGTACTTAATAACAGGTCAACAATTTTATAATATGAAGAGAAAAACTACTTAGCTATTATAAAAAATTAGACCTCCTAACTTTTTAACAGTTATACAGATGACCTATCCTGTAATAAAAGTTGAAAGTTGGCATGGAAACCACTCTCTGAGGAGGAGGGCATTTGGGTTCATTTTTCTGGTCTTGGTAACTTCTGTACCAATTTCCACTTCTGCAATGCTGAAAAACATCACAGGTATTCAAACAATTTTGAGCCTCAACTTGAAGGAAGAATTAAATATGTTCACTCTCTACTTTTATCAGTATTTGCATTATATTTATTTAATTGGCAAAACCATTAAATGAGAAGCTGCTTCTATGCATCAAGATGAAGCATCAAACAAATTTTTTCCAAATATAATTATCTTATTCAAGTGAACTGAGAACTTAATGACTTAACATGGTGAGGAAGAAATGAGAAATTAAGTCCTTAATGCTCCAGCAATAATTACTGTAAAAAATGCATTTTTGATACTGATTGTTGATTTACTTGGTCACAATCATCCCTTTAATGTGCTCATTTGCACTTTCAGACTCCAAGACATACAAAAGATGGTGATGCTTTTGTACTAAAATGAAACATGTTTGCTTTCTGCTGATAGATGTGGCATAAATTAACATAATTCCATCAAAGGTGATGGAACTACAGTGATTTAAACTGGGAAAATGGTTCTATCTGAACAGCTATTCCGTCAACATATGCTCACACCTCTTCCAGCACATTACTGTTCTCCCAAAAAGCTTACAAGTGGCACCCTTAATGCCTGCATTTACAGTGTCATTCATAGGAAAATGCCCATGCATCAGACTAGACTCATTTCTGAAATGCAGAAAGATTATTGAGTAGTAAGAATGAGAACAAAGTGTTCACAGTATAGTGGCGTACAGTGCAACTTCTGCAAAAAAATAGTAAGGGTAGGGAAGCTGCATTTTTGGGAAGATTGAGGACAGTCACAAGTTTCCAAAACTTTCCATGCAGAGATAGTCTGAAAACTTTAGCACTAAATCACTTGCATGTGGAAACTCCTATAGATGTAGAAACAATCTGCTTTAAAAGCCGATTTTTATTGTCTCAGGTCAGCAACTCATCAGGTAGATGTTGTCAAGCCTGCTGGCCAGTTATTGTTGTGAGATATCTCCAATGCAATCCTTAAAGCTGATGGCTGGTAGTTTGAAGAAGAGGTCCTGAAGTAATGACTGGCTTCTGCTGAGACCACTGATAAGAGAGGAAATACATTAATTGCATGGATAAATCTTTGTTTCCTTTGCAAGGTACTGCAGAGATGGCTTTCTGAACACGACTATATGTAGTATAGAGAAAGTGGATACTGGCATTTCTCCTACAAAACTGTTTGTATGTCCATGTTTCAAATGTCTTCATAATTACTGTGGATCACAGTTCTTTGAACAGCTTCCTATTTGCCAGGTATTAGTTCAAAATTAGAGAGGACAAAAGAAAGTGATGGTTTCTGAAGCAAGTATAATCAGGGACTGTAAAGCAGGGGCAAAGCTGTCCCTGTCTCTGATTCATTTTGAATATAGGTTGGATAGGCTCTATTCCTTCAAAAAACCATTCTATCCGATAATGAAACAATGAATTTGGACCATCACCCAGGGTGCCTTTAAGTGTTTAGATTTATTCATCTATTCATTCGTGATATTTATTCATTCTTTAACTTCATTCTTCTTTTAAGGGTGGATATATCCACTATATTGTGCTGAGAAATCCTGGCAATTCATTCCAGGAGACAGGAGTATTTTGAGTAGTAAATTTTGATTTAAACACACTAAAGCCCAAATTTTGCTTTCCTTCTTTGACTTGCAATTGTACAAAAAAGTTTTGAAGTTTATTTGGGAAAGTACCCACTAACTTTGTATTCCTACCTTGGTGAAAACTTTGGGGTCCAAGTATTGCACAATGACATAAAGCAAGTCAGACGGAAAGAGCAACAAGAGAGAGATGATAAAAATCTGTGGGAGAAATAGTTCATCTGTAAGTGAGCATTTTTACCATGCAAACATAATAGACTTTTCTAGATATTTAGGTAATAATTATCTAATTATCCTTCAACAATCCATGCTTTATTCCTGCTCCTTTTGGTACCTGACACTAATTTTTGTAACTACAATAATGTAGAAATTGTGTACACACATTATTACAGCTTGAGCTTGTTTAATTAGTTGCCTGGAAAAGAAAGATAATGTCTTATTATTTATCTGGGTATAGTCAACTTATTCTGTGTACAGAGATAATTACCTACACTCTGGAGTGGGAAGACATCCTGCAATTAGCACAGAGCTAAAACCAGTCCTTTCTTCCAAGGAAGGCGGGAAGTCTTGAAGGCAGTAACACCTTTGAAGTCTCACCTATCATTAGAGTCTTTTAGACATGGTAAGACTTCCATTTTATGGAAGTTATTCTTTAGCATATTTTCAGAACTGCCTTATCCATTCATTTGTTTCATATTGCACATTTAAAATTCCACTGTCTGCAGAATTCATTAGCAATGTCTTTCTGTACACACTTATGCAGGCTTTGTGTGTGGGCTCCTAGAATGTATAGACCTGCTTCCTATTTGATTGAGGATCTGTCATCCTCAGCCCTGTAGCTTGACTCTGCTAAAATCTTGTGCAATGTTGAAGAGCCATCCACTGGGTAATACTGAGCCTTTTCCTTATCTTCTTATCTGTGAGGATAAATAACAGGATAAAACATCACCATTCCCACTCCTCATCAGCTTTCTTAACCTGTTCCCACAAGGAAAGTCCTCCAGAACTGGCTCTTAATTGAAAGAATTGTTTTCAACTGTATGTCTGGACAAGTCACTGAACATGTTTCTTATTATATTTCACTCCAACCTGGCTGAGGCTGTGCAACACTGTCTATATCTACTAGCATCTACTACTGTAGTGGAGATCCAATTGTAGTTAATAAAAATGCATATGACTAAACTTTTTTTTTTCTTCTGAGAATGCTTAGGTCTGATTTTTTCAGTTACTCTTGAATCTGTACATGTCTGTACTTTGAAAAGACCAACTGCTTCGAATGGACTGCACCAGTCTTGTGGTAGGAATACAGTAGCAAGATGAAACATGACATTTCATTTCACAATATGGTTTAGTGAGCATGCTTGTATTTGGTCAAAGGTTGGATTTGATGAGCTTTGATGCCTTTTCCAACCTTAATGATTCTGTGATTCAATAATAAAAAAGGTGCTGTGGAGACACTAAGTCAAAGCTTCCAAGGTGGTACCACTCCATAGAGCAAAATGCCCATGCTGGATGTTTTCTGATGAATCTCCTTGCTAATACTGGCAGCTATTATTGATAGAAAATGACTACTTATGAATAGGAATCCTGTTTCTGTCAGGAGAGGAGAATGTCATGGTTTGTCAAGGGAATCTCAAAAAAAAAAAAAAACCAAACAAAAAAACCCTTCAGGGACTAGTTGGAAGTCCATTCCTATTAGTAATGTAGCTGAAAATCTCTCCCAGCCATTTAATTCTGTGATTCTATAACTAAGAAAAAAAAATCCTTATTTCTTTGCTACTGGAACTTTTTTGAACTTCGCTCATTCAGAATTGAATTGCTTTGTGGAAACCATTTTGTTTTGAGCAGACAGGTCTAGTGAAACCCTGCCTGCTAGGCAGTTGTCAGAGCCTGTTTGGTTTTTCTTCTCATCTGACTCTACACCAGCTGCATAATGAGCTGCTGGAAAATCTGTTTCCAGGCTTCCAGCTTCCCAGTACATTAAGCTCCTATTTACTATAACCTCAGGGGAATTTCACTAGGCAGACCATCCCCGAGCTGGTGCTCCATTTCCATTCCCTTTCACAGAAAATTTCAAGATGCTATTTTTCTTCTGGCTTAGAAAGCAATAAAGTCCAGAGATTCTCTGTGAAGCAGAACTTTGTCCAATTCAGTCTTTACAATCCATGATCTACACTCTGTTTTCTTAGTTTTGGCTAGGATAATTTTCTTCCCTACTGGCTGGTACAGTGTTGTGTTTTTCATTGAGTGTGAGAATAATGTTGATAACATACTGATGTTTTAGTTGCTGCTGAGGAGTGCTTACTCTAAGTCAAGATTTTTCAGTGTCCCATGGTCTACCAGTGAACAGGTGCACAAGAAGCTGGGATGGAACACGGGCAGGATGTCTTACCCAAACTGGCCAAAGGGATATTCCATATCACAGAATGCCATACTCAGTGTGGAAACTGGGGAGAGTGTGCCAGAGGAAGCTGCTTACAGGTCAGGGCTGGGCTGGGCATTGGTCAGTGGGTGGTGAGTAATCTCTGTGTGCATCACTTGTTTTTCTTGGGTTTTATTCCCCTCTTTTTGTTATCTCTGTTTTAATTGCAATTATTATTATTGTTATTATTATAATCATTATTATATTTTACTTTTTTCCAGTTATTAAACAGTTCTTATCTCAACCCACAGGTTTTACCTTTTACCAGTTCTCTTCCTCAGATGGGATTAAACCAGGACATCTGTTTACAGAGAACATCTGAGGACATGCTTTACCTCATGTCTTGTCCTGGCTCTGTCCAAAAGCAGCCCTTTACAGTGCATGAGTTTCATCTCTAATACAGGTACCATGCACAACAATTCAGAGTTCTTTTGATCCAGACCATATTTCTTTAGTAACTGTGGGAAGTTAAAACTGAAGTGCTTATAGGTAGAGTGGATGAGGTGCAACAGACACAAGTAAGACGTATATAATGTCTCATTGGACATTAAAAAAAAAACCAAACCAAAAACATTTGAAACAGGTTGGCTAAAACACTCTTGGACTTGCCATCTTTAGAGTTTGACAAAGCTCGACTGGACCAGGCTCTCAGCAATCTAATCATTAAAGACCCTGTTTAGAGCAGGGGTTATACTGGAGGATCTTCTCAGGACCTTTCTGTACTAAATCATTCTATGATTCAATGAATTAACTATGAGTGAAGTACAGTTCTCACGTGAAATGCTACATGTGAGTGCTACATTTAGAAGGTTTTGGTGCACCCAGGTGAACTAAGAGGAGGAAGAGTATATCATGTCAGCGGAGTATTTTCTCATCAACGCTCACCAGTTGCTGATTTTAGCCCTCATTATGGGCCAAAAGAGCTGCAAGATCTGCTTTCAAAGTCTGTGGTTGACCATTTATGTACCCTTTAGAAAGATATTTTATTTCTCCATGAATCAGGACAAAATATCACTGGAGGGATGGAAAAACCCGTGTACGAATCTTTGTAAAACATTCTGCACAACTAAAGAAGTATTTTGAAGCAAAATAAAGTAAAAAGTTATTCTGCCAAGCTCTGTTTCATTCCATGAAAATAGAAAGGAGAATTTTTGTCTGTAAGTGGAAAGTATTAACCTTTTGCTCTGGTATGTGTATATTCAGTTCTAGATAGATAAAGAGATTATAGTTAGGGATATACTGACTTCATTTTCCAGACTTACTATCCCTAGAACTTGGATAGATCTGGCAGATTGCCACATGTTTTTTTCCTGTATATAAAAGCCCTAATAATGACAAGAGCACACAAAATTTGAAGTATTTGTTGTTTCCAACTAGAGATTTTAATAATTGCAGTGCAGCTTTACTGCAGAAACATTAGCAGTGAATGACATTTATCTGAGATCTTGACCAGTTGTAGATCATTCCAGTGATTCTATTTTATTTAAGTACTCTCCATGTAGAAGAGGTTGAACACATTAACTGGAAAATTAAAGATATTTTTGAATTTCAAATATCAATATATGCCTAAAAACTGTACTGCAAATCTAGTAGAAAAAACATTTATTGCTTCTGGAAATGGGCCATGGTGGGATACATGCTACTTTACAGTTAAAGATAAGCAACCATATTTTAGTTAATAATCCTGAGAGCCAGCCAGACTAATCCTTTTTATTCATAATCTTGATTCTCAGTAAGCCATATGTGTTGTTATCTCAGCACTCTTGGAGGGTTTTTGTTGTATATATAGCAAAAATTATTCAGTTTTCAGAGCAAAGACTTCTACACTCTAAGACTGTATTTAATGTTTTGGGGCTCTGCCCAAAAGCAAAGATATCTTTGTGTTAAAATCAGCTTAAGGAATAGTGGTATAATTCTTAACTTTAACAATTGAGATAAACTATAAAGTGAAAAAATTTAACACCTGAAGAAGTCATGAGAGAATTCTGATTGCTACTACAGGCAATGATTCTACAAGAAATGCCTTTACGTGTCTCTGTCTTTGTTGAAAAGGCTTCTAGCATGTGCCTACTTGATTTATGGTATTTATATATGCCAGGATTGCAAGGGGCTGACTATCTTGTCTCTGTTATTGGAATTGTCCTGAATATGTTTGTGCAGTAGTCCTCCTGATCTAATTGAGGGAATATCTAGAGTAATTAATCATAACAACTGTACTTTGATATGTACTCTGATACATTTTAATGTGGCTGTTTAAAACTCTGAAGAGCCAGCATGTTCCAAATGTCCACAAGAGGCAAGGGTATGCTACATGGCAAATTCCAAAATATAATGGATCTAGCTTTTGGGCCAGAAACATAGAAAGTACGAGAGGCTCCCAAAGACACAGGGAAAGACTATATTACAGAGGATGATCCTTTTAGATGTGAGAAGGGAAGAGTTTTTGTGTTAGTAGTGAGCTAGCTGGACTTCAGAGAAACCTATGAAAGGTAGGAGAAGGAAAATTCTCAGTGACTTTGACCTGATTTGATAGATTTGATAGCAATTATAAGTTTGAGTGGTTTTGGCTTGTTTCTTGGATTTATTAGATAAAAAGTAAAGACTTTCAAAAAGCTGTGTGGAGTCATTTCATGTTTGTCATAAGATCTGGATGGAAGTGTTTTGGCAAATTGTACTAATAGAGTTTAATATGTTGCTGCCCCAAGTTGCTTATCTTGTCTCTCTGTAGCTGCCTCTCATCCTCATAGATCCAAAAGTCAGCAGAATATGACATGTGCCTATGTCCTTGTTGGTCTGACTTACCACCCTCTGCAGCTGTCCCACATCTCAAGCAAAAAAATGGAAAAGAATGTGGCTACAGATTTGGAAACAGAGCTCTGTCAAGAAATTAGAATCTTCTGGCACACACAACCTGAAAAGGCAGCACTCTCAGCAGTGCATACTTTGAGGAGGAAGAACACTGATGATACCAGAGCTGTGTGTACTACAGACTGGCTCATTGTCCATGGTTGCTTTCTGATGAGTTATTTGCCTTTTCCTCGAAGCATCTTGCACTGGCCAGAGTTAGTCAGGATATTGGATAAGAAGGAACCAGAATGGTGGAACTAGATCAAAGCTAGCCTGACTATGGCTATACTCAAACACACTCTGAACAGAGCAGTCAGATGAGTTCAAGACCCTGCTCTACTCTGCATTGGTGCAGACTCACTTTGAATATTGTGTGCGGTTTTGGGCATTGCAATATAAGAAAGACATTAAACCGTTAGAAAGAGTCCAAAGGAGGAAAACAAAGATGGTGAAGAGCCCGGAGGGGAAGCCGTATGAGGAGCGGCTGAGGTGACTTGGTCTGTTCAGCCTGGAAAAGAGGAGACTGAGGGAAGACCACATACCATTGTACAGCTTCCCCATGAGGGGAAGAAGAGGGGTAGGCACTGATCTCTTCTCTCTGGTGAGCAGTGACAGAACCTGAGAGAATGGTATGAAGTTGTGTCAGGGGAGATTTAGGTTGGATATTAGAAAAAGGTTCTTCACCCAGAGGGTGACTGGGCAATGAAACAGGGTCCCCAGGGAAGTGGTCACACACCGAGCCTGAGAGTTCAAGAAGCATTTGGATGATACTCTCAGAGCTAAGGGTTGGACTTGATGATCCTTGTGGGTCCCTTCCAACTCTGCATATTCTGCAGTTCTGTGAAGATCTTACTAGTTAAGGGTAATAATAACCTCTATTTAAACTGATAATTCCCCCATGCAGCTGTTACTTAAAACCAACATAAAACTTCTTGGTGATTTGTCTGAGGAATCTGCCATATTCCCCAGTTAGACTTAATTATTTGCTTAATATACACTTTTCCATGCAATTCAGTCAGCTTCCAGCTCAACACTTTGAGGAACTGTGAAAATGTTGAAACAAAATCCGATTCACTTTGTTGAGGTCAATCATTCCAGCAGTAAAAAAGGGGTTTTTTTAGGCAAGCACTATTTGACTCTCAGTGTAATATTTGCTTCCTTCAAGAGCCATAGCTTTTTACCAATATGAAAATACATGTCTCTTTGTCTGCCTTTTTCCTCTGATCTTTTACATAGTGCTTATCACTGAATTATGCCGGTGTGAAGTATTTCTAGAGTAATGTAATCTGAAGGTTAAGTCTTAACAATGAAAAACACCTATATATTGATCATATGCTAGAAACTGTTTTCCAGAAATATTAGAAGAAAATGGGTATTTTTCAAAAATGTTTCATGTAGTGCACTTAAGTGACAGTCAACAAAACATTGCATATGTTTTGATGTATCTTCCACCCTCTTAAAGTTCCTGCTTCTTGAATATTATGGACCAGAGAACAGTGCTTTTGGAGATGGTTTGTACTCAAGTTTGTCGCATCCTAAGAAAGCTCAGGTAACAGTTTGAAAATTATTGTCCTGAGGAGTTTATTGTGTCAGGCAAAGAAGGAATTATATTCCAGTGTAATATTCCATTGTATATAAGGGTCATCACAGCTACAAGGAAACTAACTGGGGGAGCTGAGGAATGGCTTCCGTGTTATTCAGCAGTTATCCACTCCTTACAGAGGAATTAGCAGCTATCTACACCCTTTATTAAATTAACTTTGTTAGAGCAAGCTTTCATATATCCACAAAATTTATTGCATGAAGGGCAGCACAACTCTATAAGGAAATAGATGTCTCAAGAGACAAACAAATAACACTGATGAAGTCATGTCAGCTGTCACTGTTGAATCCAGTCATGGTTAAACCCCTGCCCTAATTTTAGGGGCAGCTTGGACATCCAGCAGTAGCATATGATGAGCAACACCATTCTGGACAGCCCCACTAGCTCCACAGATGATGAAAGCAGACTATTTACTATTTCCACATATTGGATTCAGTCCTTCAATATTATTTTATTTAATTCTTGGTTTTATTTAAATGAAAACAAACTTTGTCAACTTGGGATGGAAACAGGATTATTCATATTTTAAGGGAACATTGTTCTCTGCCTAATTTGACTCAAGGCAAAACTGCATTGAAAAAAAAAAGTATTTGCAGATATGTCTGAGACAGTCCTAAGGTTACACACTCTAATGTGAAGGTCTAATGAAATGTATGAGAGGTCAGTTTTATCAGAGGCCCTGAGGGTATAATTGGAGTGCCTCCTCTGGTACCTCAGGCCATCTGCTATGGCATCTAATAACCTCAGGAGAGCAATGAACAGCTCAGGCTGTGATTTAGGGCTGTAGTTAGACTGCCTATTCTGGCTTCTATATGAAATGAAACTCCAATTACAGTGTCTAAATTCAGAAGAGAAATAAGCAATTCAAACCCCGGGCTATTAAGGGCTGGCATCTTCTACTGCCTGTGGAGCAAGGTATAGGCAATATTTAGACCACCAGCAAGAGCTGCACAAGTTAACTATTGTGACTATTTCTTTCCTGTGATGTTGCAGGGAATTAGGCCCTAACTGTCCCAGCACGGCATAAAATCTGAGCTGTTCATTTTAAATTTAGGTACTGTGACCATCCTTAGTTCATCTTAAGTGTTGTAACATGCAGACTGAATACAGCCCTCCTCCTACCACTCTTTTGGGATTGTGTATGGAGGGAGGGATTGAAAGGAAAAGCCATCTGTGCATCACTTCAAGTGGTGAAACAGGGGAGAGAGGTCCTGCTGCTTTCAGCTCTGTTTCCATCAGTGCAGAGTGCTGACAGGGGTAAGACTGAGAAAGAGTGATGAAGAGTGAAATTGGAAAGGAGAGAGTGAGATCCATGGACACTTTGCCACCAATCATAATGGGCTTATGATTTAAGCCAACCTGCGGAGATTTTAATGAGTCAAATGAAGATAGCTAAATAGTTTAGGCAAGCTATGTGCAGACTCTTTTTACAGTACCCAGCATGCTAAGTAAGCATACCAAATCACATCCAGTGTCCATTATCCAAATGATATCATTATCCCCCAAAGAGTACTTCTCTCCTGGCAGGCATATGTGACAGGCTGCCACCCAAAGCACTCTGTAGCTCAAGGCAGAGGAGGCACTATCATTAGACTGAAGTACAGGAACTCTTACAATTCACTTGAAAATTGGTATTAATACATAAGCAAATGTATTTGGACAGTACAAAAATCATTCTGTACATTTCCAGTTTTACCATGGGACACTAGATTTCCTTTTCCTTCTTCAGTGACTTGGTATTTGAGAGCTGTGCAAGCTGAGAATTCAGGCTTTTCAGTTTACCATTGCACAGTCCTCACTTGAGCCCATTTACAATTGGGATAAACATCACCCAAACTGATAAGTTTGTTCATGTGGGCCAATGCAGTTTGATAAAGCACTGATCTAGGCCTTGAAAGAATATAGCCAAGTGCTGTCCCAGCACAGATTCTCTCAGGGGGACTGTTTACTGATCCCATCGCCTGTCGCACTGATGGGTTGTATCACCTGAGTTGCATACGTCAGACACTGTGAAGAAATCTCTGTTCAGTGATGTGCATGAAGTCTTCAGTCCTGGGTTTTGTAAATCTTGAGTCCTCCTGACATGTCTCCAAGATCCTGCTGCAGCAACCTCCCTGGTCTAGCCACAGGTACAAGTATCTCATCAGTTTGGCTCAATCATTCTTGTCCCTTAATTATCTGTTATATATAATATGCTCCCAAGTTCCCAGAAAGATCAAGGAAAAATAAGCATTGTTAAGGCAACTTTATTAAGAGCACAAAGGTTTCGGTAGTCTGAATAAGCATTACTGATCCCTAACATAGGGGTCTTTACCCTAACTTACAAATAATAGTTAGACTTTTATGTTTAAGCTTGTCACTCTAGCTTTAAAGTCAATGGACAGAAGTAGACAATTTTAGAGAATGATTGTTTTCTTCCTAAAATCAGTTTCAAATATAAAATGTGAATTTTCCTCTGGAGTTGCCTATTTCTCTGCCTTGATTATAAAGAGAACCTGGGATACCTATCCTATCAGCAAATGTCTGACTTCAAAGTCCCTAATAGGTAAGACAAGATGGGAGATGTTCAGAAGGTCTCTGACCCTGGCAGTCTCCATTTAGGAGGGCTGTCCAAACTGGAGGCATCATCTCTCAAAACTGATTGCTTCTGAAAATAGGAGCCACATGGGATTTTGTATGTGAGAAATAATAATAAACAGGAATAAAAGAACAAAAATGCCAAAGAAGTCTAACATTCCAGATTCTCTATTTATTCTGCAAAAACAGTTGTCACAGTCCCAGAATTGACAGACCATTCCTTACCTTACTGTAGACAATTAGAAAATCATTCAACTGTGTAGTTGGAAAAATAGATTTGTGCAGTCAGACAACTCCTACGGGGAAGAGAACAGAAAGCTTTCTGCCTTCTCTACCATAGTGGCACTCCACAGTCTTCAACATAGCTGCTATTCAGTCCTACAGAACCACTGCATGGTTCTTTTCCTCTTTTCCTTACTTAAAATCTGTTTTAATCTAGGAAATAGAGACTTGTGGGGGCCATAAAGTCTATGCTTACACCTTGCCTTAGTGGAGGTCCTTCTTCCATTGCTTTATTAGGTTTTCTTACCTTCCTCTTAGGAAGTCCAGGGAGCTGGTACTCAATATCTCACTATAAGATTCTTCCCACTGATAATTTTTAATAACGTAGTTTGAAATATCAAGAGCAGACCAACAGTAGGTCCATGAATACAACTGAAATACCTAAAGCATCACTCTGAGAAAGAGATCATGATACTTTTGGGGATACTTTCTCTTGTCAGTGCAAGAGAAAAAAGGAAAAAAGGAGAAAAAAAACAAAAAGAGAAAAAATGAAAAAAAGAGCACCTGAAGAGCAGCTGACATCAAAACACACACAGTGTTGACCCTGGATGTTGTCAACAAGAGTGGATGGGAAGGGGCCCACTAACAACTATATTCATACTCTGTCTCTTTGAGGAGGTTTTATCTCTTTAAGTATATACTTAGCACTCGACCCTAAAAGGAAAAACCAGTGATAATAGGACAATCTGTAGCTTTCAGAAACCGGGAAGTTAAACAAAAGTTTGCTTGGCATTCTTTCTCCTTCTCCTTGCTTGATATACGTTGTGTGCATATTTCCTAGGTAGTCTTTAAAATCCGTTTTCCTCTCCCAACAATTACACACATAATAAAAATGGTAGTAGTCACAGTGGGTGAATTTCCTTTCCTTTTAAGAGAAAACGCAGTTTGGTAAAAAAAAATAAATGAAGTTAATTAGTTGAATATAATTGCAAATTCCTTGGAGTTAAAATGTGCTGCATACCAGCAGAAAATGCTATTTGCCATATGGTATTGGAACACCCTCCAATGATGTCTTTTCCTCTATTATTTTCTGCAGACTGAGCATGGACTTAGATTATTTGTGGTTTCCCAATTATTTGAGTTATGCCAGACAGCTCACTGAGTTCCCCAAAGCAGCAGAGAACCATGTTTGTTCAGTTCATATGTACCAAAAATAAACAAGAAAACCCCTTGGTTTTGAAAAGCTCTTAATGAAAGCCTAAAGTTTCACTTTTCAGTGGTTTGGGGAAACTTTCAGAAACTTTTTTCTTCTAATAGCCAAGTCAAGGCCCCCTAACTTACTATCGAACAGTGTTATTAAGAGCAGTAGAAGAAACTTTGAGGAAGTTATCAAATACTATTAGAAAATGGTTATATACTTTACATGGAAATAATTTAGAATAAAAAACAGATTTAAAAAGAGGAAAACATAGACAATTAAATTTTTATTAAGCATGGTTTTCAGATTGAAAAAATAATAAAAATGGGAGTTTGCTATGCAATTATGCACATTTATTATCTAAACTTTCTGATCAAAATTTTCAAGCTTGCCAGCTTTGATACAAAGTCCTTACCAGTAGAATTTGATACCAGTCCTTACTAGTGATTTGCCACTCTTCCTTTTTAATATACACACCCACTCGAAAAAGAAGACCCTAAAACTTGCTAAGAAATAGACATTCCAGTCACATAGGTTTATAATCTGAGAAATTCCTCTCCAAGCTTCTGAGCTTATTTTATTATTGTGAGAGAGATATATGGGGACTCACACAAGCACTTAGAAACTCTGAACTTAGAATTGAAATGAAAGTTCATTTTGAAGCTGTAAATATATATTAGGATCTTACGACTGCAACATTGCCTTAATTACACTGGTAGCTCAGTTTTTTGACCTTTTCTTCAGTTTTATGTCCATGATTATGCTATCAGGTTAATAAAGTTAGGAGCTTTAACTGAAAAATTGACAGTGAATGTTTTCAAGCCTCATTGCTCAGAGAGGATAATTATTGTGATGCGTTTTTTTTCTCTTGAAAGTAAACACTGATATCACATGAATATATAATATTCATGTATGTATATATATACATGTATATATTCATGTTTTATAACTGTTTTAGTTGTTAAATCTGTCATATGGGCACATTTTTTTTTCTCCATGCAGTCTGTAAACTGAAGATGAGTTATACATGTGAGGAAAGGAAGGATTAGGAATCCTAAATTTCTCAAAAAAACCCCCCATCCCAAACCCAGACATAGAGAAACTCATAGAATTGACACTAGTAGTTTCATTGAATCATAGAATCACAGAATAGTTGGGTTTGGAAGTGACCTTTAAAAGTCATCTAGTCCATCTCCCTCCCTGCAGTGAGCAGAGACATCTTCACCTAGATCAGGTGGCTCAGAGCCCTGTCTAACCTTGAATGCTTCCAGGAGTGGGGCATCCTCCAGCTCTCTGGGTAACTTGTTCCAGTGTTTCACCTCTCTCACTATTAAAATCTTCTTCTTTGTAGTTAGTTTAGATTGACCCTCTTTCAGTTTAAAGTCATTACCCCCTGTCATATCACAACATGACCATGTAAAAAGTCCCTTTCCAGCCTTCTTGTAGGCCCCCTTTAAGTATTGAAAGGCCATAATAAAATCTCTCCAGAGTCTCCTATTCTCCAGGCTGAAAAACTCCAACTCTCAGCCTTTTCTCACAGCAGAGGTGCTCCATCCCTCTGATCATATTTGTGACCCTCCTCTGGATCTGCTCTAACAGATGTTGGGGGCCTTAGAGATGGATACAGTACTCAAAGGAGGGGGGTCTCATGAGATCAGAGCTGAGGAGCAGAATCACCTCCCTTGACCTGCTGGCCACGCTGCTTCTGCTGCAGCCCAGGACAGGGTTGGCTTTCTGGGCTGTTACGGCCCAGCAGGGAATTAAGGGACATTCACTCAGGGTTAATTAGAGGTTTGTAGGTAGGAGAGTACGGGAGCAAGTAAGCTCTTTATTAACAGCCCTTTATATAGGGGAGGAAAGGAACATTCTGGAACTAGGGGTGTGAACATGACATATAGGGAAAGAGAAGGAAGGAACTCGCCTTAATAGAGGAAAACAAGGAGGGGTTACATCTTTATAAGGGATGAAGGGGAGAGGCATAACCTTGTATGGAACATCTGCACTGCAGCAGCTAACAACCAATCAGAACATGGGCGTAAAAGGGACAAACAACCTGAGGGGATTTCAATGTTAATACAGGAGTATAAAATAGAAAAGTATAACAAACACTATAAACCGCGTATTCATGCAACAGTCCATTGTCTTTGATGAAAGTCTATTATCTTTAAAGGTCATCTTCTTCCGCCATGGATTTTTGTAATGCTTCCTTCCATCTCTGATACTGTTCTTTTTCGTGGTCATCAACTCCCACACTGGGCTGCAAGAGCACATTGGCAGCTCATGTCCAGTCTCTCGTCCACCAGCACCCCCAAGTCCTTGTTGTCAGGACTGCTCTTGATCTGTTTATCTCTCAACCTGTACTGATACCAAGGGTTGTTCTAATCCAAGTACAGGACTTTGCACTTGGGGGCAGTCCCCAGTATCAATCAGTTTCAGGATTTTTGTGATTCAAAACACCAAAAAATTGCAATATATAGTACAATAAAATATGTAATTTACAAATTAGGACTGACCATGGAGATTGGCTTATGCTGATTAAAAATTTTGAAGTTATGGCACTTTTTTATGCAGTTTTTAATGATGTTCGCAAAATGCCATAAAGTTTTCCTCCATAGTTCTGACGTGTACCCCTCCCAACTTCAAGGCAAAATTGAACATGAATAAAACTAGTTATGAACATTAAAAACAGGTAATATATTTTTCTCCTCCTGTTTTCTTCTGTGGAGCTTATGAGTGGTGGGTTTCCTTTAAAATAAGTAGTCAGTGGGATTAAAAAGTAAGAAAAAATGTTTTCCCCTGTCTTTGTCATTCTGATTTCATTGAAGTCAATTTTTTACTTATGTTTAAAATGGTCTCTTCTGTCTTACTGAACAAGTGGAATTACTCTTAGGAACTTCTCTGGAGTTTTAGGGAAGTGAGAAATTATTAGCAGGTAGAACCTGTCAGAGAGGCTTTCCTAGGAGTAGCAGGGTTTAAAAATATCATCCTAATTTTCCATTAAGAAAATCACAGATGTTTTCTCTCTGGCTGCCGCTTGAAGTCAGCAAGCTAAGGATTAAGCTGTCAGTTCTTGCTAAAGCAGATTTTTTCAGGAATACTTAAAAATATTTGCATTTATTCCAAAGAAGATGAAATTAAACTCTAGACAACTCTCAACACCGTCCACAGGACAGAAATTTCCTGTTTGATTCCTAGCTTGCGTAACCTTTTGCTCCGTTCCTTACAAAGTGTAAAGCACCATCTTTTGGTGTCTCCGCACTACTTGATGTGGCACTGCAGAAACACATGTGCATTGTATCACAAAAATCTCTGTTTCTAGAAGCATTAGCCAGGGACTGGACTTAATACAATTAGGTCTGCTACTTAACTTTGCTAATGAGGCAATGTGCAGCTAAAATGCATTTTCTAGGAGCTAGTGTCTGGGACAGTTCCTTTGGGATCTTCTCATCTATCCATATTGCAAAGTTCAGACATGCTCTTTGATTCTTTCCAGTCATGCTCTGCTCACAATTCAGCCACACTAGAGACCAACCTGCTGAAATATTTTTATACCATCAACCCGATTCTTTGTTGCTCTGCACACAAGTTGTCGTTGCCTTGTCAGATGTTGTTCTGACCTGCACAAAGTGGGTGTAATTTACTATAAAACAGAGTGGTTAGTTGTCATTTCCAGTAACATTTGTATAAGGATCCTAAACTAGACATAAATATAAATGAAACTTATCTTGTTAATCCTTAACAAAGCACAGTACTGTTTTGAGATATATACCATACTGCTCTTTGTATTATTTCAACTAAGGATATTTTCTTTTTTTCCTTCATAGGTTAGATGAAGCTCTGAGCAATCTAGCCTAGTGAAGGGTGTCCCTGCCTGTGGCAAGGGGGTTGGAACTAGGTGATCTTTAAGGTCCTTTCCTACCTAAACCATTATATGATTCTGTGATAATGACACTCCAGTTCTATCTATGTGAAAGAATTTTATATCAAACATAGAAAAAGAAGAAGGAGAAAAATCATTTTATGCCTCCTTAACCAAATAAAAATCCTTTGCTCTAGAGCGCTGTGTCTGCTGAAAGACCCTGTCCAAGCACTGCAAATTCAGGAATCTACTAATGCTACTTATTCTTCTTGGTTTTTATTGTTATTACTATTATTATTATTACCTGACACTAAGCAATTATAGAATTTGCCATCCCTGCCCACAGGATACAAACGAATTAATTCAATCATGGTAATTCTAAGATTAATTTACAGTTTCCTGAAACCCCAATTCCGGTTGCTGAACTGTCACTGAACAAAGAGACAATAAGTGACAAGTTTCTGAAAAACATTAATGTCATTTAAGGTTAAGGCAGGTAAAGGGAGAAGATGAGCATCAGTTTGCATCATGCAGAATTTACTTACTTGTCTCAACTCAACCTTGAATACAAAACAGAAGAGTTTACTTGATTATAGCCTTATCAACCAAAAAAAGATGGGAGAAAAGTGTTCATCATCATTTACCAGATGGTGAATAGAAGCACAAAACATTAGGATCAGATTTTAAAAGCCATTTAGAAGCCTAAGGAGGCAGATGAAGATGAAATGTTATTTTTGAGGTTAAAGTTAGTGTCTATGCACTTCGTGAAGTGTCTACAGTCTTAGAAATACAGCATTAAGAAATTTACCCAAGGTCACTGCAAATATCTGTCACGGTCGTAGGACCAGTTTGCACACATGACCTGTGAGCACAATATCTTTGCTGCCTTGAAAATCAAAATACCTATTCATTCTTCAGAAGTTCAGTAGTGGTTTTCCATCCTCACTGCTGCGTTACAGAAAGGCTTGACTTGATACTGTCTGTCTGCCCTGGGGAGTTTCTTCCATTGTGTGTGGCAAGGAGATGGGTTGCAACAGATAAGATATGCTGTAAAAAAATCATTATTGTTTAATGAACAATTAAAAAGTCAAATGTCATTTGATTACCATACCTGTCCACTAGCAGAAAACAATTGAAATAAAATGAAAAAGTTCATGGGTTGAAATGAAGACAGCGACACCCCTCGCCAAACTACTATCAAAGGAAAACAGACTAGATTTAAGGAAAAATAATTTAATTTATTGCAAAATAAAGTAGACTTGGGTAGTGAGAAACAAAGACAAAAAGGAAAACATTGTCTCCCACACCACACCTTATGTTCTCAGTTTAACTTGCCCCAATTCCTGTATGCCATAGAGTTGCCATATGAACACAGAAGCCCTCCCAGGATCAGGCCAAACACCCCAAGATATCTAAAGTTTTCTAAAAACTTTAAGTGTCTTTAAACACTTGAATTATTCTGTATTGAGAGTGTTCATTTCCTAACAGAAAAACAGCCAGTGCCATTTGGGAGCTCATGGAATGTCCAAGACCTCTACACAGAGCAAACCATTACAGGGCAGCATTTATGTCAGTCCTGCCAGGCTCTGGAGTATTGACTGAAGGTCACATGAGACTTCTCACACCACCTAAAGTAACAAAAATTGTTGTAATCCTACTGAAGTGTTGAATAAAGTCACATTCTGAAACCTTTTATTTTTATAAACTGTAAATTTTAGGTTCTTCTCTCCCAGCCGAATATGGAATTATTTTCTTTTTCATTGTCAAAGTGGGGATGGTCCTGGAATGCCACTAATATAGTAGGAGTAAAATGACACATCTGTTACCCAGATTATATCAATTATATGTTGATAAACTTCTTAATTAAAGGCTGTTTGTAACATGCAAAGTCTTTTATTAAGTCATGATCTCAAACCCTCATAAGATAATCTAACGGTGCTCTGTTTCAATGACATTGGGGTTTCTTTTACTTTTTATTCACTTCTGGTTTATCTTTTTTCAAAATTAACAACAAACCAATTAACTGTTCTTCAAACAATATGTTCCATATGTATAGAGAGTCTTAAATAGTGTCTCAAAAAATGAAAACACTTTCTAAATGACCAGTGTTATTCTGTGATTAGTGGCAGGGACTGTCATTTACTTACAGATATTTCAGTTGGTAGCTCAAGGAAATAATGAGGTACATTAGACTGTATTCTTGAAGTTATCTCAGAAAGTTAGCTAAAAAATAGAGAAAATCCAATTCCTGCATCAGAATCAGGCAGTTCCAGCTGCTTGAGAGATTGCTGAAGAAGGAAGACTTAAATTGTCTAAGAAAGAGAATAACACTGGGTTAAGTTATTCCAACAGCTGGCAATTCTTACTTTGAGTTTAATGCTTGTTAAATCATGAGCTTTTGACTCGAAATTCAATGAATGTTCCCCCCCACAAGCTTTTAAAATTGCGCTCACTCACACACTGACCTCCCTATTATACTTTTCACTTAAGGTCAGAGCACAAAATTCTTTGTATATCTTCTAACTTTGTAAAAGGTAGGCTCAGAGGCTAATCTGAGACCCTTAAAATCTTTTTTTTTGCTCAAGTTGGTAAAGGTATAAAATATGACTGTGATTACAATCTGGTTTGAAATATTACAACTCATCTGTAACCTCCCTCCCTATTTGTTGTTGTTGTTGTTGTTGTTGTGTGTTTTGTTTGTTTTGTTTTGTTCTGCTTTCCCCTCTCCTCTAGTATTACTTGATACAACATGGTGAAAATATTTGGATGATTGTGAGGAGCAAAACAAAATGATTCATATGTTAAAACTGAATAAACTATACCATTCAACTTAGAATATTCTGTGAGTCTATGTGGGGCCAGTCTGCCATCAGCTCTGCTGGGTTTGAATTAATGTATTGACATATCAATGAGGGAAGTAAGTGGAAGTGAGAGAGGGTAGCCCAGATTCTCCTGTGTTTCTCTGTACAGGAAATGCTTTTGATTTAACTTGATCTTTCCAAGCTTCTAATTTCACAGGCATCAAATCAGATTTGTTTGGTAACTTCTGAACTTTACGTGATTATATTGACTTTTGATTTATAAAGCTCAGTTTCATTTGTGTCCTAGAGAATAAGAACCGAAGCATGAAAGTTAAATGAAATTACCAAAAAAATCAATTCGTGGTTTAAATGAGCAACAGAATAATAAATTCTGCTTAAAATGGAATAAGCTTTAGATCAAGTGGAGATGAGCTACATGCCAGAGATGCAGTGTACCAAGAGGTATTTTGGCCAAGATCAGTAATAGTGGAAAGACCAAAGGCCCAGTAGGCTTAGTGAGCTTAATGATACATAGACACATCAGATTATAAATAAGAAAGAAGTGGCAGTAATCTTCTATTTAAGGCCTTAATGTTCAAATCCAGACACTGAGGTAAAGCAAATGCAGCAAGTGTCGATGGAGGAAGTTCAAAGCATTCTCCTTTCCAAGGTTACTTAAGAAAAAGTATGTTAAAGGATATCCGCTCTGCCAAGAGATGCAAAATGGTGGCTTGGTTATGCATTACTACCAGGAATCTAAAATCCAAAATTACATGTACCTGAGTCACTTGAAAACACCATACAAGTTTTATATTTGATGGAAGTCATAGGAATAATACTGGGTGTAATGAATTTGGCTTATACCCTAGATGAGACACTATTCAAAATGACTGTGTCATCCACACTTCAGTTTTTATGGTTCTAAATTAAAATTACAATCATGCTATGATGAACTACATCCCAAGGTATTTAAACTCTGTTGTTCAAGTTAAGTTCAATTTTAGAGTGTAATACCAGAAAAAACCCACTGGGAGTTGTTTCACTTTTTTATACAGGTTCAACATGTATGAGAACACTTATAAAGCCATTTAAAATCAATCAAGTGAATAAAGTGCTCATCAGAGGTGAGCAATTTGCATTCCACATGTCTGAGGTTTCACTTAGCTTCATGGGTTTTACACAACTAACTCTATGGTTATGTTTCTGATGTACAGCGGGATACATCACTGCTAGAGTTGAGTGAATAGTTCATCACTTTCATCAGCTGTATTCAAACCTGTTGTGAGAAGTTATATATCCCTTTTGAGAGTTTAATATAATCCCTGGTTGTAGAAATTGTATATTTTAGTCACTCTTAGTCCTGTTTCAGGTGAGACCCAAAATCACATTTATTTCTGCATCTTGTACATTTTGTTTTCATGAAACAGGTTGTGGGACAGAGATCATGGCAGAAAATCTGCCATGATAAGAAAACTGGCAAGATAGATTCATTTCTTCACAGGTCAGATAATGAGCAAAGTGCTTGCTGGAGAGGTGGGAAAGTGAGAATTAGGCTTTGCTTCAGCATTACTCATAAATAAATGGGCTGTAGAGTTCCTAGGCAAGTGGTGTTTGTCGCTTTGTGTATTGCAAGTACCATCAGCTCAACTCTGCTGTCAGTTCCAACAACAGACTCCAGGGATGTTACTCTGATGGTAAAGCAGTGCAATTATATTTCCCAGTCACAGATGGATTTCAGCTCCCTCCTGAACTAAAATATTTGTGTTATTCCTTTCCAAACTACAAAAATATAGAACAATTCATAATGTGAAAATTGAGCTTCAGAAATCTCTGTTCCCAGTATTTAGGCTATGACTTTGAAATTAAAAAAATAAATGACATCTGTCTTTACTCTGCACATGTGTTTACACATACATTAGTTTGCACATATGAATAATTACAGTAGTTAAGGGAATTATATGCATATTGTTAAATCTGTTAATTCTTGCATGGGAGGGTTGTCATGCTAGATACCATGTGGTTGTATCATCAGCAAAAGATGATAAATTTTCTTAGGTTAGCGGGTCCCAATACATATTCAGAGTGTCTGACATACTCACATGGGTCAAAACCAAATGTTTTTTTGAGTTCTGCAGAAAATCTTTTCTTTCACTCCAACTTGTACATTGCTGTGGAAGCTGCATATATGGGAATGTTAACAGAACAGATGATTCCTAACGCAGGATGCAGTAATTGAGAAATAATTACTTATTCAGTCAAACAGCTGAAAATATTTTCTGACCAGAAATTTATCTTCTGAGTAGCTTTCATTGCTTCTTTTCTTGCAAAATATGTCTATTTATATGATTAGTTCCTTGGATTATTTTTATCTTAGTAGTAATGGACCGTGCCTTTGAGTTTATCACTCTTTACCTTGTGAAGAATGCTCAAGCAATTTAAACATCAAATTATAAACTCACAACGCAGCCTCCAGTGAATTTCTTCCCTTTATCTTCACACATTTTTGTCCACTTGCACTTCATTTTGATAATAGCAGTTGTGTCCATTTTATTTCCATGTGTAAAATCCAAGGAATTTTCAGTGTGGATTATGTTATTTTTTTCCTGTAATATTATAGGTTCCAAGGGTTTGAGGTCATAACTGATGCAATTTGCACATCTAGGCTTTCAACTCAAGCTTTTCTTTGAATCCAGCTGAAATACAGTGGTATTAGATGTGATAAATGTTAGAATTTTTATAAGAACAAATATATGACAATGTCAGATTACTTTTATTTTGTGAACACATCAGTTTCTTGTTTTTCCTAGTCTCCACTGTGAACAGTCATGCTGGTATAATTTGTGATTTTTCTTTGCAACATTCTTCAGCTTGGAGATATGGAAAATGGATGGAGGAACTGAGGTATTCCTGGAAGTAAAAGAAATTCCTGCCATGGCTTAAAAAATAGAAGTAGCAGTTAATGCAATGTAAACAATGTGCTGACAATTTTTCATGGCCTGATATACATAGTCTTTGAGGATACACTGAACAGGATCCAGGTTTCAGACTGAGAGGAAGCAGTACTCTGATTTCAGAGGACTTCTTCGAAAAATACTTGAAGACTATTGCAGCCAATTCTGAACAGCTGTAAGTCTTATTGAACTGGATTTCTTAACATTCAGGCCACCGAAATTAGCTCAACATATGGCAGGTTCCCTGTGGCAATTCAAAATACAACTTTCAAACAAAGGAATGTTTACCTGTCGGGCATGAAGCTTTACCACCATGCCAATTTCTCCACTCACCATATAGCTGTTGATTGAACTTCAGTGAAGCAATATCTCCAACATTAGACTGTTTCAAAATCTGTTGGACTTCAGCATATTAGATTTCTGATCTATTAGACGATGTCAAGGCCTGTGAAATTAGTTTCAGCTATGCAAATATACTCATCTTCAATCTTCATTTCTAAACCTTAAGAAAAAGTCGTAAATTTTAGAGAGATTAGCTCTTATTCCAAGTTTATTTTTTGCTTAGATACGGGTATTTTTAACCTAGATTCTAAATGCAATAGAGTCAATGCTTCATTATTTCTTCTTAAAGTCTTACTCAAATACTGACCTTTAGAAGTTCTAACTACAGCTACTTTTGCAAGGCCTGCACTTTCATGAAACAAAGCTCACTCTGTTCTCTGCTGGAAATATTGGATTCAGGCCTAAAATCAGCAACCCAGTTTCTTTTCTTATAAGATTTAACTCTATCATTAACCACAGACAGGTGTCCAATACCTATTGAAAAAGTTTGTATAAATTATGGACCTCAGCAAAAATCAATCTGCAGTCTAGTCTGGTCGGTTGCACAGCAGCCAAGAAAAAGAAAACAAACCCAGAACACCTTCACAAGTAAGCTCTTCTTTATGTTTCATACCTCTTACAGGTGACTATAAAATCAGTAGCAAATATTTTGAATTGTTATGAACTAGACTTACAATGACATTTCAGAAGTGATCAGTAAGTAATATAAGTCCTTATTTTCCCATCTCTAAATCTCAGAAATATTGGTAGTCAAAAGAATATTATGAAGACACGGATCGTTGACTCTTGGAAAATATACCTCCCGTCCTTGCCTTCTGAGCTATACAGGAGACATCTATAAACTGAGTTTCTTAATGGACTAACTTGCCTGAATTTGTCTTGTAATTTTTCAAGAATTGAAAGCCTCCCCTCTCCTACCCGTCCCACTGCCCATACATACTTGGAGCAAATTTATCTGTAACAGTACTGTACTTGAGTTCTGACGTGTCAAGCTCTTACCCTTAGCTGTTGTGCAAACCATTCCATCAGAAATGGAGTTAGATTAGATAGGCTTACTTCATGGGAATATGTCACTACCACAGGGCACAAGAAAAAAAATCCCTGAAGTCTTGCAAGGCTAATATGGATATCCAGGTTTCTGCCACTCCCACCTTATACTCAGACAATCAGCTTTTCATCTGATTTCTGGCCTGGACTAAACTTGTAACAGATCTAACAGATCTAACTCCCCACACGCCAATTTGTGGGGAGTTTGGGGTCTGGAGGGTCAGCCCACCAAAGGATGACTCTACAGGTTCTGAAAAAGAGGCTCAGTGCTGTGTTGAAAGGACTTCTTCCTGTGGAGAATCCCAGTTTGCTTTTCCGTACCGGACAGAAAAATATAAGGTGGGATATGTTAACTGTTGCTGACATTTAATTGTTCTCATAGGCTTTGTATCCTGGCTGTTTTCAAGGCAAGGATTAAATTTAAGGTGTGCTAAAGGAAAATTTTCTTTTTTAACCTAGATAATACATCTGATAATTTTAATTCTTCACACTGCTTTGCCAATTCCCCCAAACTATTCATAAACCTAACTATGATTAACCATAGTCATCAAGCTAGTAACAGCATTAATTATCCAGTTGTGATGTCTCTGCACCGTAACATCTGTAAGTAACTGTCTGCAATCTAGATAATCCTACAAGAGATAACTGGTAATTAATTGTGTGTCTTGTCTTTCACTCTCTAGTACTACTCTGGCTGTTATGAAATCACAGAGACATTGCAGGATCAGAATAAGTAGGTTTACAAAAATATGTGATCCTCATTCCAGAATTATCCCTTAAATTACATAGTTCTTTTCCTTTCCCACTGCTTATTCCTCTCACAATTTTGAAACATTATGCTCCAGACTGCTAAGTATATATAAAGGCCCTCATTTTTCAAGTAAAGTTACATTTGACTTCTATTTGCTTTTATAAAAGTCTTAAGAGTTACTATGCTACTGTATTTTTAAAAAAAAGAAGAGCATTTAGAATAGTTTACCACTGTGAGAGGCTGAAATCAATATTGTTTATATGGGCATGAATGTTATTGACTATATACTTACAATAACCTCCAGAAAGTAACTTTTATACCATTAAACCTCTTTGCAAAATCTGACTAAACATTTTGCAATAATTATTAAATTAATTATAGAAGAAAGCAACACATTTGATGGTTTTTATCCTTGGGAAAAAAGTATACATTTCACCATTGAGTGGATTCAAAGTGTCTGTTTTCTACAGCCTGGTATTTGCAATTGGAGAAATACCTTTTTTTTTTTTCAGCAAAAGCTTCCCAGTGAAACATAACTCAAACAGGATTAATCTGAAGACAATTGGTTTAACTCAGATTATTGTTTACAATGTCATTGATAGAGGCCAGCTCAGAAAAATGCACCCAGATGTCTTTGTTTGGATGTAGAACATTTATGTGTGCCTAAACAATTAATTACTCCATCCCCAGTAAACCAAGGTTCACAGGGAAATTAGGACCAAAAATTAATGCTCAAGAGCTCCCAGAAACAAGGTAGCTGAGGTATACTTTTCATTATTTCATTATGTTACACTTAAGTGCCCACTAGAGATCATTGTCTACATGCATAAGACATTTTCAGCAGGTCACTGTTGCAAACAGATTTCATAGAGATATAAAGAAGAAAGTATTTAAAATGCAGAAGAGGTTCAGAGACATGCGGTGATGAAGATTCACAGTTTGATAGTGGCAGAATTGGGGACCAGGACTCAAGTCTGCTGAGTTCTTAGTTCCATGTCTTAAAAAGGGGAATAAGTGATTTAGCCTTACATCCTATGTGAAGGATGTTTCAGGAGATAATTGCCATTGGGAAAGATCTAAACTTGTGAGAAGTGTCTTTTGAGGTTTTTTTGAGTTTGGGTTATTTAGGAAATATTAAAGATTTCAGTGATTTCATGGCCATCGAAAAATTGAGAAGATTGATTAGGTGCCATTTTGCAACTGAAATCCATTTTCCTTCAACCATACAATTCCTGTAATCTTCCTGGATTTGACTCTGGTCAGACCCATCTGCTATCATTCAATAGACCTATGCATTTTCATGATCCAAGATCGCTGAAAAAACTAAAGGAGATCATGGAGGTCATGGGAAACTAACTTAGGTGATGAATAGATTTCTTCCCCTTTTTATCTTTTTCTCAACCATCTCTACAACCAACAAAGTCATGGGAAAGATTAATTTAGCAGCAATATTTTGGACTTAAGAGCAGTAAACCTTAGGTTTAAACCTAAGGCACAAGCACATTTTTGGTATTAACAGTAGAGAAAACCCAAATATATAGACAACTGCAGACAGATTTAGCTCAGGTTAGTCAGGGAAAAGAGAGAGACAAATTAAAGATTATCCCAAAAGTGAGGTTGTGGCAGAACCCTGATCTCATTTAGTACTTAATCCAAAGAGATTTTCTTGTCTTAGTCTTCCCCAGTCTTTCTCATTTTTTACTTTCTGGGTAGGTAACTCTTATTTCCCTTCAGACCCATCTGTTGCAGCTGTAGCTTCACCCTTCCTCCTTCATCCCTTGAAATTTTTGTACTTGGTCTTAAAACAGAAAAGGCTATAATTCAGATTCATAAATGAAAAACTGATAGGAATATCAGAGCATAACTTAAGGCAATAAGAAGTTTCTGGCATTCATGCTCTCTAAAGACACACACATCCAGACTTCTCTGCTGTCACCTGAGAGGGCCTAAAAGTAGTTCATAGTGTTAAATATTAAGAGAGGAGTGACTCAATTGTAGGATTCCTGGAATTCAGACTGAGTGAATCTCAGCCAAGCAAATACCAGCATGACAGAACAGCAGTATCTTGAAAACAATATAATTTTACTAAATAGCAAACAGGAGAAGATGCCATTTTCCAGTAATGTCAGAGGCAAATTTTTTAATTAACAAGACTGTGGATAAATGCAGAATATATAATTTATCCATAGCTTGTTCTGATGCACAGTTTTGATCCTAAGAGTTTGTGTTAAAAATCATCCTCTTTCATTGTTAAAAAGTTGTGCATCCTCTACACTTTCCATTTGCAATTTTACTGTCCTGCTGAATCCAAATGTTCACCTTCACATTCGTGTCAGGTCTTAATGTGTTTGATTACAGTACAATTAAATGCTCTGTATTCATTACTTCCCAGTTTGGTCTTACATTTACTCTCTCCAATGTAATTAATCCGTTGTATACATACAGTCAAATGTGCTATTCTCTGCCAGTCCAAATTTTATTAAACAAGGGTAAATGTGTGGTCAATTACACTACTACACATACAGTTGTATCTGTTCTTAAGAGAAGCTCTTGCTCCTCTACTGTGCTTTCGGTGGCACGAATTACAGACTTATAAATCCCCTTTCATACGCTTTTCAATCAGTTCTCGCACTTTACCTGTTATCAGTGGCAAATAATTGACTACAGGGCAAACAAACAAGCGTAAAAACAAACTAGCTTTGGGTTAAGTCAATGAATTCAGATAGTGATAAAATTACCAGACAGAGGATTCATAGTCTTGCTGAAGTTCTTAGATTGCCAGGGTTAATTATCCAACACAATATTACTTTGTCTATTTTGTAATATTCCAGCAAAACAAAAGAAAAAGTTTGGGTGAGTCCCCCAACATATAGCTACTAAAACTATTGTGGTTGGAAGCTGTTATCCTGTCAATCCCACATTTTAATTCTATTGAAAATTCTCTTTTGAAAATCAAGCTCCAGAGAGCAAAAACAAATTAACTGTAAGACTAACTTAAAAATCTTGAGAGTGTTTTAAAAGACCTTTTAATGTCTGATCTTTGCAGTCACATGCATGTCACAAAGCAGAGATAATTTTTTTTCATAAGAATTTCATGTTTCTGATGCAATCTCTAACTGCTGCAGAATGCAAACTCGGGGAAAAAAATATTAGCAGTTAAATTAATCTTACTTGACTTTAGTAAGGTGTTTAGTCTAAACCAGCTGTCCAGGCATACAGTAGAGAGAAACAGGCACTTCTAGAAGGCAGTACAGCCCCTGCTAAAAAACACAACACATTTCAGGCAGGATCAGCCAGCATCTCTGGGAGGTACCTGTCCCTCTTTCTCTGTTAAAGGAAAGGGACTCTAAAGCTTAACTGTGCAGAAGTTACAGTCCTAGTCTAAAAATAGACACAATGCATCAAACATGCAAACAAGACTATTCAATGATAAATTGATGTAATAAAAGATTTTATGCTGAAAAAAGAATTGATTGGAATAATTTTGCTTTTTATACCACGTTCTCGGAGAATGAATAAACATTTATGTCATTTCTTGCCTTTTCTTAAACTTACTGGGCAGAGTATCCTTTGTCAGAGTGTGACAGAATAGAGACATGACTTTAGCTTCTAGAGTACCTAACCATATTCAAGTGAAATTTTCTAAAATAAACAATACAATACAAAGAGATAAAACCTAATTTATAAATAGTCTGTATCAAGTTGAAATATCATCTAATGAATTTCATCCTAAAGTAAGTTTATATTGTCAGGTTTAACGGCCTTTCATAAACTGGATTTATTCTCAGTTGACTAAATGCTCCTTTCAATTAATTTTCATGAATGGTGTTTGCTGTGATGT
Organism: Lepidothrix coronata; assembly: GCF_001604755.1. Classification (NCBI taxonomy): domain Eukaryota; kingdom Metazoa; phylum Chordata; class Aves; order Passeriformes; family Pipridae; genus Lepidothrix; species Lepidothrix coronata. Next base: position 1,182,537 of record NW_016690256.1, on the reverse strand, counting down.
AAATGAAAAGAGAATCTTTCTTCAAATGCCTAGAGGCCTTTATTGGGAGTTTGCTGATGATGCATACAAGGATACTAAAACAATGTTATCTTCATCTAAGCATAGCCTTAAAATTAGATAGCAGTTAAGATATGTCCTCTTTTATTCTGCTGATTTAGAAAATGAATACATTTATTGCACGAAAGGATGCAGATTAAAAGTCAATGAGATTTTATTGCATCATGGATAATCATTTCCCATTGCTTTACCATTATTTCTTCATTTCGGAAAAGATGAGGATTCAAATCATTTTATCAGCTCAATGGCTTTATGTTCCCCATATAATGTAAGAAATTGGGGTAAATACAAGACTTTTAATCATGAACCTTTTACTTCTAAATTAATTTTCTTTAAAAATTATTATATATAAATACATAGGAAGTATAGTATGTATTTATATTTATAATATTGGTATATATATTGCAACATAAATATGCCATTAATAGACCTCACCACTGATATCATGGCAGTAAATGAAAGTTGCTTGAAAGCTATGTAGCTTGAAAGTTGTTGTACAGTTTGAAAACTTCTCCCATTTTTTATTTTTCAGCATCCAAGAAGAAGTACATGCTATATAGAATATAATGGAAATAAAATAATAGCCAAGAAAAGACTAGTTAAAAAGATCTAATGAAATTTAATAGGTCATGTAAATCCAGAACGTTGCTCTGGTAATTGCAGGATAAATGTGTAAAGTTATATGATTGTAAAATTATAGCTACCAGTAACTACTTTGGGGTTTGGAAGAAATTTCCCTTGTATAGATCTGATTTATCTTCATATTCAAGGTACCTGAACTAGACATCAGCTCAAGATAAAATATGGGAGATAAGTAGTAACGTTAGCCACAGTGTCATTTCACGTGTTGTAGTAAGACCCCAAATTTTGTTCCACTCAGAGGCTTTTAGTCACCTATAAGTGATTGTGAAAAGCTTTTGAGATAATAATATATATTTCCTTCTACCTTCCTTAGCTCACTTAAGCTTCTGACATGAAAAAAATCTAATTTATATTTCGCTAATTAAGCTACATTCATTGAAACTTATATTGTAATTGTTCTTCTCTAGAAGTGCCAGTAATATTTTACAATATAAAAATCAATGCACATCAATCCAAAAGAAAATCCATGACTTGTGACTGTCCTAGTTTTCCATACTCATTTATTTTAAAAGTTTTTCTCATCATAATCTTTCTTGCCCTTTCTAACTTCATATTCATATCTATAACAAGTGACCATCCATGCCTATATAAATTTCTTTTTCTGGTTCCAGAAGGAAGTCTTTAAATAAAATGAAACTGTTACAGAAGTTCTATTTTTCAGTATTTAACTCTTCTGTAGAATAAAAAAGTCTTCCAAGAACATCAGAAGCCAGTTAAGCATTATCCATTTTGAACAAAGAACGTAAAAAATATTATAATTAACTTTCATTTACGCAGTATTATTTAACTTCTAATTTCCTTTATTTCAAAATAATACTTTCGCAGTAGAAGAACAAAGGATCTCCCAAATCAATGCCACAGCTGCAATGATAGCAAGAACAATATATGAATTGAAGAGGAAAGTATCTTCAATATTTCTTTTTTTTTTCACAGATTCTGTTAAATGCATTAGTTTCTTAAAGTTTCATTGAACCTTCAACACAAAGCATGACTTACAAAAATGCTTACATATATTTTTTCCAAATAGCCTGGCAAATGAGGCTACCTTTCTGCAGTAACAATTTACAGTTAAAAGATCAAAATGTTCACAGTCCATTTCGTCTTGACAACACTGCCCTAATAATACAGCATTTCATACCACTTGATTTCCTTGCTTCACAGTTTGAGGGTTTCCTTTGTGACAATCGCTTTTTAGTATCACAGTTTTTGGCACAAAATACTCAAGATATGGAAAATTATTTCTCCAGTGACAAATAACATATTCAGGATCAGGAACTGTATCTACCAGATCCTATTGTAGAATGTCTGATTAACATTTCCTATCAGCTTTCCTGTTTTTCAGCATAATGTGCATCGGAAAAACTGGTGAGAACACGGTGAAATACAGGAAACCACTATGATTCTGCTTGCTTTGGACCAAGATCCACGCATGCACCGCTTTGTGAAATACTAGGGGATTTGGCTAACCTTGATGCAGCTTTCTTTGTGTTAGCGTATGACTCACAGTAAGTTAGATTCTGAGCCTGTGGAAAGCAGCAGGTCCTTCCAGTGGGTAATTCATCCTGGCTAAGGACACTGGTTTCGGAGGGAGCTGGACATGTCTTAACAGCTAATCTTATTTCCTCCCTCAAAAAAAGTCTCAGTACCACATCCAGAACTTGTCATTCATTTCCAATTTAATGAAAATATTAAAGATCCATTTAAGTACAAAGACACTGAAAGGAAAAGACCACAAATACACGTCTGGGATGGGAATGAAAAGCGATGGGAGCGTTTCCTCCTATGAGGACAGGCTGAGAGAGTCTGGGCTGTTCTGCCTGGAAAAGGAAGGGCTCCAGGAGACCAAATAACACCTTCTGTACTTAAAGGGAGCTCCCAGAAAGCTAGAGGGGGACTTTTCACAAGGGTATGTAGTGATATGGAGAGTAAGGAATGGCTTTAATCTGAAAGAGAGTAGGTTTAGATTGGATATTAGGAAGAAATTCTTCACTGTGAAGGTGTGAGTCACTGGAAGGGGTTGCCCAGAAAAACTGTGGGTGCCACATCCTTGGAAGTGTTCAAAGCCAGGTTGGATGGAGCTTTGAGCAACCTTATCTAGCAAAAGTGTCCTTGAACATGACAGGGAGGCGGGAACTGGGTGTCTTTTATGTCCCTTCCAACACAAACCATTCTATGATTATTCTGTGATGCCTTGTACTTTCTGCTGCAATGGGCTGCTCATTACATCTCATACAATCATACCTTTTAATGCAAATCACTACAATATCAAAATGTCTGTCACTTCTTAGTCAATGAAGCTTAGATATGTAGCTCAGGACACCACATCTGGAAAAACTGGATTAGCAGAAATTATTCCTATCTCAGGCGTTTACTGCACAGTATAGCACACTTCGGGTGTGTTGCTGAATGGAGTGAGCTGCTAACATGGTGCCAGGTAAGTTAAGTGTCCATTCATCAGAGCAATAACAGGAGTTTCTCAGAAGTCTCTGGTTTGCTTCCAGGCAAGTCCATGGGTTTAGTTTAACAGGAGTTTCCAAAATCTTGACATACACATGGAGGAGAGTTGTAAGGAATTCAGGTTTTCCCATCTCTAAATTTCATTGCACTTAAAATGGCACTGCTGGAGAAAGAAGTGCCTTGCGTTTTGTGGTTATTCCTGGTCAGAAGAGTGTCGCCCAAAGAAGCAACCTAAAAGAGCTGCTTCCTAACATTTTGAGGTGTCCATACAGAACTTTAGCATTAAAGGCATGAGTTAAAACTGTTGTTCCTGGTGTGATCACTCTATGGCTGTGCAAAAGGACTAGACTGACAGCAAGGACTCGTACAGATTTGCCTGTGCTGTAAATCCTGTATTATCTGTGCATGATCGGGATGAGATTGAGTGCACCTTTAATCCAGTGTTCAGTTTTGAGCCCCTGACAACAAGACAGACATGGAGGTGCTGGAGCGTGTCCAGAAAAGGGCAGTGAGCTGGTGAAGAATCTGGAGCAGTCTGATGAGGAGCAGCTGAAGAAGATGAGGGTGTTTAGTCCAGAGAAAAGGAGGCTCAGGGGGGAACCTTATCACTCTCTACAACTACCTGAAAGGAGGTTGTTGTGAGGTGGGTGTCGGTCTCTTCTCCCAAGTAACAAGCAATATGACAAGAGGCAGTAGCCTCAAGTTGTGCCAGGGGAGGTTTACATTGTACATTAGGAAAAAAATTATTCAGGAAAAGGGTTGTCAGGCACTGGAACAGACTGCCCAGGGAAGTGGTTGAGTCACCATCCCTGGAGGTATTCAAAGGATAATGATGTGGTTCTCAGGGGTGTGGTTTAGCAATGGCTTTTTCATTGCTGGTTTATAGGTTGAACTTGATGACCTTAAAGATATTTTTCAACCTAAATAACCACATGGATGTCTAAGTAGGTTCTGAAGTCTGCCATTGAAAACCATCCATGCTATTTATGAGAAACACATAATCAGGACTAGACTTTGAGCTGTGAAACTCTTGGCAGGGAAGAGCTTTAACAAGCAGGACAAGCCTTGCTCACAAGCACAAACTCAAAACGTGTTTTTCCTTAGCTTGAAGCACTGGCAATAGAAAACTCATCAGGAGCTGGGAAAGGCACATCTATAGTAGAATCTCATCCCTTATCTCAAATGTTGCTAATGCAATGTTCTAGGCCTAGCAGGAAAGGACTCTGTCAATGCAGGCAGCTCTAACAGTGCCTTAAAAATATGTTTTGATGTGGAAGGTATCTCAGGATAGCCTTAAATTATACTACTGTGCAACTTGGAAGTCATGTTCTGAAAGATTGCCTGGAGCCACTAAAGCTTTCTCAACTGTGAGATTTGTGCTATACCTCTCAGACATCTCAATTGTGATATTTAAGAAGAAGCTAATAGAAAAAGACAGTTGTGTTTTATTTTCTTTTCTTTTTTTGGTGGTGTTTTTTTAGAAGCCAATGTGTTGTCACTCATCAGCCTCAGTTTGGTCCACAGATCATCCATATACCTAATTTCATAAGCCAGGGATGCCCTGGCTCAGATATACATTGTATTATATGAAAAATTAATATTTTTTTTCCAAAAAGCATTGCATATAATGCTGTGTTTCTTTGCATCATAGAACCTAGACTATTTTCATCACATCATTATTCATGACAAAAGTGAAATAAATAACTACTACAGTTCCCTGCTTCATAGAGCTGGTGTGTTGTGCTTGATTGTGATTACAGCTCAGATAATTTGAACCAGAGATAAATATTGGGAAGGCTGTGGTGGTTTAAAGCTACAGTTACCAAAATGTTTGTTACAAACAGAGATAGGGAATTGTAAAATAATCTCAAGTGGAAACTTCCCTACAAAATTATGTTCCTGTTAGGCCTCATGTATTAGGCCTTATATGCTCATCTATACACTATTTTTCCCTCTCTTTTTGAAGAGGTTTTTTTCACTGCTGGGGTCTACTGTGCCAAGGGACCAAACTATAAATAGTTTGGTCCATATTTCTACTACCAAACAAAGGGTAAAGGAAATGCAAATCCAGGTGATTAAGAGGGGAAGGAAATTTATGCATACAAACACAGTAGTCCTGTTTCTGACATCATGCATACCAGGAGAAAACTGGGGAAACTTCATTGCCTTAGAAGAGTTATTCTAGATTTGCATTTGAATAAGTAGACAGAAAAGTGGGCCTGGTAAATCAGTCTGACTCATTCTAATCCAGGAGATCCTGGCTTTTAACTATGTGTTGAAGCCATCAATACATGGCAACTCACCAGTCAGCTTTTTATTTTTTTTTAAGAAAAAACAAAACAGCAAAAGAAACAGTATTAAGATTTAAAAAATTCTGATTTCCAAATATAGATACTGCTATTTATTTTTAGAATATAATGAAACTATAGTTCACACTTCTGTATAAAGGAGATCTCAAGAATTAAGCTACTTTTAAATAAACTACATGAATAAATGACACATAAATTTCAGCAGAAATTTGCACTACAGTGTCTCAAAAGCAAAACTTCAGATGATTTAATAGTTCAGCTGTATTTGTCAACTACTACTTTGCTGAGCAAGTCTGTATTTCAAGCCCAGTGATCAGGAGTATGATCATAAGAAAACAGTTTATGTCATTCTCTACTTACTATCATAAGATTAACTGTGGATAGATAATAGAGATTACACAGTATATTTTGCTGTCAGCATTTCTGCTTTCCAGGGTCATCTTTATCATTCTAAAGAGATACCACAATGGAGATGCAGCACTATATCAACAGGAAAGAATACAAATCACAGTTGATCAATGGGTCACATTAGCTGTTTGGGTATTGATGGAAGCTCCAGCAATTCAGAAGCTTTAAAAGTATATCCATAAGGTCAAAACACAATTTATTACTTCTTTTATGCAGTGGTGTTGGTGGGAAATGCCATTTCTACCATTCTGATTTACTTCTTTAGTGGGCCTGTCTTAATGCCGAAAATTAGTTGCTGTTATTGCTGAAGCTTCTGCTAAAGCTTCCCTATAAAACTGCACTTGATCAGAAAGCTGCAGTGTTTCATCTGCTTTCAGCCTTTAATAGAGTGGAGGAATTCATTAAGTCATCTGAAAGCAATTTTCAATTATGAAAATACAATTTAAATAAGGGGAAGAGGAGTCTTTGAAGATGACAAAAGTGGGAAGTGATTGACATGCTCTGTTGTCAGCTGGAATCAATTTCACACTTGGGGAAAAATACCTTCGCTAGGGAAAGATCATCCATCAGCAGGGGGGAAACGGCAGGAAACCAAGAAAGGACAGAGAAAGTAAATCCCTTCTTAAGCAAAATATTCAGCAGCCTGAACACCCTTCACCTTGACAAAATGAAATGTCTTTAATATAAGTACCGAACCTCATAGCATGGGCACTTAAAGGCAAAAACTAACGAATTACAGGATTATAGCTATCTCTCCAAATTTGGGTCTTATTCAGGCACAACGCCATTTGGCTTCACAAACCGCTTTGTCTCAGCAAGCACCCTAAGGTATCCCCAAAGGTTGTTATAGCTGCTGAATAACACAATAATGACATAAGTAATGTTAATGCTTAAACATGCAAAGTCTCAAGCTGTGCTTTGCAATCTTGTGTGGGTCTGAGAATCAGCTGTTCTTTCCCCACAGAGTCAGTGGCTCCTGTGGTGCCGGTTCTTTCTATCTTCTAGTTAAAGACATGATTAGAAATACTTCTATTTGATTCCTTGATATGTCGTACATGTTTTGCACTGTTGCCAAACTGCTGTGGGCTATTAGTAAACAGGAAATATTCCTTAAGAAATAGTTAAGAAAAGCTGTGGTGATAAGTTTGTGCTGCATCAAATGAAAGGTCAGCTTCTAGTAAAAATCAACATAGGTTTGAAATATCAAAAAGCCCTGAAGTCAGTTTGCAGAGGCAGTGACTGACAATAACAGGTTCAAAAAGCATGATTTCATTTCAAGTAAATACTGTGGAGTCGTGCATAGGAAAAAATGACTGATAGCTAGAGCAAGCAGATTACACACATGGGTAGAGGGGGAACATTCCCTTGATAGTACTGCTAACATATCATTCCCTCCTCTGTTTTACCTTGGCTTATCCATCTCTTTCAAGCAGAGGCTGTTGTAAGGGGAAAATCTGCTCACATGTACGCTCATGCATCAAGGCACAATAATAATTCCGAAGAATCCTTTCAGTGATTTCAACTACCCTAATGTGGGGAAACCAGAACTGCTAAAAATACAATTGTACTGATTATAACAACTATTTAAGAGCACTGAGATCTGCAGGAGTACTTGGGAGACTCAGATACCGGGAAAAATTAATACATTAAAATCCATGTAGCTTTGAAGGTATATAAATGGAATAGAGAAAACTTAACAGTGGAGTTAGTAATGGGAAATCAAAGTAGTTGGAGCAATCCCTATTCCTTCCTCTGCTGTCTCTTCTCAAAACAACCCAGGTCACCTCTCTGGTGCTTGGCCTTATACATTTTGTGTGACTATGCTTTTTCAACATAGGCTGGAAATGTGGGCTGGTTCATATTTATTTATCTCTGTTTTCCTATTTATTTATCTCAGTCAGCATCATTCAAAGTTGTGCTTAAACCCTGTGACATGAAGTTGTCCTGTCAGTGAAGGATTTAGCTGGAAGGAAACCATTACAAGAACTGGATTTTCCTCTGGTGCCCACAGCTCTTCTTTAGGCCAGAGGCAATTCTGCAATTGTTCAAGTTTTGGGGTTTTTTTGAGATTGGTATTTTTATATTTGTCCAAATACTGAGAATACTACCTAAAAAAACCTACTTACATGAGTTTCTTAATGTGATGGCATTGTGAATACATGCTGAATGCAGAAGGGCCTGCGATAAGGACATGTGAAGCCACACACTTTGCTGGGATAATGCTGGAAAAGTGGGTCCATCAGCAGAAATGAATTACAGCCTGTCCCAGTGCAGAAAGAACAGACTTTGGACTACAAAAGGAAGCTCTTGGCTCCCACAAAATAAGTGACATTTAGGTCCTCAAATAACTTTAAAAATATCACCTAAATTGTCCTAAACAAAGGAATTTGGATGTTTTTGAAGAACTGTCATCATGAGCTTAAAATCCCATTTCAGTTTCTGCAGCTGTTACAAGTGATTTATACAAGAAATGTCACTGCTTTAGGGAGTGTTTTCAAGTAAAGAGGCTGCTTACTGCAACAGACTTTTGCAAAGATGAACTTCAAATATAAATCCTTATAATAGAGGAGTTAAGTATTTATATAAATTCTTTCTCAGATGTCTAGGTGGTTAATAAATCTAACCCTGTAGTATTAACATCAGAGGGTATTGATCCTTCTGCTTTGGAGGCTATACATTTGCATTGATTTTCCTTTTTGCCTTTTTTGTTTGTGTGCTTGTGACTCTAGCTAGGTGAGTCTGTTTGACCATCATTAAGCAGTTTCCAAATAAAAGTTTGAATACAAAGTCTGTCCAAGACACATAATGTTTTCATTTTAGAATATTAATTAGATCCTACAAATTGTTTTTTTCTTTCAGTTAAGAAAATCCCCTGGCATGAATTTATTAGCAAATTGTATTTCTTTCTTACTTGTCTGTTATACATAACTGTGAAAAATTGTAGTAGAAGCATCTGGTTTACTAAAAGGTATAATCAGTATACCATACCTAATCAGTATACCATACCTTTCAGTCCTTTTTTAACCTTGATAAACATGTGCTACATGATGATAAGTCTTTCTGGGAAATAATGGATCAATTAGACTTTTTTCTTTCCTGATTGAGACACGTTTATATGTACGATATAGTCTCTGGGAATGATTATCACACCACTGAAAGTTATGCCACTTATGCAGATGATGTACTGCTCCAATCCTAAGCAGTGCCATTGTGCCATGTAGCTCCAGGCTCATATAAATGACTTTGAAATGATAAAATCACTGTTCTGGTGTGTTACAGGAACTAAAATGAGACCCTAGTGGTTTCCATGCAAATCATCTCTTGTGAGAGATCTGTCAGTGTCAAAGTTAAGTCTGTTGAATTCAATGTCCTCCAAATGAAAGTTTCATTAAATGCATTTTATTACACATAATGGCCTATTTTACAAGTGTCTAATCTAAAGATATAAGGAGCACTAAGTTATAAGAAAATATTTCTGGTCATAAACAGCCTGCTGATAACCACATTTTCTAATATATTCATTTATACGGAAATCTAGAGTTAAAAGTTCTATTCCCTTGTCATGCAATTGATTGCATTTCTAATAGTTTGTCATTTTTACAAGCAGAGACCTGCCATTGCCTCAAGAGGAACTCTTTTCACCCTGTACAAGCAAAGAGGATTTAGAAGATTCAACAGACAGAAAAGAACAAAAATTTACACTGATGCAGATTTTGTGTTAAGAAGTGTGGTTAAGAGTGCTCCAGGATAAGAAGGTGAGATTTATGGGATGAGATTACAGATGTTTCCCCCCCCATCTCCACTGGTAATCAGCTGTACCATATTCTGAAGTATATTTAACACCAAGCTGTACAAACTGGCTTATTTGTGTTGGGTTCATGTAGGTGGATTACAGTTAGCTACAGGTAACATGAACTGTGACTGACATTTACGGTATATAATTAAGGAACACATTGAAGGATTACCTTGTGTTGCTAAGAGGCTGTGTGCTGTCTCACTCAACCTTCCCTCTCACATTAAACAATGAATACAAGCACTGTTTCTCTATCACTATTTCCCTTTGGAACGTGATTAACTTCCACAGGATAAGATGTTACTCAAAATCTTCTGACTACTTGTCACCTTCAAACAGCCCTTTTGGTTATAATATGTTATACGTCCACATAAATTTCTATCTAATCTCAAAGGTTTTCCAGGCTTTGTAAGGGCTTCTCCACCCTATTAGTTGTCAGTATACCTTAATTGTCACCCTGTATGAAGTTTCTCATCCTTTTTCTCTGCCATATCCTTCAGTTCAGGGAAGCTCTCCTCATACACCTTTTTTCTTGTTTCCTAGACTCCACGCTGAGTGGCTGATCCCAAGAAGGTCCTTTGCAAATACCTTTCACGATGATTTTTGGTTGTTCCTATCCCCAGGATTACCTTCCCATAACAAGGATCCTGTGCGGTTTCATTTGTTTGGTTTAGAGGAAGCTATCCCTGGTATCTATTAGATGATACCCCAGCTCTCTTACAGGACCAATCGACTCAATAGGAGGAAATCACTGATCTTGTGACAGAGAGAGAATGTAGAAGAGAAGATCAATAAGAATACATCAACACAAATTTTAAAATCACTGCTAAGATTCACCCATGTTATTTATATTGGCTGAATATCTGATATGCAAAATAACTTCTTGGATTCAATTCTGTTTGAAATGATGTGTCCTTTGATACTCTGAAGGCCAAACTAATGATCTAATGATTGAGTCAGGTCTTAAAATATATTTAAAGAGACATTTGACTTGATGAAACAGTCTGTAGTTTTCAGATGATGCTTTTTTATTTCTATATATATAGACACACGTATAATCACATATGTATAACACCATCAATTTTATTTCCATTTTATATATTGTATACCCCAAGTTTGACCTCAAAGAACAAGCTGAAAATAATATGTCTACCCATTTGTTCTCCTAGTTGCTGTAGCTTGTATTGCAGCTCTACCCTTGTGTCCACATTAGTAACTGAGATCATAAAAGATATCTCAGTTCTGGGAGACAGAGAGGGCTCATTAGCTAAAGCACCATTTACATGACTGGCGACATCCATTTATTTTAACAGCTTTACCTATTGCTCACTGAAATGAAGTAAACAAGATAAGAAAAAATAAAAATCAGTGGCACTTGTTTGTAGAAAAAAGGTTCTCACCCTGCACCGTTTGCGGCAAATGAATCCACAGGAGATAGACTTTGTCCAGGAAGAACTCTCTTGTAACTTTATTACTCCATTTCTATATACAGACTCTCTACCGACGCAGGTCCGAGCTCTCCAGCCAGCAAGATGTTTTCTTATCTCCCCACATACCACACCCACCCATGTGACTGCTTCCAGCCACAGAGAACAATTATACTTCAAGCAGCTTTTCAGCTTGACCTTGTGATTCTTTTCACACACACGCCAATCTTAGCTCTGGCTAGCTCAGGACTACAATATTTTAGCATTAGTATTTTCTTCTTTTATCATCCAGGTGGCTGGTGTTGTCCATCCAGCTGCTCCTACACTTGTTCTCTAAAAAAATCCTGCCTAGGCCAGCAAGAAGTACAGTAGGAATCAACTTTGTAGTTTGTCCTCTGGTCCCAACACAATTCAAAAGCAAATGCCTCTCTCTGATTTCCAAGGGTATACAGTGCAGCTATTCCCTCATTCAATAAATTCAAAAAGAGTACTAACATAAAACTTTACTGTGATTGTAATTAATGGCCCTTCGTATTTCACCATCTCATTCAATCAATTATATTATTATAGTAATGTAAGCATTATCTTTTATGAGCAACATTTATTAAATACAAATTAAAGTGGCACAGTAAATCTTATCTGCTCACCTTTCCTATGGTTACATTTACACTGATGTGTGAAAATGTCGCAAGCTGTTTTGTATCAGCATTTTGTGCTTTTGAAATTTTAATGAGAAAATAATTATTTCTTGAAGCCATATTCTTAAGAGGAAACACATGCACAAAACCATTGTTGTAGAGAAACTGGAGACTACAGGCAAACCCACCTGGCAGGCAGAAAGAAGCTGGCTGAACAAACATATTGGATCATATGAGTTTGCAGAGCAGTTCACATGCACCAAGTGTTTTTTGGAATCTGTACATGTACACAATGTCATCATGCCACTGGCTGCTACACAACTGAGTCTTAAGCTCACTATTTCTTCAAAATTCCACCTTCTAGTTCATCCTTTGTGTTCTTATGCCTACACGTAACACTAGGTCTGCATGACTCTTGATCTGTGGGGACTGTGTACCATCGTCACACATTTCCTTAAGTCAACACATGAGGACAGCAATATTTCAAATGCAACCTTTTTATTCAGGTTGGCATTACATACTGTTCAGCTCTTAAAATGTAGCTCCAAAATCGGTGCTATGGGATTCCACATTTTTCATCTCTTGATGGCTTCCATATCTAATGAGATCAAATGGTTGTTGTAAATGCCAATTCCGCAAACTTCACCTGGACACCAAAAGTCAAGCACTTTTTATTTTTTTTTCTAGCTCATGCATTATGATCTCAGCTACAGATTATTAGAGTTTTTTTAGTAATTCTCTCAAAGGTAAGAACTTGAAGGTGTGCCCACAACTGCTGAACCCGCCCTCTGGTGTTGACTGGACAGGGTATCATGCAACCTTTTCCATAAATGGATTTTCCAGAATCCCACTGCTATGATCAGTAGAAGTAGTTCGGAAAGAATTCCAGCCAAAATGTATTTATGACCAGGTTAAACCAATTTTTTCTTGCGTTAACCTTGTCCTCTGCTTCATATAAGCATTTCATTTTCCAGGTGTTAAGCAGAGCATGACTTCCTTGTATCATGGGCCAAGATCCAAACCAAGGCTTTAGCTCCTTGACCCTTCTTACCAATGCTTGTTGGGTCCAATTAGCACACAGTCAAGCACAGACCCAGTTGGGAGGCAACAGCTAACAGCTGAGAAACAATAAGGAACAGATTTTAAATTACCACATGGAACTCATTTACCTCCTCCCTGCTGAGATCAGCGTCTGATTCAATAAGCACTTCTCTCTTACTGTTATAGCCTAAATTAACTCTTGTGACTTTGTCTTGAAACAAAGAAGAAATGCTCATGTTATCAGTTATCAGTATTAGCCAGAAGGAGGCAAAGCACAGCTCCACCGATTATCCAGAATCCAGTTATAACAGCATGCATAGTAAGCAAATGAGGAATAAGGACATAACAATATATATAGTGAAGTCACAAAAAAAAAAAAATCACCCAGAAGAAAGAATCTGCAGTGCTCGTGGTGTCATCTGCAGTGTTCTGTGCTCACCTTTCTTGTCCCCGTGAATGTGGTTGTGCACAGAGAACTGCAGTCCAGTCAGACTCACCTCAATCCCTGGAAAGATGTTGGAGTACCTCATTCTGGAGGCCATCTCTCTCCACATGGATGACAAGAAGGTGATCGGGAGTAGCGACCATGGATAGACTAAAGGTAAATCATGCTTGACCAACCTGATTGCCTTCTATGATGAAACAACTACCTGGACGTATGAGGGGAGGGCAGTGGATATTGTTTACCTTGAATTCAGCAAGGCTTTTGGCACTGTCTCTCACAACATCCTCACAGGCAAACTCAGAAAGTGTGGACTGGATGAATGGACAGTGAGGTGGTTTAAGAACTGAATAAAGGACAGAAGGTTGTAATCAGTGGCATGGGGTCCATTTGGAGGTCTGCCACTAGTGGTGTCCTCCAGGGTTCAATACTGGGACCAGTATTGTTTAATCTATTAATCGATAACTTGGATGAAGGGGCTGATGCCTCCTCAGCAAGTTTACTGACAACACAAAGCTGGGAGGAGTGGCCAGTACCACAGAGGTCTCTGCAGCCCTTCAGAAGGACCTCGACAGGTTGGAGAGATGGTCAGAGAAGAACCGTCTGAAATTCAATAAAGGCGAGTTCAGGGTCCTGCAACTAGGGAGAAATAACCCCATGCACTAGCACAGTCTGGGGACTGACCTGCTGGAAAGCAACTCTGTGGGGAAGGATCTGGTGGACAACAGGCTGTCCGTGAACCAACAGTGTGTCTGTGTGGGCAAGAAGGCCAAGGGTATCCTGTGCTTCATCAGGAAGAGCATTGCTAGCAAGTCAAGGGAGGTGATCCTTTCCCTCTACTCAGCCCTGGTGAAGCTTCATCTGGAGCACTGTGTTCAGTTGTGGGCTTCTCAGTACAAGAGAGACATGGAGCTCCTGGAGCGAATCCAGAGGAGGGCTACAAAGATGATGAGGGAACTGAATCATCTCTCTTACAAGAAAAGGCTGAGAGAGGTTGGGCCTGTTCAGCCTTGAGAAGACATGACTGAGAGAGGACCTCATTAATGTCTATAAGTAGCTGAAGGAAGGGTTTAAAGAAGACTTCTTTACCACGTGGGTGACTGAGCACTGTGACATACTGCTCAGAGAGGTTGTGGAGTGTGCCTCACTGGAGATATTCAAGAACCATCTGGATGCAATCCTATGCATTGTGCTATAGGACAACACTTCTTTTGCAGGGAGGTTGGACCAGATGGCCTACTGTGGTCCCGTCCAACCTTACCCATTCTGTGATTCTGTGATAGTATAAAAAGTCGCCTTATTAGAGCATTCCACAGTAACATAGCTGTGTTTGAAATTAGGAGACCATTTCCCTTGCTGTATTACTTTAGTAATTAGAATCTGTATTGTAATCTCAGGAATTAGATAATACACCTAGGTTTTTCTATTTCATATTTCCTACTGATAACAATCAACTTCTGGCAAAATGTTATTTTTCTAGACCACAGGTTCCTCATGCCTTGTCTCATTTTTGCTAACCTACAGGTCTTCCTTCTCTTTATGTCCTGCATCTTGGTTATTCTTCTGTGGTATAACTTAATAAACATTTGTGAACTTGATGTAACCACTGTCTAACTCAACAATGTTAGCTAGATCCTTTGCAAATGTCTTGTGGTTCTTCTCATGTGTAAGAGGCTCTCATTCCCTCATGTAGTATATCAAATCTCCAGATATTTGATTATGTAATAGCTTTGGATCAGATGTGACTTATCAACCTGGACTGAGGACAGGGCAAGCTGTCCTTTTGCTGTAAAAGATGATGTAGACAGACCCTGTACTGATTAGGCTTGTTGCATCAGAGAATTTCACCTGTGCAACTGCTTCCAAGAGTAATGTCTGTGGGAGTCCACAGGTAGCCTTTCTGCGTGATGGTAATTCCCTTTTGAAACAACCGATTCGGTTGCCTCCTTTATTCTATCTATATTCTAGTTCTTGTACTAATTCCCATTTTATATAGCCTAACTAATAATGTCCCATGTGGGACTATATTAAATGATTTACTGAACTCCAGGTAGATTAGATCTTCTGTTTATAAGATCAGTTAGCTTATCAAGGAGAGCTATCATGTCTGGCACAGACTATGTTTGCTAAACTGCTCCATTTTCCTCATTTATCACTCTCCTTCATTTAACTGCTTTTTGTTTGCCTTGCAGCCTTGCTTTAAAAGGCTTGCAGCCCTTAGCTCAGCAGTTCAGCATTCATTGACATACTGTATGAGGTATACCTACCTGCTTTGTTCCCGTCATAAAATTGTTCCTCGGACTTCAGAAGTGTAGTTAAAACTCCATGCTGCTAGACTTGTAACACTGAGCCAGATGACGGTTATCTGGTCCTTCAACATGTGATACTATTGCGTTTTCTAAGTGTTGCTTCTACACAGCTATTTATTATTTCCATAGAATCACTGGCTATCCTGCCTTTGTTCTCTGTATTCAAGACCATTATCTTTCCATTATCTTCATTGAAAATTGAAGTGATTCAGTTTCAGTGCCATCACGAGTTTGTCTGCTTCTCTACCAATCCAGATTGCAGATGGCTGCAATTTTTTAGGACTGCTGGATTTATTCAGGTGGCTGAAGAATTTTTTCCCAATTTTGTTCCAGTTTCATTTCAGATAAGTGAATCCAGATCTACAAAGCAAGCAGGAGTTCACAGGGCTGAGGATGATATTCTTGTGTGTCAAAAAAAAAAAGCCAAAACTTTGATATCTTCAGGGAGAAGACTTCTCTCAGAAAATGTGCTATTTCTGCCATTACATCTCATTATTACATTTAAGCTGATGTGTTTGAGCTGCAAGCATATACAGTCAGCTGTATATCAGAGACAGATACAGAGTCAGCAGCAGAGTGAATTCATTAGAACATGATAAAACATCAGGGAAAAGGCATTAGAGAGAAAAGCAGCAAGCAAATTTTGGAAAAGAAGTCATTCATATAATTCTGTATATGATATAAAGTCTTTAAGTCTATTGCATTAGTCTTGGTTAATACTTATAATGGACAGAGACCTGAGAGCAGGATATGTATAAAGGCCTGGCTGTCAGACCAGCTGTCCTGGTTTGTATCACCTTGCAATGACATTCCCTGGGAGCTTTGCACAAGTTTCTGTTGGTAGTCACAGTGGCGACAGGGGTTGATACTTTCCCGAACAGAGCAGAACAGGACAAAAAGCCTTCTCTCCTTAGTTTCGTAGTCATTGCAATTCACCTACTGCCCCTGTTCTCTTTTTTGATGCACAGACCACAAAGCCATGATTATTTGGTTTATGGATAGCCTAAGTTCTTCCTAGCAAGACCTTCCTAGTTCTTTGCAACCTTATCAAGATAACTGAAAACACTTCTCTAAGCTTCAGGCTTTTGTTGTGGCCTTCGGATATAATTTGAAGATGTGAGGGGTTTTGTTTGTTTGTTTGTTCCCTATAAAGTTAATTCTGCTGGTGCTGTTGCTGCTGACCCGACCCCCTCCATACTGAAGGAATCCCTAAGTGGCACAGCACTCTCTGATCTTTCTCAGAAGCCTGGTATTTCTGTTATGAAATGATGCGTTTACTAATAAACATGAGACTTAATTTGAACTTCAAAACTGTAAAAGCAAGAGAGGATTAAACAGGACAGTATCCTAATGGAGCAGAGGCAGACCTCAGTAATTAGAGAGACACAAGGCCTCGGGTGTCATAGCACAACAGAACAGTGTCTCCAGGGGTTGTTCCCCCATACAAAATAGGTTGCAGTGTTAATAATAAATGTGAGGCTTAATTAGGATCACAAATACTGGGAGAAGAAACCAACTCCCAGGCTGTATAATTATAAAAACATTGCAAGCTCAAATACTTAAAAAGTAACAGAAATTGAGAGGTTTTGCCCTGACTTGCATGGACACAACATACTGTCAGTAAGTGCAGGAGTCTGAATGTTTTTTGGCTTATCTGACACTGTCTTGGCTGGGGTTAAATGAAGAGCTTTCAATTACCAACATGTTCCTCTTCAGCTCGAAGGACAGAACCAGGCTGCTGCAGCCCATTTGTCAGCCTGTGTCACAGGTGAGCAATATAGCAAAGTCTGTGTTTCTGAAAAAAGTGGAAAACAAGCTGTCTAAAAAACCAACCCTGCTTAAGCATCAGTTTTTTATTGTAAAATATCTTCTCATATTTTCATCAATTTATGGCAGTCTGGGAGAAAATAAAAACAAATTTGCAGAGATTTTTGTTAGCCTGAAAAACTTCAAAGAGAAGTGTACATAGGAATTTTAGAAGAGAAGAATTTATGAGGCCAAATTCAAGGCTGACACTTGCAGTGAGGAATCGCATATTTTAAATAATGCAGGCATTGATCTACATGTCACTAACAGTTATGCTTGTTTCTGAGAAAGGACTTGTATTTCTACCTCACAAGTGTATTCAAAGCAGTTTGAAAGAAAATCTACTGTTTTTCTCGATCTGAATCTGAGCAGCCATGGGAGTTTAAGAAAGGTTTTTGTAAGCCGAAGTAACAAAAGCTTCATGTGTAATAAGCATAAAAAAATGAGTCATACCCAGTCAAAACAAAGGTTCATCTAGCTTGTACCTTTTTTCTGATAACAGATCTATTAAGATTGTCTCACTGTGGATACAATAGAAAAAAATACAAAAAAATAGTGGGTAGAGGATGATCCTGCCTCAGTAAGTTCTACCAGTCTTGATAAGGACTCATCATTTGTTTTTTAAAAAGCTCAAGCACGAAACTCTATTAGGAGAAATTGTGAGTTCATTTTTTAAGCTATTTTCTTTTGTCTTTCACAATATCCCATGGCAATGACTTTGACATTTTAATTGCACTTTATGAAGAAAAAAGTAATCACATTTTGTTTAAACGTGTTGTCTCACCACTTCTTTGGGTGATCCTCTTCCTGTACATAGGGAAACAAACAACTATTCCCTATTTACCTTCACAACTCTATTCTAATGAAAGACTTTACAATTGAATCATTACTCTTTTATTTATTTTTTTTAAGTTGTAGTGTATTTATTCTGTCCTGACATGGGATAACCAAAACCACACAGAGGGAAACCAACATACCAAAATCTCTTTGAAGTGACCAGATAAACAGCAACTTCTGCTTAGGTGCTGACCATAGGCAAGGTTGGAAACTGAGTACTGGTCAAGAGCTGGAGTTTAAAACAGTGCTTAGTATGGCCTGTCCCATCTGAAATTGGTCCTGGTTCCTTCCTGCCTTTTGTGTTAGCAGGGGGAAGAAATTGAGCCATAATATCTGAAAATCCAACTCCTCCCCTAAGGTTTTTATGGAAAGCCAATGAGATAAATAAATCATTGTAAAGGTAGCCTGATTAAATTTCCTATGAGACGGTTATTGAGCCTAAATATACAGTTCATTACACATTCTAGTGTTAACTTCTCAGAATATTTGCAAAATTTCAAAAAAGTGGTTAAAAAAGAATTGAAAAAGTTCTTGAACTGAAATAGGTTACCAGTTGGAAGAATACACTGAGAACATGGGAGAATTTTGCAAGAAATGTCTGCAGGAAACCTAATGCAATGACATCACACTAATATTTTTTCAGAGCTACTCAAAAAGCTGACATTACAACAGGCCCTAAATACTTGTTATTGCCTACTGTAGGGCTTTGGCAACCTGAGGCACATCAGTGTGCTTCCTGAGGGTAATTTTACGGCAATCTCAAACTATGGGTATTTCAAAAGTGATCAAAACTTTTAGCCAGATGACACAGATTACTTTGTCTCCCTGATTATTCCACTGGGATGAATTAATCGTGAATTCACACCCTAGGCCATCCAAAAACATAGCAAAGGACTGGCCATGTGTTGCAAGTCAGCAGCCCCATTTCAAACATGATGAAGGAAATATTTTTCAGCCCTTCACTGTTTTTGTAGCTGGAACTGCAAAGACATCTGAGTTGATGAGACCAAAGTCACATCACTCAAGACACATCCTTTTTTCTTGAAGCACTGTTATTGTTGGATCTTCACAGAGACAAGCAAGCAGAAGCGATGAGAGCCTGCCACATTTAGAAGCAACAAATATCCCTTTTTTTGGTTCTCGTTTTCTGTAATGCACATTTTCCCTCAAATTACCCTTAAATGAAGCGAAATTGATGGGAGATCCTTAAGTGAATTTAAAGGTTGTAAGATAGAAAATATCACAAAACATGAGGGAATTACTATATTAGAGGTATAAGCTGAAAACAAACATTGGCCAGGATCAGTTTTAAATTAATAATAGAATTTGTCCATGTATTTCAGATTTTTCTAATGACAAAAGTTCCGAAAGTGCCACATTTAAAAATTTTTGAGGCACCCAGCTGTGCAGGCAGGTGTATGATGGAAGTAAAGTGAATATTTTTATAGGGTAGTTATAGAATAAATATAATTTAAAAATATGGACCTAAATTATTCTACTTCTTACAAACCTCTACACACTGTTCTCTCTGTGGAAGTGGGAAGGAGAGGGCATGCCTTGTTCATTCATGCAAAATATGGCTTTAGTGAGAAAAAGGCACTTGTGAAGTTTTGAAATAGTTTATTAGATGAGGTAACCCCACGGAGATTTCCTAACTATCTACTACATGTAAAACTGCATTCTGTTTTGTGTTCCCTGGAACTTTATCTCATATTAGTGCTATTAGTGCTAGTCTGCTGATATGTCATTAAATTTTTCTCCTTAGTGAAAATACACTGAGACTCTTCTCTGAAAGGCAAAGATCTAAAAAGGACTTGATGCTTGATGACCCTGATAAGCACCTAAATCCTTTAAAAACTAGTTTGAAAGTGCTGAAACCTAGACAATATCAAGAGAAGTGTCTGCCCACATGTCTTGCCTCCAAGTGCAGCATCTCGTATGTGTCCTCTGCTGGGCCTCCCACTTGGCAAAGGCCCTCACAAACATCTTTGTGATTTAAAGGATGCATGTGAGTTGATCAGGCCTCTTTCCTGCATCCAAGGACTTGGAAAGCTTCTACATTTGCAGAGAATGTCACAGCAAATGGCTGAAGTTCCCCAATGGGAAATGTGCCTACTTCCTTACACAATTAGAAACTCTTCTAGAGAAGGAAGTTCTTCTGCACACTTCTACTCATTGCCCTGGTTGGTTTAACTACATCAGCTGATTTTGCACAGGGCAGATGAGTGCTATCACCTCTAGTTAAAACTGCTCTGAAGGTGGCAGATGCTTTGGCTGACTATAGCAACTGGCTCTAGCAGGCTTATGGCTATGAATGCAGACAGTAATGGATGATTTCCTACAAAAAACAAAGCTAAAAATGCTTTCAAAATATAACCATTAGCCTCAGGATGCTTGGTCTCCTCATGGTCAAAAGGCTGGGTTTCTCTAGGAAGATGATTTGAAACACCTACAGTTAACTTTTAGAGAGAATTATCCCCTGCATAGTACTCCATATAGGTAAAGGCAGTCCAAAGCCATGAGTCTCCTTGTGTTTAAGCTAATCTTTGTACTTAGCTGCAAGTTAGCTGTGTTTATCAGAAATTTCTAGCCCCCTGACACTCAGTGTGCTATGCTCCTCTGTCAAGAGAGGATATAAGTTTACCAATCCAGAGTGGAGGGAAATTTAGTTTCTCTTTTTTTCTATTAATGGTTCTATTTTTCAAACATAGTGACAAAATGTAAACAATTGATTCCTTTTCTCTTGAAATTAATATAAATCTAGAAGCCTGAGCTATTAGGGGACCTATGTATAACTGATGTGGATTACATCAGGGGCAATACACTGAATTTAATTTTCATTACCCAGATATCATGTGCATAGGCAAACATTAGCAGCTAAAGCTAAAAATTCATAGATGTAAATACAGTAATAATTGAAATAACAGGTTTTCACTTTTTAGACTGCTATCTATAAATATTCTGGCATCGATGCTCTAAATGGAAAATTATGTACTCTGGTACATTATGTGTAATGTCTCTGGGGACAAAAACTATGAAATTTTGTTTCTTTATCCTGAAAGTTTAGCTAAGTAGCTTAATACTCTTAGGCACGTAGTGTGACTCTTGGGGATGGTCCATTGCAGGGCCAAGAGTTGGACTTGATGATCCTTGTGGGTCCCTTCCAACTCAGCATATTCTGTAATTCTGTGATTCTGTGTAACCAAGTGCTATACAGCATGAGAAACTGTGTGAAGCACCTTGGCAGAAGCAGAGGGATAAAAATAGAGCAAAATCATTTAATAAGACTGCCTGCTAGAGACATATAATTACAACAATGCAGAGACTTTTGGAAAACAAGGAGGCCCAAACCTGAGCTGTACAGTCATATCATGAAGCAGTTAAAACTAACAGTATGATCACCTCTAAATATAGAAAGCAAAATTCTGTTTCTTTGGGTTGTAGACGTGTTTTTTAATTTTGGCTTTTGTATTGCAAAAATTATCCTAAAAAAGCCATGAACTTAGGAGACTGTATGTACTATGGATTAGCTGTAACTCTGTCTTATTACAAAGAAAACCAACGGTGGTGTTTTTAAAACCATGCATTGTTGGAGTCAGCAGGAGCTTTACCATTCAATTCTGTAGAACTGAAAATGTTTTAGGCCAACACTGAGCACTTTCAAAATCCTCCATGTATTGTTTATGTCTTGAACAAAATGAATAACTTTTCAAATATATTTCTGTTGTATCCTTCCTTCCATACAAAGACACTCAGCTGGCTGAGAATAGGAAGAATAGAAACTTTGGAGCCTCCAAACTTTGGAGTTTCCCAGTATTTTATAGCCATAAAAGTCTAGATTGTTTGAGGACATGTGATTTTGTTTATGCACTGCAGGGATGTGAAATAAACATTTAGGAAGCAGGGTTAAATAAAATGAATAAAATAAAATTTAAACCTCCAGATTCTTCTTTAGAAATCAACAAATGAAATTCAGTTGACATATTAATGAATGGAAAAACTATTCAGAAAATAGGCATGATGCACCTCAGATTAAAAAAAAAAAGGAAAAAGACAAATACATTTAAATCTCAATTCTATTTCTCCTCTAGTGGTGTTGAACTGGTGGTTTAGACTGCTTTTCAAACGCTGACATGAAGAAAAAGATTAAATTAATGAACCAGAGACTAGAGATTTGCTTTGTACTTTTCAATTATACAGAAGACATTATGTAGATTTGCAGAAATTCCTATACACACTAAATACAGAGGAGCTTTATTGTATCTGACACTGCACACACATATTCTAAATGCTCTGAATGCTTTGCACTAGAAGAGCTACCCTACTTAAACACATAACCATATGGCTAGGTAAACAGGATTGCCTCATTTAAGACAATGATTTTCAGCCTGTGGTACCTGAGACCTTTGGAAACCTGTGACTTCTAAAGAGACTTCATAGAACAGCAAAGAAATGTGAGTCCATAAGTGTTGCTTAGGATTTGTTGCAGAGGTAGCATTTCTGAAAACATTACAAATAACAGAGGCTGGAAATCACTGATTTAAAACTTGTATGCATGCTTTTCTATGATGGAATCAACTTGCTTAACATCTTGCTGAATTAAGCCTCATCTGCCAAAAACTGATACAGTGAAAATTGTTATTTGCATTGTTTCCATGAACTTATTTATGCTACCATGTGGTCAGTATAGAAGACAGGGGCTAGACATGTTCATTTTCATGTCAAATATCCAGGGAGTGGTAGTAACAGGCTATTGCATAAGCTTCCTGTTGCTGGGAGTACAAGACGAAATGAACATTTATAGGTCAAGAAAGAATATTCACATATATTGTAAGATTTTTTAGAACTAATTAAAAAGGTCCTGAACATGGGAGAAGCCTCAATTTCAAGGTGAAATCAAGTCAAATTGTGATTAGAATATTCTTTGTTCATCTCTTGTAGTTGTCAGTTTCTTGATTGTTTTGCTTGTTTCCTAGAAGCAACTGGACCTGGCTACTGCAGAAGTCAGAGAGCTGTTCTAATTCTCAAGGAGTCCAGTTCTCAAATAAAATTTCTGTGTTTCAGTAAACAACTTTAAGTGGCTGAGCAGACAGATGAGATCACCCATTTTTTATGTACTGGTATTATGCGAACATATGATATAGCAGACAAACTTCATAGTCAAATGAAATGAGATTCATCTGAGCAAATGTAGATATTTAGAGTGTAAGGCTCTACATCTTCACTTATCATCTAAAGTAATTTTAATCAATGGAGGAAAAGACAATTCTGTAGAGCAATTGGTCGTATCCTGGTCTACATGTTTAAGAGGAGTAGAGGCATTGCACCCTGATGAGCCTATTACTCACTTTGAGGTTAAAAGGGTGCCAGGATGTCTTCAAATGCATCCCACCCTCACTATATTTGGCTTGCACAGAAAGCAAAGAAAGGATGGAAATTTATATGTATAAATAATTCTAATTGTAGTTACTAATATCCAACAATAAAGAGAACTAGAAATGCAAATCTCAGTACCTCAATAGATCTTCTTCAATGACAAAGATACCCTTACATGTACCAGATTCTCCTTTGTTTCATTTTAGTATGATTCTGAGCATTTTTAAAAAATTTCAATTACAGTCTCTTCAGGAAGTGAGCACTGAAAGTACACAGTTTTTGGGTGTGACCTGCTATATTATTGCCACACCAAGTGTGTTAAGACAAATGACCTCTGGCTTGTCACTACCTTACTCCCAACAAGGAAAGTTCAAAGTGGAACTCCCTTATATAAGCACAACATAAGAAACATGCTTTCATATTCATTGCAATACACAGAAATCAAACCCACTGTAACCTCCTTCTTCACACAAGACACCTGCAAACAGACAATTCGCAGGAGCTTGCTAATTCAGCCGTGTGTTTAGGAGTAGGGTATGCCTGTAGGCACTAGTGGACAGGAGGTTGCATCCCATGAAGACCAGTTCCAGAAGGTGGCTGATCACAAAAGTAATTAGTCTCTGTTTTCCTCTTGCCCCTAGAGTGGTTGTTCATTGCTGACCTACAGCTGGAGTGAATTACCCCCAAGTGTCATGCTGGTTCAGAGGTCCTGATGGGCACAGGGAATGTATGGAGTCCATGCTTGGCAGTTACACTCTACTGCAGGGAAAGAAAAAAAGGAAGAAAGTAGGGAAGAGCAGCCAGAAGGACTGATTGTCAGAAGTCACAGACAAGATATGGCAGAAGTTCCCACTGGTTGTTTTTTTGGCTTAATTTGAGTTTGCTGAGATGCTACACATTGGATACTTTGTACAGAAACCAGAAGGCTGATGTGGGCCTAGGCACACACTTTCAACCCATGCCTTAGTGTTTTGAATGTAATTGCATTAGTTTCCAAATCTTTTTTTATTCATATCTGAACTCTAGACAAAATCTAGTCTTTTATGGTTCTAGTAATCACCTAAATTCCTAGCATTCAATACATTCTAGAAACAACAAGAAAAGTCAAGCTAATAAGTCTTTAGAGCTCTGGAGACCTAAGGGGAAGAAATTAATATTTTTGGAGTAATTCTCCTCATCCAGCACCCTAATGTATCTGGATTTTGTTGAAAGGGGAGAGCAAGGGTAGCATATGAAATTATTACTCATTAATATCCTAAGGAAAACAGTACCTTTGTCATATATTCTGTTAAGAAATATTTTTATATTATGACACTCTTCCCCACTGTTGTAACCAGTCTAAAGTATTCCCACAGTTCAGCTGTGAATGGTATTTCACTCAAACCCTTTCCGTTTACTGTGCCAGTTAATTTTTCCCAGCACAGTTGCCTGCAGAGATGACCCTTGATTTCAAACATTGCTCCCAAATGCAAACACAGCTGGTTGTCAAAAGAAATCAGCCCAAAATAGTATAGAACACATATTTGAAACCTCAATATACTTTTACTTGCATTTTGATGCCAGTCTACACATCAGACCCAACAACATCTTAGGAAAACAGCAATACTGAATGACAGAATCATATTTCACTCACAGTAGGATATCCTGGGCTTTTTTCCCCTTTAAATATATTCTCTAACCTTTTGTATGAAGGATCTACTAAATCATTAAAAATATTTTCCAAGGGATGGGACTATTGTTTAGTTAAAGAACTGAACAATCCAGCTTCTCTTCATTTATTTCTTTGGGTAATTAACTTCACCAAAGTCATTGAGCTAACTTGTTTCATTCTATTTCAGTTTTAATGGGAAAATTTCTACTGATTTTTCTGTCTTTTGAGTCTGTACCTAAACTCTAACCTAAGTTCTTTCAAGCCAGAAGCTAAAAGATGAGACTGCATAGTGAGTTAGATTGAATTGATATCTCTTCAGAGAGAGATCTTACAGTCTTAAAGGTCACAAAAGCATTGGTTGGTCCCAGAAAAGTTTATATTTAATCTTGGAATTGTACTCAGAACAGAGGATGAAATACAGGAATATAATAAGCAAGTCTGGGTTCCGTGATCCACTGTGTGCATTCAATTCTTCTGCCTTATTCCCAAGAGTAAACTAAGAAAACCCCAGTCTCTTTTTTGCTTGCTTGTTTGTTTGTTTTACTGTGTGAATATGTTAGCCCCTTCCAATTTACCTCCTGCCACTGGACTTCCTTGATGGCTGACACTGTAGCCTTACAAGTCTTTCCTTAACATTTTTTTCAGAGTTAGGAACACACAAAGAGCTCTCCTGAATCATCAGCACCACCTCCATGACATGATGGGCAGACACAGAATATGATCTCTGGGCTGGAGCCCTCTTTGCTTTACTGATGTCCCCATTGCTCTGCCAAAAGACTCTCCCAGAACATGATGCTTAGCATCATTCTGTTTTCAGGCATAATTGTAGTCATGGCCTATTTATTCCTGCTTTCTCATGAAGTGATGATTCTCTCCCTTCACTGTGAAAAAAATGAGGTTCCTTAATCTTCTGCCATGAGAAGGAGGTCTCTCTACTTTCAATTAATTTATTAGCCCTAATCCCATATGGTCAAAAGTAATTGCATTTTCTCAGATTCTGGATGAGGTCTCAGCAAGTGCTTTTAAAAGTGTAAAAATGTACTTTTTCTGGAGGCACTTCTCCAAGTGATGCACCCTTGGAAGCCCTCTCTCTGTTTGTGTGGTACTGTCACACCAGCAATTCACTGTTCCTGTTGCGTCGTTTGCCTTATGTAATGACCCTTCAGCTCACAGAAAAAGTTCTGATTTGTCCAGCTCTTTGAAGCATCCAGGATTTCTTTCTGCGAGATATTATGCTTTTTCTCTGAAAAAATGATGTCTTCCAACTCTGAGCTATTATTATATCCATTCTATTGTATTTTGTATTTTGCTTAATAATGATCATTTCAAGGAGGGCTCCTGTCTAAACTGTGATGAACTCTACTGCTACTCTTCTTTCAGATGAACAATTCCACTTTCATGGATAACTAATTGCCCTTTACAGAACTAGTTGTTATTTACACTTTCACCTGTTCTCTAATTTCTTTATGATTTCTACCTTCTCCAGCTAATATTCCTATTGTACTGAATCAAAGGATTCATCAAAGTCCAAATCTCCAGAGATGGTCTTTTTTTTGGTGTTGTTTAGAAAAGCAAAAGAATCTAGCAGGCTAACCTGATGCAATCTTCTTTTAGCAGTGTTTAATCCATGTTACCACCATGCCATATTTTTGTTCTTTATCCAAGATTTGGTCAATACCTTCTGCATATTAGAGTCAAGAGATCATCTGGCCAAACTTCTGCTGTATTTTCAGCTCTGCCATAACAACATGGAAAGGGGTAGATAAGAAATAGAAGTCTATGAAGCTTTGATCCTGTCTATTTGTCCTTCATTTCTATCCTATTTAGAATCACAGGAGTGGCAGTAAAAGGGAGACTATGGCAGTACAGTCTTCAAGATTTTCCCTCTTTCTAGAGAATATTTTTTTAATCAGTAAGCCATGGGCAAATGTTGAAATGCATTCTGAAATAAAGAAATCTTTAAGCAAATCTTTAAGCTTGGTACTTTCAAAGTAAATCCTTACATGGTAAAAAAACATAGGGCTGACAATTTTCCAAACAGATTAATTTCTCAGCTTTTCTCATGAATTATGGACAACTTTCATCAGATGATCAGGTAAACATGAAGAAGTTCTTGCTACTTCTGGATTCTACATTCTACATTATAGTTTTTGGAGTTATAAACTTCTTATTACTTATTTTATAGTTATTTTATAGTTATCTTTATTTTGCTTTTAATCTGTATTTCTATGTTATGAAAAGATCTGTAAAAAACATTTTATTGAAGAGTAGACTATGATTGAGATAAACAGATACTAAGCTATTAATAGTTCACAAATTTACTCCATGCCAGAGTGAACATCTTTATTGATCACAAGCATTACAATAAGAATTTGAGTATAAAATACATGAATCAAAGTGTGCTATTGTGCCTTGCAAGCCTTAAATGACAGTAAGATTTTTCAGGAACCATGGGGCATTTTAATGATTAAGCATCAAAATGAACGGCTTAGCTTTGTATAGCTTTTAGTGTGTATAAAATGTATGCAAACATACAAAAACAAAGAAAATTTTTGTAAAAACATACATTGGAAATAAGGCTAGAAAGCCAGGGAATGATATTTTACTTGTGATACACTATGCTGATGAGAGACTCCTCTTTCAACAGTCACATCTCAGTGTAAAAAAAAGCTTTATTTTTCTACTACCCTAAGAAGGCCTCACTGAATTTCTGGTCTTCATTTCTATTCCAGACACATAGTTTTAGAATTTTTGAGATGTCTGAATGTTGTTTGATTTGCATCCAACTTGCTGACACAGACCCAGTTTTGTTGCAGATCAAATAATCTAGCTTTTTGGAGGCGAGTGATTAAGAATTCTTATTGATGATTTATACAGTCCTGAATAAACTAATTTTATTTGGCTTGTCATAACCAGCTTTAAGTTTCTGTTCTGCTAGTAAAAAGCTTAGTGGTTTGTTTATTGTACTGCTGTAATGTCAACAACCTAATCTACTTTAAAGAGCAAAGTCAATATTGTATTTCATTAAAACAAATGTGAAGTTTAATTATATGTTTCAGTTAACCTTGGATTTGTGTTAGCTTTTATTCTTTTCCATAAGTAAATCTTCATTCAAAGCCTTTATGTTCTTCTTCTGCCCACATCAAAGAGCTCACAAGGAGTGCCTCTTGCAGGGCTGTTTGTGGATGTAGTAGCTGTCATAGGACTAATAACCATTTTAGTAGATAAAAAGATGTATATGACATTGACCCATCACCCTGGCTGAAGCCAGGGCTGCAAACTAGTTCTTGCTCTCTCTCTCTCTGAAACATTTTGTGTTGAGTATCTGGTGTGATTTGGGAAGCCATGGGCTACCCTTGACACACACATAGGATTCATTGGGATGGCACAGGACCTACAGGGAGGCCCATGTGACAGCCGAAGACTGGCCAAGCTGCATGCAGGCAAACAAATCAAATTCTCCCCTGCAAAACAGAGTATCTCAGGCTAATCTGGAAGCCACATTAAATGAGTAAATAATTATTTGAATATTCATCTCAGGATGAAATAATCACATATGTCCTACCAAATATGTCCTATCAAATGGTGGCCTCCAGGCTAATGAATCTGTCTGTAAGGAGGGATGAGATATATACTTTCCAGGTTCTGCTCTCTTGTTATTTGAACCTGGAGTGGAATTTAGTCCTTCAACAGATGCATAACAGGAATGTCAGAAGCAAGAGCTGTGTTCTTGTTGCTGACCTGAGTTCTTATTCCTGCAGCTATAGAATATTCAGTGGAGTGGAGTACAGAGAGAAACAGTTTACTTTTTGTGGAATGCAAACCTGAATATCTATAGTTAGGCTTTTTTGTTTCTTTTACAAATAATTTAAATTAGTTTCTGTCACCATAAGAACATTTTAAAAAGGGAACGGTAAAGTAACATTTTGTTCTTGTAAATTCACCTTGATCTATAATTTAGATCTAAGCACTTCAAAAATTTGATTTATTGGAAACCAGTTATTTCCATCTCAAATTAAAAATCTTCAAAAATATATAGACTTTCAGCTACAAGTCCAAAAAACTTATAGAAAATTTCAAAAATTTTACAAGTTTCATGTTATCTTAATTCTCAAGTAATGCTGAGTCCAGAATTTTCCTAAGGACAGATTACACTGATTCAGAAAGGACTTGATATGAAACTTCACGTATTATAAAGTAGGAGAGATTCAGAAAGGGTGGTAAAACATTTAACAGCACTCTTCCTTTACTTCCAAGTTTTTACTTCTTCACGGTTTCTGAGGTACTGCTATCAAGCATGCTGTCAAAATAATCCCTTAAGCTTTTGTCAGTTCAAATTATCTTTCCACCATCAAACTCTAATTGCCAGTAAGATATTGATTCAAGACAAATTTCTTCTGCCCGATTAAGATGATTCTCCTGGAGGAACATAAACTGATCAATAATGTCTATGTATAGCTCCTCCAGCTTCATACAGACCCTGAGACTCATTTAATCTATGAATGCATATAAACAACATATTAGCTATTCTCTTAAATTAGTTTTAGTGACAGTCATGTATTCATTTTTACAGTAAAAGAAACTCCCTCACCTCCAAAAGGAGAGTTTTCAGTCTAGCGGCATAAGAATAACCCAACCAAGCATCACCCCTGCACAGCCTATATAAGGTCTCTTTGAAGCACCAAGAATTGACCTATGCAGATTGGAGGATATTTCACTAAATTGGCTAGCAAAAATGAATAAGAAAAATCACAATGGACACCTAACAGCTAGGAAAAAAAATTCCCTGGTCCCATTGGTGATAACTTTATGCTCTCTAGCATGAGAGTTGATTATCCCTATCATAATGGCAACATACATAATGACAAAGGTTATTAGTGGCCATAAAGTAATCCAACTCTAGAATTTCTGCCACAGTATTTAAATCAAATACCTCCTTCAATGATCAAACACAAATTGCTGGAAACGGATTGCATACAGATGTATATATCTTTTTTTTCATTCTAAACTCACTTCCAATGTAATTTAACCATGATTTTCCCTATGCACCATGTCCTTCATAATTTTCACAGTAAACCCCCTACTTTCTTCTTATCCAGCTAAGAAATTTCAACCTTTGGGACTCATCTATTTATGTTCTTTCTATTGTTATTTATTTTGCCCCATGGCGAGTTTTATAATTTCACGTGTGTTTTTCCTAATGTTGGTGACCACTTTTGGATTAAGAACTATAGAAGTGTACTATTGCTTAAGGCCTTTGAGTGTAGCTGGCTTTTTTTTTAGCTTTAGAGATTTTAATCTGTTTTAGCACACTTGCCAAGTTATTCACAGTAATCTCAGGTTATTTTCTTCAGAAAATTCCATATGAATAAAATACACATCTGAAAAACTTTGACTATTTTGTTCATTATTACAGGTCATAATCCTTTGGTGTTTTTATACTAAAATAAAAAAATAATATTTAACTATCAAGAGGTTGAGTTTGTTTTAAATAATTTACACTATTATTTTTCCCTGTCTGTTGATTCAAAGGAATGAAATGATACCACACAGATGACTACTTTTTACTTTTAATTTATGGTACTTTTGATTGTTCTGTGGTGGTTAATGCTGCTGATAATAATATAGGCCAAAACACTGCTCTTTCCATGCTATGAAATGAAGATCATTACTTCATGAGTGGTGTGTTCACAAGTGGAAAGAAAATTTCACTTCTCTTCAGGTAATAAAAGTTGCCACAGAAAGTGAGCCAAAATTTTGATTATGTGACTCAGTGCAGGTCCTCCAAGATCAGTGTTACACTGCTCTTAAGTCTAATAGAGAATAGGTCCTGGTAAGTCCTCTGATGAATGTAGAGAAAAAGGTGGATAGAATTCAAAGCATTGCATTTAATCAATAAGATGTCAGAGGCCAATATGCTTGTTGATGTGTCCTCTCTTGGGGTTATCATGGTCATGAATTTTCTGGAATAACTTTATGTCTTTCACAAAGGTTTGCAGACCAGATCACTGTTAAGAAGTCACAAATGCTGGATGAAATCACAAAATGGAATAAGTTTGCAAGTGGAAAGCACCTTACATGTGCCATTACACAGAATAAAAGGTAGGTCCCACTAAATTTCTGGGTTTGAGTGTTCCTCCCTGTCTTCTGGAAGTCTGGAATTTTTTCTAGTTCGTCAGTTCAAGTGTTAGCTGTTGGAACCAGCTCCTTTGGCCCAATGTCCCAAGAGATTGGACAATTATTCAGGTAACTGTATTATGACTTCCTTTTTGAATTTTAAGATAAGTGGCTAAATGTAATGCAATTAA
Source organism: Lepidothrix coronata (assembly GCF_001604755.1). NCBI lineage: Eukaryota > Metazoa > Chordata > Aves > Passeriformes > Pipridae > Lepidothrix > Lepidothrix coronata. Next base: position 1,151,036 of record NW_016690256.1, on the reverse strand, counting down.
AACAAAAATCTATACAGGTTTTCATGACAGTGATTCTGGTTTCCTGGATTTATTGAGAAAATAAAAGGCACTGTTTGTAGTTTGAGGTACCATGGCTGATCCGTATGAACGAGAAAACAAAGCATTTCTAAAATGCGTATGCTGAAAAGTGAGTCTGCAGAGAATAGAACAGCACTGCAGGGTGCCCTGCCTACTTTGTCTTATTGATGTTATGTCAGATATGGTCAGAAGACAAGGAAAAGGATCATTTTTCTAACCACTGCCACTGTAGACTCACTGTGGAAGCTAAAAGCTAAAATATGATCTTTCTGGCTCAGGAATCAATAACAGCAATAAAGCATTTACAGGTCATTCACTTCCCCTGATCGCACCTGTATCATTCAATTGTGAGAAAAATTCAGCCTTCATTTACATCTGAGGAAGACAGCTGGTCTGCTGCTACTGTTTCACTGAAATAACTGAAATTCAAGAGCATTATACTAATTTATCTCATGGAGTACAAATCCCTCATCTTTCATGGGAAGGCTCAAAGGCTGAGTTGAGGCATTCTCCCAGTAGAGTTGCACAGGATTCAACTGGATAACATATTCTTTTTAAACCTTGTTGTAAACTATTGTGTGATGTTGCACTGTTCTTTCATGTTCAGTGCTTTTCCCAGCATATGCTTACATCTTGCACAGGGTCTCCTATGTAAATCCCTCACTGATCTCACAGGCCTGGTCAAAGCCCACTGGCTCTTTGAAGATACTGAAGAAAAGGTGCTGGAGAAGTGCATGATATTAATAGATGCTACCATAAGGCTACATCAAACCCTATGTTGAAGAACAGTCTTGGTATTTTACTGTCATCTGAGACTTTTGGAGCAGCAGTAGCTCAAAGATTTTGTTCACACAAGTCTGGAATGAAAATTAATGGATAACAAACCTGTCACTCCAAAAGACCCCATTTTATTATAATATCCACACTAGATGAAACTTGGTGTTAGAGAAACTTCAGGAAATCCTCAAATCAATACATATAAGCAGCTGCCGTCCATTCCTGAGCATCAAGGGAAAAGGGATTTGCTGAACGTATGTTTCTCTTTCATTGTGTCTTTAAGACCTCTATTCTCTGATAGTGGGATGAAGAGAATTTCAGAGTTATAATTAGATTAGATTCTGTAGAAGTGAACTTTACCATATGGATTGCAGTTAACTCCTCCTGACAGTTAGAACCAAGTGCAGAGATGAACGATGTCATACCTGTTAAACAAAAGGTCAGATTCAAACCACAATTTAAGTGCCAGAAATAAGGCTTCCAAGGACGATTCGGTTGTGTATGCTCCAAATTTCAATCTTGGAAAGCCCATTCAGCTGCCTACTCACACTAGAAGCTGAACACTTGGAGGGCTCCTCTTCTAATGTCCCTCTGTATATCCTACCAAAGGACCTCAGGTGGTACATGACTCCCTAACCCCTTGTGTAAAGCACTCATGGGACAGGCATTGGGCTTTTTCATGAGAAAAAATATTGTGATGCTCCGATCTGGCTTGTCTGGACAAAAGAATTCTTAAGAGAGCAGTTATGTTTTAAATAAAAATTCAACATTTTCTTTGTTAATTAAAACCAAAGCATGGGATGATTCCTTGGCTGATATAAACTGTGATTTTTGTGCATAGCAATTTGTACTAGGTGAGTATTGCACTCTGAGACTCTTCTATTGATTCGTACATGCAAGAGACATTTTAAACAAATGTGTTCTCTCATTAGAGTAATGCATTTAATAGTAAAAAATAGGTGTTTTTTAAAAATTATTTTTAACTGTACTCAGCTTGTCTCAAAGGAATTTTTTTTAACAATCTATTAAGTTTTTATAGCTCTTTAAGATTATAAAATGCTGTTTAATTATATGTAATAGGTGTACTTGTTCTACTGGTATAGCAATGAATTAGAAAATATTTGTGTTCTTTCACATTAATTTTTTCAGTAAACTCACTATTTTAGCATTTTTCTTCCTTTGAATTTTCTCTTTTGTATACATGAATATCTCAATAGATAAGAATGGTAATGTTATACATATACATTTTTTTATTATTATTACTAATTACTGGTATTTCTATTTATCAGTAGGCCTTGCTCTAAACCAGCAACATTTGTTTCAGGAAAAGCACATTGCATGGAAATTCTAATTATTTTTTAAGTGGTAGAGTGATTTCTTTGTCTGTCCCTTTGGTTTCCACTGAGAAGCAACTCATAATTTAATCACTTTACCTTTACCCTTTTTTTTCATCTTTCTGTGCATTTTCTTGCCTGCTTGAAAATGCTGAAGAATCCAGATTTTTTCCACAGTTTTTCGTGGATTGATGACTAATTCCTGGTGAAGAGTAAGCCTAAGTATGCACATGAAAGTGGTATGAGATACATCTAAGCTCACTTTTAACGTATAAACATTGGTACATTTAGATTAAACTTGACTCCGAGCTGCTTCTGTTGCTCATTAAGAGATATAGGCACCTCCATAAAATGTCATTCTTATTTCTTACTGAACATGCCTTTCATGAGTATTACTCTGTTGGATCACATCTGAATATGTAATCAGGGCATGGATGTTAAGGTCTTCACTCTCTGGTCATTCTATAGGACTAAGTTAATGGGAAATCTATAAACCCATTCTAGACTAAAGAAAAAAATTGGGTAAATGAGAACCTTTAATTTTTGTAGGTACTATAGACCCAGAATAACCTAAGGTCTTTTATCCATTTGGGGCCATGGGGCTGTGACAGTTGTACATTAGACTCGATGGTCGTGTTCCTACCCTCCCATGAAAAGTAGGCCTTGGTCTGATTTGTTTCCATACAGATAAATAACTTTCTCTTCAAATCACAGTGGTCCCATCCAAGCTGCCAGTTGGCAATAGTCCCTTGGCTATGTCCTGACCACTCCTATATATTATCTGAAGTACTGTTAGGTATCTTGAGTCAACCCCCCCCTCAAAAAACCTGGAAGTACCTTGACTCTTAAGCCTTATGAATGATCCTGGGTCAGTGTTTGAGTCATGCGCTAGTCCTGTCTTATTTGTTACTGTTTATGTAGCTTTTAGGACTATGAAGGAACAATTTATTTAAAATTCTTTCATTTTACAGTCTTTCTTTTTGTATGATTGAGCGTTTTGAAAGACACAGGACAGGAAAATATGAAAATATATGTAAATAATTGTGGACAACATTCTCTGTGACCAGAATTCAGTCTAACAAGAAGGAAGACATTCAGAAAAGGCTGAGATATGTTGTCTATACAGACAGGAGATATCATTTCAGATTTGCATGCAAGTCCTCTGAAACAGGAACATAAAAGTATACCTGCTCCTCATTGTATGCTTTCCCTGATGACAAACACCAAGCTGACAAACTCTTTCAACTCTTTATCCACTATCCAATAATATGATTAATGGAAATCCTCTTGCTGCTATTACCAGAACTAATTTTATCATTTGTTCAGCCTCTCTGGGGTTCATTCTGACACGTTCTTTTGTGTAGCAGAGGTATAGTTATTAACATCCCTGATGTCCCCTTTCAACTTTTTGTTTGCAGTTTTGTAAATTAAGAGTTCTCCAAATTTTTTGGTAGTGCAGATTTAATAAAAAGCTCTCCTTTCTCCTGCTTTCTCAGCTGGTCTGTCTCACAGTGTAATAAGGAGAAAAAACCTTTCATTGTCTGTAGCCTTATGAACAGTCAGCTAATTCATCAACCTTTTTAGTTTTGAAGGAGAAGCAATTTGTAGACCAGGCGATAATGAAAGACAGAAGATAATGGGCAGTAGCTTAGATTTAGAAACTTGTGTTTGTTTTGGAGTCCTGTGATCCAGCACTTCTGTCAATTTAAATTAACTTCTTACATCATGTCACGTGATCATCACACAAGTTATGGACATTTACCATCCCATGAAGGAGGCTGCAGATGGCAAGCAATAAAACCATAAGGATCTCCCTCTCAACAGTTTGTCACGCTTTGTCCTTAGCTGCAAAATTTGGAAGGTGCATAGTGATATTAGTCGACTTGGGCTACACAGCTTCCCTCAGATTAGTTGGTTGAAATGTACTGTCACAGCTGTTCTATTCCCACTGAGTCTACTGCCTTTGAATGGTCCAGACACACAGGCTTGTTCGGAGCTGGCTCATCTACACATAGCATGACAGTGTGCTGTGAATCTTAACTATTACCAGAGTCATTTGCTTAGCGTCGTGTAAAAATCCTCAGCCTGGGATGGGAGCTGAACTCACTGTCTCTGGCTCCCACCACAGTACTGCAAGCATGAATCTATCCATACTAGATTTTTAGGTTATGCACAAAGTGAGAAAAAAGATCAAATAATCTGGAAGTTTATATAATTGTTATTTTGTATTCTGATTTCTGCCTCACTTTATCAGTCTCTACCAAACACCAAGAAATTAATTACCTGGCATTAAAACATGTGAACGTGTCTGACATTCTGGTTGATGGCCTTTAGAAAAGACAGATATGCGATCAATAAAAGCTTTCTTCTCTCTAAGTGAGACTAGGATAAAGTGTCACTACAATCTACAAATCTTAGCCTTTTTGGCTTAGACGTGTCCCACTAATAGTAAAACAAAAGCAAAAAAACTGAAGCATCTACTTTCCTGAGAGATTACCAAAATGCTTATTTAGTCATTTAGACATTTCACCTGAGAAGATATACATCTCTGTACTCTTTTTCACTTATCTATCAGTAAACTAGAGGTAGAAGTATTGGTAATGATAAATTTATTTTAGTATAAATCCTGGATGTCCCTGAAGAGCATCTTGTTTCATTTTTCATCTTATTTTTTATTTATCTATTACTGAAATTTCAACCTTTAAGCTTTAGTTCAAAACAGTTAAATTTCCTTTCTTGTGGAGGAGTGACAGGCACTTTTTTATATTTCTTGTTATTGACAAGAAACGATTCCCTTTTTCATTATGCAAATAGAACCAGAAATAATTAGGAAGTATGGTAATAATATATGCAAATCCCAGCACTAATAATTTGTGAGATGTTCATGTTTTATGTGATAGCAAAGAGCCTTTGACTTTCAAAGCACATAGATACAGTATGCTTTGTAGGGCTAGGAGGAAAAACTCTAGATGATACACTCAATTACCTTCCTAACAAAAATAAAAATAAAAAAAGCTACCTTATGATTCTCTTAAATTTATTTTTTTTACATAACAGTGATAAGAACAGATCTTCTGGGTCAACTTGTCTCATTTCCTGGTATTACAGGCTGCCATGTCAAATATTTCTTTTCTGCAAATTGGTGGAGAATGAGCTTTTGCTTTCATGTCTTCTTCTGCAAAGTTCTTCATAAATTCTTCAAGCTAAACATTTTCACAGTTTTTGACAAAAGTTGGTTCTAGTCCTGAGGGCAATTTTCATTTAGCAAAAAAATTATCTGTTTCTTTCATAATTTATTTATACTGGGAAAGCAATCAAAACTCTTTAAGGCTTCTATTTTTCTGTACTAGACAAAGTAAGCTGTTTTTATCTTGCAGTTAGCTTGTTTCTGAAAGTCTTGACTTTTCTTCCAGTCCTTGAATATGCAGGGATGAAAATTTTGTCTGGAATCCCAGCAGGTGCTTTTTTAGTGTCTTGTTGATTTGCTGTAGCAGTTTCTGGAAATACTGATCTAACATAACTGGCATTCATTAACATCTGTTTATAATGACATATGTGGTTGAACCTTACCTTTAACTGCACAAAGTTCATTTTTGTGACTCTTACAAGAGCCTTAAAACAGAGTAGCAATCCCTGGGTACCAAACTCTGGATGAATAATATCTTTCTCATGCATATCTCATGAGAGATGTCCAGAGACTGAGATTTCCGCAGGAGGGTCTGAGTCCATGGCCATGTGGGGTCCCTTTATTACCTTAGTGCATAGAATGCACAATTATGTAGGTGTCCAAAGATCAGAGATTCAGTAAGACACATTGAAGAATCAGAAAATGTATTATGGAAATGATAGCTTGACAGATGCTGCTTTCATGTGAATCTCTTGTATGTAGGCCTGAAACGTAGGGAGCAAAAAGGTAGTCTAGAGTTATCCTCTCCAATTTTCCCTCCATCCTTGTGTAGAGTGAGAGAATAAATAAAAATCATGCTCACTCTGTTCACACCCTCAAAACCTATCAGGATTTGTCTCCTTATCAGCATTACTTTTTCTGAGCATACATCATTCATATAATTTTTTTGTCAAATCCTGAGTCCCTGAAGGATTAGTGCTCACTTTTAAAAAAATAATACGAACTCAAATTTACATTTCCCATTTCACTCTTCCTTTCTAAGTACAGTGTAATTCAGACCTATTTGACTGATATAAATTGCATTTTAGAACTAGCTAGTTAATTATGCTAGAGACAGACATTTCAAAAAAGAAAATAAGATGGAGGAAAAGTAGCAGATTTGATTCACTAGAATGTAGCCCCTATGTTACAAAGAAGCTGTAACTTTTAAGCAATCTTTAAGAATAAAGTCAGTCCTTCAGGTTTAACTTAGTTTAATGTCAAATAAAGCAAAGTGAAATAACATTTCTTCAGGTTTGGTAAAATGAAAAATTGAGGCAAGGAAATATTATGTACAGCTGAGTCAAAAAATGTTTTTCAGAATCTTCAGCTACAATACTAAACAAAAATAAATGAAAATTTATTAATTTTGCTATTAGGTGAACCTGAAATGCTTTGCTTTCAGTGGAATTTTTAAACTCTTTGTCTAGCCTCCTTTTTTTTTTTTTTTATTTCACTTGCTCTTTGTAGAAGTATTTTTCTGGATTAAGGTCTAGACAACTCACATGGCCATGAAGCAGTGCTTCCCCTTTATCTTCTTCTGGGGTGAGAAGCAGATCACAGCATCCAAGCAAGGTTCATCTTGGCCTTGGCAAATAGCTTTTACCGTATCTTCTGATGGACATGAGATAATATGTTCAAGCAGCACATGTAACCTAGCTCTCATGCTTGCAGCTAAAGAGAAGACTTTCAAGCTAACAGTGCCCCTTACTGAATCTGTGATCTTAGGGCATTTACGTAACTGCGTATTTCAAGCGGTTTGTATCTAAAAGGATGAGTGCTAGTTACCATCACTGAGGCCGTGTTATGATTACAAATGAGATTTCTACATTCCCAAAAGGAGTTTAACTGCTTACTCTGGTTGATTTCAAGGGAAGCCCAGGATTTAATTTCTGTAGACAGTTCTTAAAATTCTGTCCTGCTTAATTAATGTCTGTTCAGGGCTTTGAACATGTTAAAAGTGTGTATAAATGTGAAGTATTCTTGCTGTTCATGAAATATCCATGCGGCAGGTTGAAACGCACTTATGTGAACCATTAACAAAGTCTTATGAAGAAGTTATTAGATGCTTGGAGGTGAAGCATTTTTCACAAACAATTTACACACTGAAACAGAAATAGAAATCACAAAATATGCAGACTGCGACAAATAGTTCAAGCAGCAACAGTTGTTTAGGTAGTGTTTAGGTGATATGGATTAGAAAAGTGGTCTTTTGGACTTAATGAAATTCAGTATATGTAAAAAAAAATCAGAGAAGAAAAATTTGAATTCCTAATTTCCTCTATAGAGATTAAACAATGGTTTAGCATATATGAATTTTCCTCATAAGTGCTGAATCACCCTAATTTCCCAAGTGTATCAGTAGAAGGTGGTGGGTGTTCAGCACTGTTGAAAAATCAGGTCACCTTTGTAAAAGATTGTGGGATGGAATTTCAAAAGATCTCAACATGAAGTTGTGAAAGCACAAAGAGGGTGGAAGTGTACTGAGATTGGAAGCAAGGACAGGTAGCCTGGATGGATACAAAAACCTTATCCAGTCATGCAATGAATAACTTAGGAAAGCTAAAGCCCATCCAGAACTATGTCTAGCTTGGAATGTCAAAGACAAGAAGAGCTTCTATACGTACATAGCTGACAAAAAGAAGACTAGGGAAAATGTGGGCCCATTGCTTAACTAGAGAGGGGACCTGGTTAGACAGGATATGATTGAATACCTTTCTTGTCTTGGTTTTTACCAGCAAGACCACGCTTCAGGAATCCCAGGTTCTAAAGACCAGTTCCAGGCTGGAGCAAGGAAATTCCTTAGTGGAAAAGAACCAGGTGACAGAATACTTAGCAACTTGAACATGCATGAATTCATGGGCACTGATAAGATGTAGCCAAGAGCACTGAGGGAGCTGGCAGTTGTCGTTGCAAAGCCACTCTTGGTAACCTTTGATAAATTGCGATGATGGGGAAAAGTGCCTGAAGTCTAGAGGAAAATAAGTATCACTGTTACCTTCAAAAAGGAAGACCCAGGGAACTATAGGACGGTCAACATCACCTCAGTCACTGGGAAGGTGAAGGCTGGAAAACCATTTCCATGCACAAGAAGGACAAGAAAATCATCAGGAATGGTCAGCATTCCTTCACCAAGGGGAATTGACCAGCTTGATAAACCTGTATGATAAAATGACTGGCCTGGCAGATGAGGGTAGGGTAGTGGGCATTATCTACCTGGACTTCAGTAAGGGCTTGATACTATGTCTCGTAAGATCCTGATAGACAAGATGTTCATGTAGGGGCAGTCTATCCTCAGCAAGTTTGCTGATGACAAAAACCTAGGAGGAGTGACCAGATAGACCACAGGAGACTGGAGAAATGGACTGACAGGAACCTCAGGAAGTCCAACAAGGAGACATGCAAAATCTTACACTTGCGGAGGACCAAGCCCACTCATCAACCTATACTAGAGGTCACCTATCTGAAAAGCAACTTCGAAAAATATCCGAAAAATATCCTGGTGGACACCAAGTTGAACACGAGCCAGCACTGGGTCCTTGCTACAAAGAAGGCAAATAGAATCCTGGGCTACACTAGGAAAAGTATTACCACTAGATCAGTGGAGGTGATCCCTCCTCTCCACTAAGCACTGTTGAGACCAGCGCATCTGTGGTGTTTCCCAGTCAAAAGAGACTCGGACATACTGGAAAGAGTCCAGTGTAGGGGCATCAAGATGATTGAGGGACTGGAGCAACTCTCTTTCCTTCTATGAGGAAAGGCAGAGAGAGCTGGGATTGTTCAGCCTGGAGAAGAGAAGGTAATTCCAATATTTATTATTTTATCATAATTTTGTTTTTTTATTTATTTAAGTTCAAAAGAGCTGCATGGTCTTCTTGAGGGGTTTTGTGTGGGGTGGGTTTCTTTGTTTTGGTTGGTTGATTTTTTGTTTGTTTTTTAATAAAAGCATAATGGCATAATGGATTTAATCACTGGGTTGGGTTGGGTTTTTTTGGGTTTTTGGGGTTTTTTACCTCTTTGCTTATAAGGGTCTTTTTAGCCACATTTTTAAAATCTGAATCTAGATAAGATGTCTACAGTTCCTCTTAATTTTGGAATACATAGCTTCTTCTGAGAACCTTAAGAAAGGGAAATATCAGCTAATTGACCATTTTTGAAATGATAGAATAATATTCAATTAGGATTATTTCAGCAGCTGTTAGATGTCAGTATTGTTCCGTGGAAGTACAATTGGAAGGAGATTTCTACAGCTGTAAGCAAGATAGCACTTCAACTGCGAAGTTTGGAAGAGCTAGCTGTTGGTGTTCAGCACCTCATCTATTAACGAGAGACTTTAAATTACATACTCAGTGGAGCAGTAATCATTAGAGTAGACTCAAGATGCACAATAGAGATTTAATTTCACTGGAACTGTTCCTAATGAAATTCTGTATGGTGCAGACTATTTGAATTACAATTTTGGATGGACCTAAAAAAGGTATATGGAAAAAAGTGGTGCTGTCTAAAAATAATCATTAAGATCGATTTCAAAAATTAAAACCAGATACGATACGTGGATTGGGTAGACTGATTTTTTTTTCAATACGTAATATATTTAACCTTTCTGTTTCTTTCATGTATTTGGTTTTCTACTGTATGTATAATGAAATATCTTTTTTTTTCCCTAAGCTTTGAATGGTGCTGTATAATACCTTGGGGAGTTCTCCAAGGTTATTAAATCCATTGCTTTGCTGAAAGTTACTAAAGGCCACACTAACTCTTACCTCTGTTTGGAAAGCACTATAATATTTTTGGTCTTCAGCAATGAATAATATGATTAGTACCTTAGGGAATACAAACAAAAACATTAGCAAAGTACATTTTCCAATATTTAAAAGTGTAAGCCAATTCTCAAAACAAAAGTTGAATGTTCTTGAACACTGTCTAATAACATTAACCTAAAATCACTTGGTTTAATTGCCCTGTTAAGCAGTTTATTGCATTACTTATGGGATAATAGAATGAGTTCAAAGTGGGTTCATTGCATTATCTTATAAACAATGTAACACATCATTAAGCAAGATGATAGAAATCAATGTATTTTATAAGAAACAATTATGAAGGCTCCTGTAAAATCTCTAATGTAAGTAGGAGAAAGACCTCACTGTGACAAGGGAAAAAAGGCCTCTGTGAGGATAAATAGACAAAGCAAAGTCAAACTATAATTCCCCATAATCAAATTAGAAGCACAGTTCTCCAAAACTGTAAGATTTCCTCTAGTCTGATATGCTGCCCTAAGTCTTCACCCAGAAGTACACGAAAATTTCTTTCTTGGCTTACAGATAATATTTCTAACAGGTTTCTTGTCAGTTTTCTTCTTACTGAATTTAGCACAGATGTGTGACAATCTTCCAAACCTCTACCTTTCAAACTTATGATGATCTACTTTGACTTGTGTGTCCAGAGGGAATGCAAATAGAAATGTTCAGGACAGCCCAAAGAGAGGGGACAGCTGATTCAATCTACTCTGGAAAAAATAATTTCATGTTGTCTGAGGGAGCTGACAGTGCAGAGAGAAATACTGGTTCAGTATCACCTTAGTGACCCTCTGCCTGGTCTATCTGCCCTTTCTTGTAATGACATCTTCACACTTGTTTCACTACAACCTTGGGAATTTATACGCCTGTTGTATGAATGAGGGGATTAATTTTGTTCTCCACCCCTTCAGAAATGAGAACAAACAAAAATACTGGAAAATTCCTCCAGAGATCAGAGCCAAAGTGAGTGTGGTTCAGTGATCCTAAACGATCTGCAAAGCATTTTGTTACTGAGGTCCAGAGTCTGAAGGTGATGCAGGGAGAGAGTCTAGGAGATGTCAGACCCCCTGACCAAATGCCTGTCCTACATCAGAAACATTTCATGCTCTGCCTTTACTATTGCTGCTACAATGCTGACCATCTCACTCACAGCATGTGCACTGACATTTCCATGTGCACATGAGGGGGTTTCAATTAATCAAAGCAATTTTCAGAGTAGGGAACTAGTGGAGAAGTGATTAGCTTCATACGTCTGCCTCTTTCCTGGTTTGCAACTCAACTGAGCTGTGAAGAGAGCTCAGGGTCTAACTTTGGTAAAGAGCATTTTACTCTGGTAAAGGTGAGGTCCTCAGTTGAAGAAACGCTGACGTAACTTGACTTGCAGTGAAAATATAGTTTAGTTTCCTCCTAGTAAACTAAACATTTATTCTCTTTGAAATTTTGGACATATTTCAATAAGTGAAAATAAAACTACCCTGTAATACAAGAGTTGTTTGTTTTGGGTTTTTTTTGGTGGAAAATTCTTAGGTGCGAGGAACAAGCTCCAATCAAAAAGATTTGGCCAGAAATAATGGCAGTGGTATTTATCTGAATGAGAAACAAAATCTCTCTATATCATCGATGTTTTCCAGAAAAAATCTTCTCATGTGATGAGCGCTGCAGTCTTGTTCACCAAAGCCATGGTTTATTAGCTATAAATGTTTGTGAGAGTGTGAGGAAACTGATTGGTTTCACATATACTACTTGTAAGACCATCAGATAACAGTCTTTATTTAGTACTTCAATAAAGCAACTTTAAACAAAATGTCCTGATCTCCTGTGACTAATCTACCCTGCTTTGTATCTCCCTCTGAGGTTTATCTTTTGACCAGATTTATAGTTTTAGTTAACCTTAGCTTCAAACATCATCTATCCTGATCCTTCAGTAGAGGCAAATAGGATCTCTCCTACTCTTCTGCAATGGCTGTTGGAAGCAATCCCTGACCTTTCTCTGTGATCCTGTTAGGGTTCAAATAGAGCCATGCCACTGTTTGGAAATCAGTAGTGCAACAAAGATAAATGATGCTACTATTATTTGCATTTCTTCACTGAAAGGATTGTCAAGCACTTTAAAAGGATACACAGGGAAACAATTAAGTCACCATCCCTCGAGGTATTTAAAAGATGTGTGGGAAGTGGCATTTAAAGACATGGTTTAGTGGTGGACTTGGCAGTGTGAGGGTAATAGTTGACTTGATGAGCTTAAAAGTACTTTTCAACCTAAATGATTCTGTGATTCTTTTTTTCCTCATCTACTGAGGTCAGTAGATGAACACTTTGAGTCTATTCCATGGCATGAAGAGTTAAATGTCAGGAAAAAGGGATACTTTGCACATACACATATATACATATAGATGATCCATATGTGCATGGCAAATCCAACACTTTTGGGATTTATCAGATTCTCAGTCCCTCTGATACATGCAGGATTTGGGCATAGCAGGCAGTCTTATACAGGGTATATCATAGTTTTTCAGATTTATCCATATTGGAAATCCTGATATTATGTTACCAAAGTGTTAACTTCTCAGTTCTAGTATAAGTTCTGAATGAATGCTATCCTGATCTTTAAAAATCTGGCCATTTTAAAAGACTCGATGTTAATGTGGTCAGTGAACAGGAAAGTATATCTAGCTTGCTTCCATTTTTATGGGTATTCAGTTTGGAAGCAATCCCTTTGTGAAACAGGAGGCTTAACTGCCTTGTCTTTACCCTTCCCCTCAAACAAATAACTATGTTCAGCAGCAAGTCACTGAAACAAGGATCCCCTGACATATTTGCTTTTGAAAGAGTTTGCAGCTTTAACTTTAGTTGCAAACCTCCCTTGGAGAGTCTTCCATATAAGTGATATTAAATTGATAGGTAAGCTTGGCCTCAAAGAAGCTAATAGTGAAGTGCCCTTTACAAGAGCGAGGCAAAGATTTTACTGTCTGTATTAATAGTCAAAGCCTCTGTATTGACACTTCTACAACTCAAAAAGTTATGGACTATTACTGTACTATATTTTACAAGTTATTTTGAATGAGCTAGTACTTGCTTGAAAAAAGTAACATTATTCTTAGTTTGCTTCTTTGAAATCAGTGATTTGACTTCAGCTTTGCCAATGGGGATTACTCAGGAAAGGTCTGACATGCTTCCAGAGAAAGAAAATTCTACTGGCATCAGGTTAAAATGTCACATGAGCCTGAGCAATCCACATAGGGTTTGAAATTGCTTTTCTCTGCTGTTGTCTGGAAGAAAATAATCAGAGAAATTCAATACTTTCCCTTTTTATGTGTTTATTTTTATTTTTAGAACACAATTTCATTATTTGAATTAGGCTTCAATAGTCTTGTTTTAGCCCTCATCTTTGGCATGACATTAAATACAGTTTCCCACAATAAAAATCTAACACAATAGTATTTTTGTTAGGGTATCTAAAAGTTAAACAATTGTAAATAGGCAAAATTGGCAGCAGATTCTACTGTTCCATTTTCATGCAAAACTGCTGAAGGATTTCAGTGCAACTTTTTCTGAGATCATAGTGTTAAGAGCTTCCATACGGGGTTAAAAAAATTTTCCAGCTGTATCTTGTCTCAGACAGTGGCCAGCAGTGGATGCTAAGGGGAATAGTATAAGGATATTAATTCATTAAATTGAAATGTCTGAAGCCATCTTGTCTGTGTGTCAGATAATAAGTCTATGGAGCTGCTCCTGAGCTGCTTTGTGTTCAGCTTGGAATAGTGATATAAAGCAGTAGTTATTTCAGCTTACCATAACTGAATTGCAGTGCTCAAGAGGAGATCAGTACAAACATCTTTCAGGTACACCTTAGCGCCAGGAGGGGGAGGCAGTAAACACCTCCAAACCTGCCTTTTCAGAATCTCAAACCTTGGCAAACATATAGTGATACTCCCCCAACAGATGCCCTGCCAGCTCCACCCTGGGCTGGAGACTGTAGATGGAGCTGCAATCCATAAGTGCAAGCTTTTATTAACACAAAAGCCCTGTTTATTCATCATATAATAATTCAACGGGAATATTGGCTTAGGGTCCACCTGAAAACTGAATGCCACAGTTTACCTTTAAAACAAATAAAGTTGTATTGGCCCCAGGGAGACTGAGGCAAAGGGGAAAACTATTGGAGTAAGAAAGTGCCAGTAGTTTTCTTGTTATTTTTTGTGAGCAGGAATGGAATTATATAACATGTCCATGTGCTAAAAAACAGTGAATATTTTTTCTGAAGGGCATCCTTCATCCAAACTCCACCTTTTTACATTTTAAAGGAGATAAATTTAGTATATTTCTATAATTTGTGCCAGCCAGCACAATGAAAGTCCCTTACAAGCCTTAATGAATTTAGCTTTTTGCATTTCAATATGAAGAGGAGCATAATAGAAGAAAATTAGCATAGTTACGTTAAATGAAGCACCTCGGTGAATGGTGTACTCAGCATTTTAACAGGTAGCAGAGGTGAAAAACTGTGTTTTTCAGCATTTACAGTACCAACAGTCCAGTTTTAGTGGACAAAAAAAATAGATAAAAAATTATAAAAGTGTAGATTTTCTCAAGGGCACCAAATAGAGAAATCTCTCTTGTCCTGTGTATGTTGGTACGTTGGAAAAACTGTGCTTAAAGCTCAAACAGTAAATTGGAAAATTGCTTGATATCTGAAAAAAAAGTAATCATATCATCACTGGGAGAGTGAAACTTCCACAGAAGCCTTTCACAGAACAGTCAGTTACTTTATCCAGTTCAGTGGCTTATGAAAAACTGATAAGTAAGCTTCAGAATAGACTTAATATTTTTGGGGTTGCCTGATCTCACATGGCGCGTGCAGAAAGAGTTCAGAGTAGAGGCTTACAGTGCCCAACACTACTCTCATTCACAAAGCCCTAATGAAAAGGGATTTGCATGGAAGCCATAGGCAGGTTAAGAGCAAGGATGAATCTTCTTTTTAACTTGCAAGCGGGGAATGCAGTAATTTGCAGTTTCTAACCATAATCTATGAACTGTTCTGCAACAGCCTTGCTAATACAGGCACGTAGACCTGAAAGTATGGGTCTACAGGTCACTCTAGCATCATGAACAACAAAGTCTTGTGGGTACAGCATATTTCCTGTATTCTCTAACCCAGATGGGCTGCTGAAATGCTGTATTACTCTTGTGTTTCTTTTCAGATCCCCCTGCTCACACAGAGAGCTGCAGAAGCTGGGTCACAGGCATTGAGAATGCCAGCTGTGAAACGAAGGAGAAAGAAGGAACTGCTTCATGCTGTCTGTTTCCTTTAGTTTTGGGCATTTTTTTAAGTGATTTCACACTGTGGCTGTAACATGTGGAGAGAGATATTTGATAATCTTGACCTTTCACAAGCTTTTATACAATGAATATTTACATATACACAAAGATACTTACGGGAATGTAGTTACATGTGTGTGTGTAGATCCATGTGTTCATTCACATAGAAAACCACCAAAAAAGGGAGATGGAAAGTAACTGTCTTGTCTCACTGCATCAGACACTCCAGTCACAGAAAGTCACTGACACAGATATAAACACATATGGTCCCTGCTCAGTGTTCAGGGCTTCCTTAAGTCCCTGTCACCCAATGACTGGATAATTCATGTGCATAAAACAAAGGATTAGCATAGACAAGCATCAAATCCATTGTTTGTGCAGGTTGCTGTCAGTCTTGTCTTGTGGTAGCATAGATTTAGAACCTCTGGACAAAAATAAAGTTTTGTGTGTGAAAAGGACCATTCTCCTGCATATTCACTCCAAGCTTATCCAATGAGCATTTGAAAGGCTGCTTAGTTTTATCAGCACTAACATGTGCAGCTGTATAAACCTGCATTAGCAGGTTTCTTGTCAGCCCACAACAGCCTCATTTTTAAATGATCCCTACTTCCTCAGGAAGTGCATTTGAAACTAACATACTTAAAAAATTACTTCAAATGAGAAAAAAAGATGTTTCTGTGGTAAAACAATGGTGTAAGCAGAGACCTTGTCTTCATACTTTCTCACCTGCTGGGAAGTTTGGGGCTGGATTCCATCAGATGATCAGCTGGGAGGTGATATGACCTAATATTTCTCGTCAGTTTGGCTCTCTTGGCTCCTCAGACATCTGCTCACTGGAGTTTCAGATGGAGAATTAGCAGATTCAGACAGACAGGATACACTTGAAAATTACCTCCTAATTCTCAGAAAGCAGAAATGTTGTGATTATTTCCTTTCAGGAAAGATATGTTTGGATTTTCAGAAGCTCATTTTGTTTCTTGAAAACTCCCTATGTGACCCAAGTAATAAATAATTTTTCAGGGAAAAAAATTTCATTTTCTAGTCATCTTTAGTCCTTTGACATTACCTAGAGTTTCTATGTGACAACAAGAACTAAAGCATCTCAAAAGACTAGAAATCTTGAAAACTCTTGGCTACTTGTTTTAGGGGAAAATTCTACTGGGGAGAAATTCAGCGTCCTTCCCACTTCTGCTCTACATCTGCTCTGAGAATCTCAGGGGATCTTGAAGCATATGGAATTTCTTCGACAATATATTTCTACCCATGCTCATTGCTATTCTGCTCACTATAACATAAAAATGACACACTGTTATTTTACCTTGGTGAGAACAGCACTGCAGGTATCAGTATGATTTTAGATCATGATCTAACATGGAAAACAGACATCTTTTCTTACTGAAAATGAATGCACAAGCATGGAGTTTGAGCAAAAAGTCATGCACAAGTTTTGTGTGTGAAATAGAAAGAGATAGATTAGAGTTGGAAAGAAGGGCAGAAATTTGTGAGGCAAGCCCTTAGCAGACAGCATTCAGGAGAAAAGAAAATGGGTTATCTTACAATGTATGCCCATGCATGTTCATTTGAATGGCAGCTATGCATGTGGCAATCACAAGGTGGCCAGGTGCTTTTGGGTAAACATTAAGTAAATTTGGACTTTGCTTTAAGTTAGAAACGCCTGGTCAGACTATAGGAAGTCATCAGACTCTGAGGTCAAAAAGGAACATACGAACACTAGCAACCCCATACATAATTCAAAGTTTATTTCTGCATTATTTTGGATCCAATGTTTTATATTGGGTTTGAATAAGTTTTTAATTGTTTTTGAAAAGCAACCAATCTTGATTTTAATATTTGCAGTGGTCAGCTATTAAACCTTAGGTAAACTGTGTCAGTGATTCCGAGGACACGTTAGCTAGCTACCTGCTTTTGATCTCAGTTCCTATCTTCCAGGGCTATGGTGACTTCTGATCTTATGTATTCCTGAGGTTCTCCCTTGCAGATCCAGTGTTCAGTATACTTCATGAGATATGAAGACATCTAAAAGTTTGGTTTGGGGACAAATGGAGGGGAGATTTTAGCTCAGGTTCCTGGAGTTCTAGGATATGCGGAGAAGGGTACACTGGTTTTTCTCTTACAAAATTTTGGTTGCAAAATTTTGGTTACAAAATTAAAATTTAACAACATCTGAATATGTTGTGAATTTTATCATATCATAAGGTCCAACAGAACAAAAATTTTAAAGAAATATTTTTGATATTTCCAAAATATTTCTATTTTTTAGTTACAAATCCATTTTTTCCAGGACTTTCAACTTTTTTGATTTACACAATTCAAAAGTCTTAAAATCTAAATCTAAATTTTAGTTATTTAAAATTATTTAATCCCTAGTGGATGACTGTGGGTCTTGGTAGGCTGATTGTTTTGCATCCTTTGATTACCAGAGTCATGGATATAACTCATTTGCCCAGAACCCTGTTGTGACACAGCTGAACACCTCATCATCTTGAACAGTATTTGTGCCTATGGAAAGAATAAAGCTCTTTCATGGGATGTTTCAAATGTTAGGGAACTGAACCACCCTCTCATAAACATACCTCTGCCCCACTGGCTGTAGAGGGACTCTAAAGCAGTTACACTTCTAGCACAGCTGTCTCTAAGGTCTAAGGTTAGATGAGATGTAGCTGATCTAAAAGTGCTTCTGAGCAGATGGATGCCTCCAGATGTGCACATCTCAGCCCTCCCTGAGCTGATGAGATAGGCAGTAGCTGTACATTGGAGGTGACAGAGTTACACTACCATGGGCTATTTCCAATCTAATAAGCCTACCTTTCAGCAGGGTTTATTACTGGACACCAGCCATCCCACTAATGGCTTTGGAAAAGAGCTTGCTCACCCCTGGCTGTCTCTTTGCGGGCAGAAAAAGTCTCTTCTCCTGCCCATGTGGAAATTCTGTGATACTATAAGTCACTTTTGGGTACCCTTCTAAAAGCCATTTGTCATTTTGTCTAGCTCATGAGTTATACCATATGTATCATTTGTCCCTGTTTGGTTTTTTTTTATTTGGTTTTTTTTTTTTCTGGTTTGGTTGTTTACATATTTAAATACAGGGTTCTTTCCAAATGTCTTCAAGGCTCTGAGAGGGAGACTTGTATCAGAGGGAGTGACCAGTACAGTGGGAACTTTAAATTACATATCTCTTATTAACATGGGCTATGATGTACTCTGATCGAGCTGGGAGCCTGTAGTATCTGTACCATGAGCAGTGACTGGATAATACATAAATAACTACTTTTACAGTCTTCCCAAACTTATTACTGAGCATTGGTAAGGCCACACCTGGAGTACTGTGTTCAGTTCTGGGCCCCTCAGTTCAGGAAGGATATTGAGGTGCTGGAGCAGGTCCAGAGAGAGCAACAAGGCTGGTGAAGGGACTCAAGCACAAGTCCTATGAGGAGAGACTGAGGGAGCTGGGGCTGTTCAGCCTGGAGAAGACAAGGCTCAGGGGAGACCTCATCACTCTCTACAACTACCTGAAAGGAGGTTGTAGCCAGGTGGGGATTAGTCTCTTCTCCCAAGCAGCTATCAGTAAGACAAGAAGTCATGTTCTTAAGCTCTGCCAGAGGAGGTTTAGGTTAGATATTAGGAAGAAATTCTTTACAGGGAGGGTAATCAGGCATTGGAAGGGCTGCCCAGGGAAGTGGTGGATTCTCCATCCCTGGAGGTTTTTAAGATGAGACTGGATGTGGCACTTAGTGCCGTGGTGTAGTAACCACAGCAGTGTTGGATCAAGGGTTGGGCTTGATGATCTCTCAGGTCTTTTCCAACCTGGATGATTCTATGATTCTATGATTCTATTTGTTTTGAATCAATTCAGGCTATTTAAAAAAAGCAGCTAGTTCCTGGGCATCAAAAGGCTGTGCTGATCCATGAGAAATGTTGATTAGGATGGAAAATGGCTCAGAACTAGCCTGAGTTTTGAATGATCTCGTGTCAGGGCAAGCTGAGGCAGAATTGTGATTAGGACACAAATGATTAGGACCATTCCTAATGACACATAGCCTGGTATAACTGGACACATGTGTTACAGTTCCAGTAGTGACTAACTTCTTTAATTGAATTAATTAGAAGAACATTTACAGCGGTAAGTTAAAAGTGGTAGAGCTATCCTGGGATGCTTGCTTTCCAAGTGATACATTTTAATCAGTGACAGAAAAAGCCATTTAAAAAAAAGAAGTTAAACGTTTTTGACCCAGAGTAATCATAAAGAAAGAAAGAATATAATTCTTAAATTACTTAGAATAGGTGCTAAAATTTAGGTTTTAAGATAGAAGATAAAGTGAACAGGTTGCCAAGAGAAGGAGTGGATGTCCCATCCCTGGGAGTGTTCAAGGCTAAGTTGGTTGGGGCTCTGAGCAACCTGTTCTAGTGGAATATGTCCCTGCACATGGCAAGGGAGTTGGAATTAGATGATCTTTAAGGTTCCTTCCAACCCAAACCATTCCATGATTCTATATTCTATGATCTTCATCTGTGAAGCAATAAACCTAGTTAAGTTTGCAAACACCTGAGACAAAATGGAAGCATATGTGCTATCTGAAAGTTTGGATATGGGTTTTAACATCTTCTAAGAATTATATTCTTGGGTGGAGTGGGATGTTGTACACTACCTTAATTTCATTTCCTTCAAAATATTGATCCTATTCTTCTGAAATCATGTTCTGTTGGATAGAATCAAAAATGACACTCAGAG
Organism: Lepidothrix coronata; assembly: GCF_001604755.1. Lineage (NCBI taxonomy): Eukaryota > Metazoa > Chordata > Aves > Passeriformes > Pipridae > Lepidothrix > Lepidothrix coronata. The sequence continues at coordinate 1,130,858 of NW_016690256.1, read as the reverse complement.
TAAGAATTAATTGATAAGATGTAGGTATCTCCATCTTCAGTAGCCACTTTAGGCTTTCTTTATAAGTCAGTGAAAAAAAATAGCTACTTTGAGGGCATGATTCATCTACTCCTAACATCTCTGTATCAAACAGACAGATTGTACACTAAATGTACTTCTGTATGATTATAGAAGGAGCTATCCAGACAAGTGCACCTAGTTGCCTAAGTTCAGATGATGGATTCCAATTTTACAGTACAAAATACATGGGTGTAGCAGTTTAGAGTAATTTTGGTTTTCACAAAAAGGATCAGGTCTCTCATTTCATTTAATTCATTCTTATTCTCTGTTTCAGAAGTCTTATTGAGAGTCAGAGGAGAAGGGAAGATCTAATTTCTCCTAAACTCACTTAAACTTTTTGATATCATCTATTGCAAAATGCAAGAATACTGGTGCAGGAAAGGTTATTTGAGCAAGAATGAAGAGAATAACAGACTTTTATTAGAATAGCTATATGTGGGCTCTGGGCCTAGTTCAAAATCCACCAAAGGCAAAGGGAAACTTCAAAGTTTGATCTCTAATTTCTGTTATCATCTCCTGAAACTATTGAAAAAAAAAGGATCATTAGTATGCGCTAAAAGAATCAGAGATAAATCAGGATTCTTGAAGTTTTTTAATGTTCTAAACTAGATAGTTTTCATAGCTCAATTCCTTAATTTTCTTCTTCCAGTTCCTGCCCATTTAAAAAAATCAATAACTGTGCATGTTTAGAAAGAGTAAGGAAATTTTTGAGTTCTTCTGGCTTATTGGATTGCTCTGCTAAAGAGGATAAATGGGCCATAGTGTGGTAACCTAGTTACAATTGTTATTTATGGAAGCTTCTGATGCAGTTAAATTAGCTTGTCAGTAAGGTAGAGAAACAGCAAGGTAGAGAAACAGTGTGCACGATTTCAAGATGCTATATATAGAAAGCAAATTTGTAGGAAAAGCAGCCTGATAAGCTATTGTCTTTATGTGAAAGAGTAGATGAATGTGTCAGTAATGATGGCTTCATAATGAACATTCACATTAGAACTCAGTTAAGGTTTCATTGGAAATATAGTTTTGAGACCATTTTTTAGTTTTGACCCTTTATTTTTGCTACTTAATATACTTTTAGCACAGTGTTCCTGCAATAATTTATGCTTACCACTAATGGTCTTCTCTAAGGCATCAATCCTGATGGATTAATGAGCAATATTTTGCTCAGAAATTTTGCTCAGAAATGTTGCCCGAAGCTCACACTTGGGTGCAAGCTGGTATGTGGCAAGAGTTTTGACCAGTAGGTTCTCTGGAAAAGATCATTCCTCCTTCTGCCTCAGCTGAACATGAGTGCTGGCAAACTACAAGATCCATAGCCAAACTCCCATCAATTCTTCATTCTCTTACATACTTCGTCTTGTATAGAAGGGTACACATCAATTCTTTCCCTAACAATGCTGGAAGCCTTTGTATGGGCTGAAGTGGAATATTTACCGGGCAAAAGTGCTTAGAGGTGATCAAGCCCCCCTCCTCATTAAAGTTGTAGCTATCAGTGAGCCCTGGAAAGGAATGACTAGAGTTCACGAAGAAAAGCAATTTCAGAAAGATTTCTATCTATAGTCTGTAAATTTCCAAAACCTTATAACATGGGAATGCTTAGATGTTATACTTCCAAATTGGAATTCTAAACTGAAAAAAACTGAGGAAAGGCCATTTAGTTGAACTTCATAGCTTGATACCATGCAAAGACCCTGGACCTTGAATCCTGACAGGGAAATCAGAGGTGGCAGACAGTAGAAATTTCTTTCCAGCTAAACTACATGAAAATGGGAAAAAATAGTCTGGGGTTCATGTAGATCATATGTATGACACAGATTTTCTTTCTTATAGTAGAAGTAAACTACTATAGAAGTATTTCCAGAAGAAAAATTATTCACCATTTCTTCACAGATATCATCTGTTGAACTCTAAGCTACCTATAAATAATGTTAAAAGCTGCATCTTCAATAGAATCTTCTTGCATAAGCTAACGTTGCAAACGAGCATATTTATTCATAGAATCATAGAATGGTTTGGGTTGGAAGGGACCTTAAAGATCATCTAGTTCTAAAACCCTGACATGGCCAAGGATGTCACCCTCTAGTTCAGGTTGCTCAAAGCCCCATCCATTATGATCTTGAACATTTCCAGAGATGGAACATCTAAAACTTCTCTGGGCAACTTGCTCCATTGCCTTGCTATCCTTACAGTAAAGAATGTAGTCCTAGCTTCTAATCTAAATCTTGGCTTTTTAAATTTAAAACCATTCCCCCTTGAACTAGCACTATCTACCTCCTTAAAGAGTCGCACTACCTCTTTTTTATAAGTCCCCTTTAAGTACCAGAGGATTACAATGAGTTCTTCCCAGAGCCTTCTCTTTTCCAGGCTGCACAACCCCAACTCTCTCAGCCTGTCTTCATAAGAAAGGCACTCCAGTCCTCAGATCATCTTCTGGACACACTCCAACGGGTCCACATTCTTCTTTTGCTGAGGATCCCAGAACTGACACAGCACTCAGGTGGAGTCTCATGAGAGCAGAGTAGAGGAAGGGAATCAACATGCTGGCCATGCCTTTTTTGATGTAGCCCAGGACACAGGTGGTTTTCTGGGCTGTGAGCACATGCTGTTGGCTCATGTCCAGTTTTTCATCCTGGAGGACAGGAACCTCCTGGTCCTTCTCTGCAGGGCTCCTCTCAATGTGTTCTTCTCCCAGTCTGTACTCATGTCTGAGATTGCCCTGGCTCAGGTCCAACACTCTACACCTGGCTTTGTTTAACGTTATGAGGTTCTCATGGACCCATTTCTTGAGTTTGTCTGGGTCCCCTGGATGGCACACCTTCCTTCTGCAATGTCAACTGCGTTATTATCATTGTCAAAACACTGCTCTTACATCATTGGGCATTTCTTGAAGCCAAAGCAAGAGAATAATGTTTTTCTGCTTATGGATCTTTGGGCAGAATATAGATTTTCCAGAACACTCTACAGGGAGAGATTGACATTATCATTAGCCTGTAAAAAGTACAGTCATCAACATGGGCTAGATCTGGGGCATTTTACCTATGAAGGTGCATGTGCTGAACAGGTATAGCAGGTATAACAAGATGCATATTTCTCGTGAAAAAGGAATGGAGAGCTGGGAGAACTGTAGACACCTTAATTATCAGCGTCCAGCGAAATGTAGATTTCTGTGCACTTGACAGGAAACAATGACACCATTGTGTAGCTCCCCATCTAAAATGAAGGCTCTGTCCTGCCTTTTCTGCAATAGGTATACAAAAGATTGACATTAGCTGAGTGAGACTAATCTGCTGCAAGCTTCTGCTGCAGTTAATGAAGAGGGCAATTTAGAGCAGGCACCTAAATAAGCATCTCAGTAATAGTCTCTGGAGGATCCTATTTCATTCCACTGACTATAGGGGGAGACTAAGGAAGATGTGAGGCCAGATTACCCTTTGTGACTACCTGTTTCTAACTTGAAAATACAGTGTGACTGAAAACTTCATTCAGCATCCTAAGATTATTGCATTAATGAGGTATTTTTGGCCTTTTACGCAACACTGTGAAAACATATTTAACATTGATCCCTATTCAAAAAGCCCACAATTGGCATCTGTCGTATACTTTCTAGTTATAACACTTCTCTTGCCTCCATTGGGAGAGCAGATGACTTGAATTATTCACCACCGGTTTGATAGTAAACTCCATCATAGACTTTAAAGCTTAATTAGGCACATAATATTTTGATTTAAATACGGCCCATTTATCTGCATTTATTTCACGTGGGACTCATCTCACCTGATTTTAATTATAAAAGTGTTTGCAACCTAGTCAAAGGGTTTCTCTGCAAAGTTGACAGAGAAGATCAAGCACCTCCGGAGTGCAACAAAAGGAGTTTTGTGACAGATAAGTGTTTGTAGTACGTGGGATGAATTGCCCTCAGGAGATTTTGAAGATGAGATGAACATTTATTACACATCTTTACAGCAATTGTCATAAGAAGTCCTAATCCCATTCCTGGAATTTTGGAATTCACTTGGATATTTATAAAACAACAGTAACGAACAGTAATAATTTATTAGACTGCAGTGAATACTTGATAATTAAACAAGGTTTTTTTGTATCTATCTGTGATACTGTTCCATGGTTCCTGCTGTGTTATGTTGCAGCAGTATTTTGCCCTAATTCTTGTTGCCTGCATTTGAAAAAGCGTTATGTACCGCATTTCTATCCTACAATGAGGAAAGAACCTCAGGTTATACATAAAGCATTTGCAGAAATAGTAAGATTTAAGCACTACAATTCTTTTGCAAGTATTTCTATCACAAGCAAGAGAGCTTAAATCCAGAAATCAAGCTATCCTTTACTCTGGGGAAACTGTTTCAAGTCAATCACAGCCTGGTGAATAGGAACATCATTGGAACAGATGCCTTTTTTTTTTTTTAATAATGCATTTCAGAAGTAGAGAAGGCATTTGTATTCTAGTTAATAATTCAAAATCAAAGTGGGAAAAAAAAGAGAGAGAGAGAAATAGATGTAGGGGGAAGGAAAAAGAATTCAGAATATCCATAAAAATATTGATGAATTTTTTTGAAAAAAAATTACTTTTTCATGGAAAGCAAAGAGAAAAGAAACAACAACAACCCAAAGCAATCAAATACATAGATCTTTATTGTGTTTGAATGATCACCTTCGTATATGAGCTATATCAAGATCAATACAAAGACCTCATTTAGTGAAGTTATGCTGCATTAGAGCAAAAAAGGAATAACAAAAAGGGAGAGTATTTCACCCACTGATTTGTAGCCTGAAGCCCCCTCAGTCTACATTGCAAAGCAGCCCAAAAATATGTTCATAAGGTTCTTTGTGCAACATCTGCTGCCAACAGAAGGCATGTGGATCCTTGAAAATGCTGATATTACCTGGAAGAATAGTTCCAAAGACATGATTTATCTATCAAAAAATTGTACAAAGCTAATTTGATCTACAATTGGCTTTCCCATCAATGAGAAAGGAACAGAGTGAGGCAAAAATAGATCTCTTATTATTCCTTATGATTTTACAGTTTAAAGTGTCTTCATATTGCAACAAAAACTCTTAACATATAAACAGAGGTTTTCACATAGTCCCATTTCTTTTTCATTTTGACACAATCATTTTTTGGAAGAAAAATAGTCTGTTAGCATCTGGCATTGAAAGAGCTAGAGTTTTTGCTGTTATTTTCAGTTGCTTTATGTTTTGTTAAACATAGAATGAATTTAATAAAATCTGTCTCAGTTATAGAGTTGCCTGCTGGTATAAATATGAAAAAAATTATGGCAGCAGTTTGAAACCTCCTTAAAAATTAAAATCTGATACCATCTACAAAATCATTTTGACTGCTTCTTAGACAAGATCTGCAGATGACTGCATATTGCTTTAAAATATGCAGTCATATTTTAAAGGTCTTGGCCTCTAATGGTAACAGATCTATGGAAGAGCTAAAGGACCCTTCATTTAGAACTACAACTTGCTTTTTACCTCTTCCTCTGTTATATTTCTCCACGGAATATTACAAAAGAAGAACAGATTTAAGATATTCTAAAAATATTCTACTGCAATTAGCAAGATATGTTGCTGCTCTGAAAATGCCAAAGATAAGGTTTTTACACTGCTTTATCGTAACTCCTGCCCTCTACAGGTTTCTACAAGGAGGAGAAAGAAAAATGTCACAGTTTTTAATTAAAAATACTTTTAAGGGATAAGATTAAAAGTATTAAATATTTATGACTTAGGTGCATCAGGATTTATTTCTGGGTTACTGCAAATAGAACTGCAACATACTCAGTAGTTATTCTTGAAGTAAGACCTTAGTGCCGTGCAGATGGTGGCAATCTCTGCGCAAAACTTATAAAGCTTCCGGTTGTGATTTTTAGTGACCTCATACCATGTAAAACAGAACAGGAGTTTTTGCTGAGGCAAATAAAGCTCTCTTCTCAGTGTACAGAAACAGTAAGGAGCACAGTGGAGAAAATCTTACACTCAAGATCACTGTTTACACAAGATACAAGCATTCAAACTCTGTCAAACTAAAATAAAATTTAAAAATAGAGCTGATCTTTCTGTATGAGTGCCTGAAGGATATCTGAGCACAGTAGGAATGCAAAGATCAATGTGTAGGGCTCAGAGCTACTTTGCATGTTCACATGTAAAATCTGCAATTAGCTGTTAGAACTTGCTTCAGCGGTTTAAGTTACCTTGAACAAAATGTTAAGGGAACAAATTCTTTGAGATGAGTTTCTATTGCCTGTTCAGGGAAGACTTCAATGTTGTCTTCTGTTCTGCCCTTGAGAAAGCCATATAGAGGCTTTAGTTATAATGGGTCTGTAGGAAACAGAAGTAAATTGAAGGAAATTCTACCTCTGATGAAACAGATTTATTTTTCCTTAGTTTCTAGTTAAAATATTCTAATTTTGACTCTTACAAAAATGGGAAAATTTCTGTGAGAAAGTGAGATCCTTGTTTAATTGCAGAAATAAAATTTAAAAAAAGCGCAAGCAAACAAACAAACAAACAAACAAACAAAACAAGGAAAAGAAAAAGCAACCAAAGGTTTCAAACTGTTTAGACAGCACAGAACTCAAGAACCGTTCTGAACTCAAGAACCATTCTGCTTTGATATGCTCATTGCACAGGACTCTTCTCTCCAAATACAGATGCTTGTTCTTTGGCTTTCCCTATGCCAAAATAATTATATACATGCACACGTGCGCACACACACACACATGAACACACATATATATACATTCTGTATATCTTGAGTTCTCTTCACAACCCAAAGAACTCTCTTCAGAACCCAAAGTGGGAAATGATTATACTAGGACTTGAGTGGTCTTGTCCTAAAGTCAATGTCTGAAACCAACAGATGAGTTGAATTGCCTCCTGAAGGTGCCCATCCTGAGCACTGGCTGGCTCAGATTTAAACATGATCGTTGTGGTGAGAAGGATTCTGTTCATGACTTCCAAGGATAATTCCATTGAAATAAACAAACAAAAACCAAGATGGCAAGAAAGTTCACAGAAAGAATTTAAAAAATAATATATCTTTTTCCTTCTCTTTCTTTATAAGGAAACTCATAGGAACAGTGAGAAAGTGATTCTCATCTAGCTGAGACACCAAAAACAAGACAGATGAATAAATAAGGAAAGATGAGTAGCTATAATGTGCAGACAGCTTAAAGTCTAAACTGCAGAAATTATAGAATTTGGGATGCAGTCCTTGGTTTATTCTTGTACCTTTCTTTGAGTTTTACACTTCATCTCCTGCCTGGTGGCAGAGAGAAAGGACCAGTTCTGTGTGTTCTTATGTAAATGCCAGAATTTTACAACATTTTAAAAGGTGATAATATCATTTGCCTCAGGCTAATTAAAACTATTTTAGACAACATGACCGTTAACTCCCCCACTTTTAGCTAAGGTTTTCTGAGCTTTCCTTAACTTTGCAACATGACAGAGGTGCCACTGAAACAATACAGTTTTCTTGCAAGTTTGGCATTTCTGAATATCTGTTAAACTTTGTTGTAGACCAGCCTGACTTATTCTCTTTGCCAGGTTGCAATAAATATATGTTGTATTCACTGCATTTGCTTCTTAAGAATAGAGCATAGTAAGACATAAAAAATAGTTCTTTGATAAATCTTGATTAATTAGGTATTAATTGTCCTATGCAATATTCATTCTTTGATAGGATTCACATTCCCTTGTAAGCACTCAGGATTATAATTACTAAAATTCAAAGTTTGAATGAAAGGGTCAAAAGCTAAAATATTGTCTTCCATGCATAACCACGGTGACAATCACTTTCCTGAGAAACACTTTAACTCTTGGCACTGCTAGTTTTTTTGGCAATGCAAAAAAAAGATCCTGTGATCCCAGTGGCATCTATTGTTTTTGACCTCTAATAAAAGTGATGTTTCCCTCTGGGTAAAGACAACTAGATGGATTATGTTGGGAACAGCTTGTGTCATCAAATCAGCTTGCCAAGCTAGTGGCATACAATGGAGATGGCAAATTTCCATACCGCTAATGACTATAGGGAACTCTCTGTTCTCAACGAGTGGGAGTCACTGGTTCAGGTCCAGTAAAGCCATGGACCAAAAAGAAAGGAGTCAGGAAGAAATATAGTGAATCAGCTCACAAAATAAAATAGAAACAGCACCAACTTTAGTGACAATTTGACCAACTGCTGAGATGATTGGAGGCACCTTTCTTTTTAACACGATCTTAACACCGCTGAATCTGTAAACTAAAATTGCTAGTGCAAGTATTAGCAGAGCCAGTTCATTCCAGTTTCTGTAATGTTGCACTGACATGTGTGAGATTTGATGGTGTCCAAAATTTCAAATGACATATGTTTCAAGTTCAGGCAATTGTAGTGTAAATATTATTTATGTCAGTGAAAAGAGAAGTTTAAAAGCAAGAATCAGTTAACTTATATGAAATACTAACTTGTGTATCTGACTTAGAGAAGGGAGCATGGTAATAGAAATTCTTTGCATACAGAGTTGTTAGAAGTGAAAATTTATTTAGTATTTGAATAAAGTGTTTTGACATTTCACAGACAAGCAAGAGCTGGCTTATGTGTGGCTCACGTAAAGCATTGGGTTAGAAATGTAATCCCAGACACTGAAAAACACAATCTTTGAGGCAATGTTTGAGAGTGCACAAAGTTCCAAAGAAATCAGCAGATGTTTTGCGTGGATAATGGACTTTTGGACTGTGGAAAACAGCCAACAGGGGGGAAAACAAAAAAAGGTAGGTCCAAGAAATAAAAAATAGCTCAACTTTGTTGCCTTTCAGCAAGAGTTACAGTCAGAATTACACATTTCATTTCTGAAACTGCAAATCAAAGCCACAAGTTTAGAGCTGCTTTGAAAGTTTATCCTATCCTAAACTTTGTCTTTTATTTCTTTTCCACTTTGAAGAAAAACCTCAACAATAAGTCCTTAAATATGTGAAGATAGCCTAGATTTTGAAAAATTAGCAAGGAGCAGGATTTATCACAGTATTTCAATCTGAGAATTGCCATTCATACTGCTTATCTTGTCAAAAAAGACAGCAGCAAAAGGTCATCAGTTCAAAGAAGACTATGATTTATGTTCACATTTATATGGCAGCTCTTATCCCATAGGATTTGCAAGCACTATGCACAGACACATATACACACACAAACACATGGACCATAGACTTTTGCTGCATCATCTTTCACTGTCAGGATTGTCAGAAAGAAGACAAGGCAATATTTTATACAAGCACAGGGAGGAACTAAGAGGAAAATGGACATTTTTTGAAAATGGTAAATACCTGGGTATCCAAAACAACCTGCTCAACTACAGTTGACTTGGCTTTATATATTAGCAAACAGTTAAAAGAGTAAAATATTTTGCAACTTCAAAACTGCCTTGTTTACTCCATCCAGACAAAGAGCTTGTGTTTCCTTTTCATTTGCTGTGATCTAAAAAAAGTAGAAAATAAGAAGGGGAAATTTTTGGATTTGTTCAGACCAGTTCAACTTTTCATCCAAAATGTCACTGACTGAAATGGGAATTTGCATTAAAATGTATTTTACGGTTGTTAAGTGAAGAATTATTTATCCTTTGTTTTTCCAGAATGCAGCAATGAAGCGACATACCGTAAAAGCCATAGTGTATAATAAGGACATTATCATCTTATATGCTTATCCTACAGCTGCAACTTATGACATCAGCTTTATTTAGACAGGTACCGTATGCACCTGAACAAGCCTAGGTCTGGGATCTGAGGGAGATATGTAACACATGCCAACTACCAGGCAGAAATGCCTTTCTTTTTTTCAGACCAAAACAGCTTGGTCACAAGGTACACAGCACAATGAATACAACTCTAATACGGGGGAAGAGCTTAATATTTAGCTGACCTTCAAGTTACCAAAAAACTTCACTCAAGATCTATTCATCTCCTCACCACCAGACTAGTTGCATGGCCTATCTGCTTTGGAAATGCAGCCCGAAAATCAGAGATCCCTTGGGAAGAAAATTATGTGAAAATATACTACTATGAGACAAATTAAAACTCCCACTCATCAGCACTGACCACTTAACCAGATGCTGAAGGACATTCAATTTTTACACATCCACCGCATTCCCCATTGCATTCCAAGGTTAAAACGATGTGACTTTTTTTACTGCCTTAGTTTATAGATAATATAAAACTTAGTATTGCGGTACACTAATTCATAAAAAGCCTCTCCTTTCTTTAGCAAAAAGAGAAAAATAATTGCTGTGTGCTATGTCAGCTGAAAAAAGTTTTGCTCAGGCAGTTGCACTTTTTACTAATGCAGGTCCAGTAAACATAATAAATCCTTATATAAATTCAAATCCCCATGCTTTCTGAGCCATTTCAAGTCCATTTGTTAGTTCCCTATAATTTATTCAATTCCAGTATCTTTTTTCTCCCTCAAATCAGAAGTCTTCCTGGTGCAATGGATCTATAATTATATTGCAACATAGTATGGAGTAGTATAGAATTATAATATTATACATATAATGGTATTTATTAAACACACATTAGTATATAAAAGCAGTTATACTAGATTAGGCCAGATTTGATTAGAATAGATTTTATTTGTTATCGATGGCAACTTTTTGATTCATATGTCATTGTCTTTCTGAAAGCCTTGTAGTGCCATAGGAGTAATATAGGCAGGTGAAGAAAGTGTAACTCCTTCGTGCTATTAAGATTATTATCTTAATAGGGATAAGAATAACATAAGACAAGTGTTAAGAGCTGTCTCAAATTCTGTGGAAGCTGTCTGTCCTTGTGCAAATATGAGAAAAAGAATGAGCTGCACTGAGTAGATACAGGCTTGGCAAAACACAGTATGCTAAAAGTGAGAGCAGATGGGCAGGAGTGATGTTGAATTCTGCTTTGACAAGCAGGTGCAGAATCTCCTTGTATCTGAGCAGGAGCATCAATAAGAGCAAAATCACTGATGCTTGGCCACAAATATGAATTTTTCTTGGTATATCAGAGAAGACAGATGCCTGCATAGACCAGCATGCCAGTGCCCAGGTAAAAGATACCATGTAAGTATAGACATAGCATGGTGAGACACTTGTCTCAGGGAGCCACTTGCAGGGATCTCAGCTGGGCATGCTGCTTTTCATGGCCACAGCAGGCAGCCAAGCCACAGTGTAGGCCACACTAGGTCCACACAGTCTTAGATGTTTTAACAGTGCGATGCATTCTCACTTCGGTCAAGTCCTAGAGAGAGGTTTAAATTTATCCTCATGGATTTGTAATGAGACACCATTCAAGCATTCTGCTGAATATGCTTGGCCCCCAAAGTAGATGCATTGTACCCATTTCTCCTTAGGCCGCTATTGCTTGTTGTAAATCCTTACTGTTTTCAGTAGTTCTTAGATTTTAAAACTAGAATGTTGTAACATAATAATTTGTATAAATTTTATATTTTGCATAAATTTGACATTTTGTATAAACTGCACGTAGCTTATCCCTGAATTAATGACTGTTTGAAATACTATTATACACTGTAAAATAGGACCCCTTGTTAGTTAGGAAAATCACTGGCATGCAAAAATTTTTTCTCCAGGTAAATAGCATTGGAAATTACTTTTTCTGGACCTTGTTTCTAAGTCTAAATTTGTTTACTTTACACCTTTCAAGTACTGGAGTATTGTACCTCTTTCTGCTAGGCTAAAGAGCTCCCTATTGTTACACTTCTCTCTGTAGAGTCTAACAGACAAAAGTTGCTCCTCACCTTCTCTTCGTTGAGCTAAAGAGACAGAAGTCCCTGAGTACAACATTGTGTTCCAGTTATTTGCTGTTGTCACTGAGGGCTTGAGAAGGTTTGAAGGTAGATAAAGGTGGGCCAAAAGAAGCAACCCTGATGATAGCAGCAGAACTGTGTTTACAGGGAGATTTACTGTGTTAATATAACAAAACAGTTTTATAATCACAGTAGTATTCTCAGTAGGAATGTTTTGCAATATGTAATGCAGAGATGCCTCACTTGAGAGCACTGGGAAACCTGTGAACATAAGGAAAGAGTGTGGTCCTAGGCTGTGAGCCATGGTCTCCCTCTCTCTTTAGCATCATCCTTTTCCTTCAGAATGACCTTGATTAATGCATTTCATCCCCTTTTTACCTCTTATCAAAGAAAGCTTTCTTTAAGAGTTCACTGTATGTGTGGCTTTGCTTCAGGCAATACCCTTGATCTCTGTGAAACTTTAACGACTCGATATTCCTGACTATAAATAACAAATGGTCAGCCCAGGCAGCCTCAAAACGACTACTGTGGAATAAAACACCTTGAAAGGAACTCTGAGGTACCCTTATTGCTGTGCGGAAATCACCTCTATCTTACATTTGTGAGTAAAGAGTGGGATTGTCTTTGTCTCCTTGATAAGAGTCAAGTATATTAAAGCAATAGCATACCCCAACTGGTGTAAGATGATGTGGGTACTTAGAGGGTGTTCAGTCTTTCTTGGAAATAACAGTTGCAGATAACTTTTAGTTTACTAAATCAGGATCTCTCCAACTAACAATTTGTCACACCTGATTTGTAAGAGGGTACCAAAAGTTCAACTTTCTGCCTTTTTTTTTTTTAAAGAAAAATAGCTCATTAATCTGTCATTGTTTCCAAGGAGAATTCTGAGGAAGTTTAGTTCATGGAAATACTCCCAAGTGCGCTCAAATCTCTCTGACCTACAAGGCTTTCAGAGCTGATCATCATTCATGAACAATTCTATGAGTAGTTTTCTGTTTCGTTGGCTGAATTTAAGATGTAAAAAGGTACAGGTCCTTCCAGTAAGATGACAGATCTTTAAGCCAAACTGCAAGTTTAGACAAGCTTTAAAACAGTTACCTTTTTAAAGTGCTGAAGAAAATTTATTTTTTTACCAGTTGTACTTTGTGGAATGAAAAATGACAGCTTAATTCATTGTTCTTTTTATATTTGAGCGTTTTTCCACAACATCTCCAGTGTTGGTCTGTGAAATTGATATTACATCAAAGAGATAGTGACAGGGGAGAAATGTCCCTTTCCAGAGGAATCATTTCCAAGGACTGGCTTACTGGTCTTATCCATTTAGTATCAGCCTTGGAACTCGTGTGACTTGTTGCTTTTTGTGTGGCAGCTGGGCTCTGATGTGGAAGCTTGGCTGAGAAGCCAGAAGTTCAGCAGGAGAGGACCCAGACTAAAGGGCAGACTTGGTGATGAAAAGCTACAATTAAATAGCCTATGGTTAGGTAATTGCAAATAATGTGAATCAATTCCTCAGTTGTTGATGGATTACTGATAGCCTTGTCCATGCTTCTAACTCAAGGTTTTTGCAATCATGAGATGGGCATAAATCACCTGTAACACTAAAGGCTCTAAGATGGAGTTAGTGTTAGGATGGAAGCAGTCTATAGACAAAGTTATATTACTAAATCTGTCTCTGCACTGTTGATGTAGCATGCATGCACTCCATACTTGCATGGCAGAATAGCTGAACAGCTAATTTTAATTGAAGAAGCATATGAAATATGATAAAGACATAGAAGTCTTTATGGACATATTCAGAGTATTGAAACAGTGGAATATCTTCTTACACATACTCTATATGTATTTTGTTTAACTCCACCGAAAGTGTAGATAGAATTAAAAAAAAAACAAACAAGAAAAAAATCAAACGGCAACAAAAAAACCACCAAAAACCCCCAAACAAAATTAAACTCTGTTAAACTGCTAAATTTACTTAAAGGCTGCAGTTATGTTCCACTGATTGTAACATGTTTGCAGTTTTGCAGGTAACAATCTTACTAGGAATCTTGCTTATTAAAGCTGATTTATTTTACTATTGGTCTTGTCTCGTTCAGGACTGAAGGTGAGTGGAGGTGAGGATGAAAATGAGTAAACTGTGTCATTTGAGGGAGTGAATCTGATTAACAGAAGGAGTAATGCCTATTCTACAGCACACTAGAGCCTGCCATATATTGTGAAATTCCCTCTGCCTGATGAAGGCTAAGGCACCTTTTCCTAAAGGAACAGGTAGAAAAGCAACTCAACAAACCAAAAACTCTGCCCTGTTCTTAGTAGACCTCCATGGAGTTCAAATATTCAAACCCAGATATTCTTCAAAATTGAGACAAAATTTTCTTCCAGATGCCTGTAGTTGCATGCAAACTCTGTCAATTTGCCTTTACTTGAAGAAAAAAAATGAAGCAAGAAAACCCTTTTAAACGCACAGTACAGTCATGTGAACAATGGCTGGCACAGAGCCTGGAGCTGGTGCCTGGGTAATGAATGGCATTAGCACCTGGGTCAGCATGCAGTTGTTGCTAAGACTTGAATAATCTAGGTTCAGGAGCCCTGACTTTAAATGAAGGGGCATTACTCTCACCCACCCTCCCACAAGGCTTCCCACAGGTAGGATAAGAAAGATAATGCACAAGGAAGGGACAAAAAGAAGGCAAGAGAGTGACTGTGAAATTTAAAGAGAGTTTCTGAAAAGCAGGAGCACCATAAAGTAATAGAGAACCGCCCCCCCCCCAAAAAAAGAAAGAGATCCAGAACCTTCCACATCCATACAGATCGAACACTTGAAGAACTCTGTCTTGTTCCCTTAACCTAGAGGCAAAAACGATTGTCCTCCTTAATAGAGTAACTATTTTCTTTCTATTTTAAATATCAGCTCCCTCTACCTATGTCACTGCTTAAGAAAACATGCTGTGTAGCATAATATTGTGGATATATCTTTAGCGAACCTAAAAATTAAAAAAAGATGATTTCCCTACTAGAAAAAATTAATTGCCTGAGCCATCTGTAAAGATACATTTTTAAGGTCTACATTTTTACTTTCATTTCCTGGAATTCTGGGTTCATTAAATTTCAGAGATGACACGTACTGTGCCTTACTGTGACTATAAAAATAAGGAAGCTATTCATAGGTGCTGTGCAGGCATAATATACTGTGCCAGTGCCTTTTGTGAGCAACTCCTGGGTCTTTTTCAGTCTGATTTTCTGTTTTGCTGTTGATCATACTGCTTCATGAACTATAAAATAAAAAATAATCCGAACTTACATTCACTTTTAGTGATAGCTCAGGTACTGGATAAGACTAAGGGTGCAAATAAGCTGATGTGGAATAAACAGTAATGGATTATTAAGAAATTACTTTAAAAATGATGAATGGAATTATTGGAGACTTTCTGGCTCCTAAACTGAAGTCTGCTTCTGGACCATCCTATTTAATACTTCCTGTTGGACTCATCCTTCAGGAAGATCCCTGTACTTTTTAAAGCCTCTTTATACCCATCCCCACAGCATCCTGTGGCATTGAGTTCCATATTTAATTTTGTGATTGGTGGGGTGAGGAAGGGAGTCTCTTCCACTTTGGTTTTAATGTGTTGACTTACAATTTTGCTGGGACCTTCCTAGTTCTTGTATTACAAGAATCAGCAATAAACCCTCTTTACCCTATTGCTTAAGGATCCCAGGCTAGTTATGTTTACTACAGAAGGAGATACTTCATGCATATCTATAGATAGACAGAGGTATAGGGAGCATATTTACTGGGGAGAACTAAATTTTTCTGTTATGGCATGAAAATAACACTTTATCCTTAATTAATATTTAATTTTTCTCTCACTGGGCTCAAGATCTTACTACTGTTAGTAGTACTACTAGCACTACTAGTGCTACTACTATTGGTACTGTTTTTATTGTTGCACTCATTAGCGTTCTCATCTGGACAGGAAAAAACCCTTTGCATGCAGAACAATTTGATGGTCCTTGTAAGAGGTTTGATATAGAGCCCCTCAGCTAGCACAGCCTGTATGAAATGCAGTGTTAGAAGAGATAAGCAGCTTCATATCATTGACAAAGGAATGGGTGTTTTTTGGGTCAAAGCTTTTCAACCTGAACTCCAGAGAAAAGGTTCCTGGTTGTAACAGTCTTACCCTGGTCTTTCAGACACTTGGCTTTTGCTATTCCTACGACATTCACCTTTTTAAAATGTAAGTAAATTGCCCAGGAGAGTTTTGAAAACCCTCCCTGAAACTTTCAAAATATTTGTGGGCATCTTGAAGAGTTTTCTACTTGCGATCATCTACCTCTTTTTTGATGTGCTCTGATTATTTTCTTCCCTTCAGTTTCTGTTTTTCAGAGCATGCTCTCCTTTGGCAAACCTTTCGTCTGATTGAGCCTTTTGAATGCATTCCATTTGTGCTGCAAAACCTCTGGAGAGGCTGAGAGCAGATGAAGGCCATGCCNCAAAACACTTAACAAAGAAGTTCTGTATAATTTATTCCCTCTCTGTAGATAAAGATAGAGAGAGAGAGAGCCAATAACTAGTCTGACTCGCCAAGGAAATCAATGGTATAGCTAATGCCAGATCTCTTAGATACAGAGGCTGGTTCTAGGTGCTGAGCCTGTGCTGACTGGGGGACTCTAATCCTGAGTAGCAGCACAGCATCTGCAAACAATGCCTCTTGGGCTTTCCAAAGAATTTTAGGAGTTTGATATCTGGCTTTCTTCTAAACTGGAACGCATATGAAAGTTCTCCAAGGGAAAAAAAGAAAATTACAGGATGCTTTTCATTCTGTTTTGAAATGTTTCATGTCAATAGAACTGAAGGGTATTTTGTTTTGATAGGGACTCTGAAAAGTTACCTTTTATTGCAATACATGATAAACTCAAATAATAAAACAAAAGCAAGCAGAGGGAGTAATTTCAAAATGAAAAGCCCAAATGCACAGTTAATTTGGATGTCCCGACTGTTCTGCCTCCGTAAAAATCACCACTGAGAGATTTAAAGAAAAAATTGGGCAAAATGAGCTTCTTGGGTTGTAATGGCACCACGCATTGGTTAGCATATGATTCCACTGTGATTTATCATTTATTCTTTAGCTGTTATACTTAGGTGTGGAAAAAAATGTGAAATTACACAGTGGATATACGTAATTACAAGCTGTCCTTCCTGCTCTCCTAGAAATTACTTTACCATGAGCAAGAGCAACAGAACATTGCTTAATAGTGCTGGAGGAGCAGGGATTTCTCATGGCAAGCTCTATGAAATGGGAACACATCATTTGCAGGGTGCAACATGCCAGTAGCTGGAAACAAAAGTTACAGCAACAACTTTCTAACATGGTTCCAGCAAGGAGGGAAAACTGCTAACTTTCCAAAGTCATGTGCTATTTAATCAAAGCTCTCACTTTGCAGCTTTTCTGAGCTAGGCTGCTTTACTATGTGTTCATTACAATTCTGAGCCAGTTTGACATCCACATACTAACAAACCAATCTTTTCACAATTCTCTGAAATAAAATTGAAACTGAGCTGAAGGAGTGTGCTTTATCTGGTTAATTTAGCCAGAGAGGTATTACATTTTATAATAAACTATCCCTAAGGACATGTGATTTGGTTTAATTTTCGCCTGGTGTTTATCACTGTGCATACTCCAAATTCTGTTAGTATCTATAAAAGCAACAGCAGGTACTTGGACCTAATGAAGATTTCTGGAGCCAAATCCAGAGAGAGATGTAGAGTAATGGAATGGCAGAAATCCAGGTTCTAAAATAAATATAATCTGTCTACTGCTAATGAGAAACAAAACACCAGCTTCAAACTCTTCCAGAGGATGAAACCACTACTTGAACGTTTGATTGCATGAGGAATTTAAGTCCCCACAATTGCATTTGGAATAAAGTACAACATTTCTGAATGACCTGTATTCAAATGAAGGGACTTACAGTCTGGTCACGTAGTTTTATTCGTATTACACTAGCAGCCAGGAAGCCCAATACAAACATAAGAGGGGAAAAAGTGATGAAGCACGTGTATTTGGTGATGAAACAAATCAATTAAAAGTCATTGGAAAGCCAGGATGTAAAATGAGGATTTCTGCATGGCAGATGCTGCTACTTCCTTCAGACGGTACAATATTTACACTGATAATCAGCCTATATTCAATAACTGGGTATTTTTTAAATTGTCCCTTCCCAGGGAGAATGCTGAGAAAAGTAGAAAAAAGATTAAGTTGTTTCTGTCTTGAGAAACGTCACTGGATGATCTCACTCATTTCCTTTTGAGACAGAAATTATTAATGCAGCCTAGGTTTGGTTTGGACAAAATTGAAAGAACAGCATTACAGAAGCAAATAAACCTCACAGGCTAAAAACACCCTGACAGGTCATTTTATCTGGGAAAGGTATCAGCCTTACTGTGATGCTGACTAACGAGGTGACAAACTTGCAAAACAGCCTTAAAACAAAAGCTTAATATGTTTAAGAAGTATCAGTATGTCTGAATTGGAAAGAATTGTTTGTGTAATTAATGTCAATTGCAGTGAGAAGAACAATTTTTAAGGGATTCAAACTTAACATTCAGGCTACAGAAGTATATATCTGCAATCTATAGAAGGTGCTAGAGTACAAAAGAAAGCTCCACAAAGCAGGAAGAAGATAAAGCAGCATCTAGTAAAGATGTTATTATCAAAAGAGCTGTTAATAGAAAAATTGCGCTATTGTAATTATAAATTATTCAGGCAGCAATAAGGAAGGGAGAGTCTTCAGAAAAATATGACACTGAATATTCCAGAAATAAGTGTACTTTCTAAAGGGAAATAAGATTCCCCTTACAACTCAATAGGTCAGGTCTGAATTTGCTGAATTAAAAATTAAATAATTCAAAAGTATTTAAATCCTTGACCAGATTTTTGCAGCCTTGGTTCAGGTACTGAACAGAATTGTCTAATTTAGGACCTCATATCTTAGTCAGTGGAAGATGCTACACATCTTTAGAAGTCTCTTCAGCCATCTATCCTAGGGAATTTCTTATTTCCTGGATAGACAATCTCTTGATGGATTTAGAAAGACACTAAAGCACCCACAGTCCTAACTCATCTTAGTCTCTAAAGTTTGGAACGGTGGTTTCACTTACTTCACCTACTAGTGAATGTCAGAAATGGTTCCTCCAGATAGTAAATTTCTCTGAACTTTCTTAATGTCTCTAACACTCAAACCAACTGAGGGTCTCAGACCCGTCCAAAAGCATGTGCAAGCAAAGACTGGACTAGATAAGAAATAGAGATAAGAGAAGGAACTCAGGAAAAGAAAATGACAACAAGACCATTATTGTAAATGGTAAGACTTGGTGTACCTTAGGACTAATTCTTGCCCTGTTTGGAGGTATTTTTTAGGTTACACAGCAAAGTAAAAAAACTAAGGAAGAACTAGAAACAGTAATGAAGCAGCAGTGCAGATGCTTTGAACATTCTTCCCAGACATGCTAAGCATTATATGGGAGAAAGCCTGGAGTTTCTAACCTGAGAACTTGTAAGTAATGGACCTTTTTATTTATGACCCAATGAGGTTCCATATATTACTAAGAGAGATTATGGAGAGTATAAAAATGGGCAGTAGCAATCTCTAAAGGTAAACCTGCAGTTGTTCTGATGCCAGTGTAACAGCAGTATATCTTAGCCTGTAATCAATTTCATCTATTGAAGAAAAATCCATGGTAAGTAGGAGGGAAGAGGAAATTTCTTCCTTCATTTTTGTTCTATAATTTTCCTTGCTTTAATGTGACTTTGTTTTATTAGCTGAAAGATGTCCTTGTGGAGATGGGCAACACTGTAATTTGGCCAATACTGTTTTTTTTTTTCCAAAGAAGTTTAATTCACTGTGCAACTGATAGAAAAGATGAACAAGGGAGTAACTGATCACAAAAATACCTCATTATGCACTGATTGAATGCTATTTGCATACATTATAACAAAGTTGTGACCATTAGCATCAGGTGAAGTTTAGTGTGCATATTTTAACAGAGCTTTTAGATGTCTTCATTACTTTTTCTTATCCTTTATGATTTTAATGCAAACCAGCTTGCCCAATTTATATTAAACAAATTTTAATAGAAGGCTAAACAGATCCAATATTTCTTTACAATTTCATGAAAAATATCCATCCAGAAGTGCAGGTATGTCTATGTCAAATTGAGGTAAGCTCATTAAAACTCACTCTATTAAGCTAGTCAGATTTTTACAATAAGCCAATGTGAGGAAATCAATTTTAAATGATGAACTGATACTACATGGTTCTCGAAATGCTGTACTGTGTTGTTCAGGAGGCGAACAAAAAATGCAGAAAAGCAAAGAAAATTGAGAGATTGTATTTTAGATTTCTCATTCAAATTTAAAGATATCCAGATCCATATTATAGAACTGTAGAATATTTCAGAATATTTGGAAAAAAACCCTAAGGTCTTTGACTCCAGATGTTAACCCAGAACTGCCAAGTCCACCACTAAACCATGTCCCTAAGCACCACATCAACACATCTTTTAAATATCTTCAGGTATGGTGACTAAACTACTTCCCTGTGCAGCCCATTACAATGTTTACCACTCTTTCAGTGAATAAATTTTTCCAGTCTGAACCTCCCCTGGCACTGCTTGAGATCATTTGCTATTGTATTATTACATCTCACATGGGAGATGAAAGTGACCCCCACCTCGCTACCGCCTCTTTTTAGGTAGTTGCAGAGAGTGATAAGGTATCCCCTGAGCCCCCTTTTCTCAAGACTGAACAACCTCAGCTTCCTCAGCTGCCCCTCATAAGACTTGTGTTTCTCTTCACCGGATTTGTTGCCATTCTTTGGATGTCTAAACTTATCTAAGGTCAGAGAATCTAAGGCACTCATATTTAAAAATCATATACCCTTTAATAGCAAAACTAATAGTCATAGTGGAGTTTTCAGAAGCAGTGGTGCTAACTATGCTCACACAGAAATTACTGTCTTCAAAATGACCTAGTCGTGGGCTAATAGATATTTGAAGTCAAATAATCATCTGTCAAGAGAATTTAAATATCTATACACATACATAAATATAACCTGCCTGTTGTCTACAGTGATATCACAGTTGAATTTGCAAGAATTGATTTTGAGGTAGCTTCAAGTGGATTCAAGTCTAGTATTTTAAAAATAGCAGGCCTCACTCCACTGCTTATATACTTCTTTTTTCTCCTGACTCCCAAATATAATTTATCTTTCAGAAAGGAGAATTAAGTGTTTTACTAAATTCACTAATTAGCAGCCAGAAACATGATCTGGTTAGGTAAATAGAAAATTACTCAAAAGTGTCCACAAAATTAAATCAAAATTAAATTAAAAAAAAGTTGCTTCATTTGCCCAGAGCCTTTGCCAATAGTTTTCCTGATCATTGAATCAGAAGTCAGCCTCCAAATGCCAAAAAAGTGCTTAAAAGTAAGTAAGGAAAGAGGTTTAAAAAAACAAAGAAACAAACAACAACAGGAGGGGGTTTAGGTAATTATAATCAATTCAGATATAACCTTGGTTTTAAACCTCAGCCTTAAGTTCAGGATTTGACTCATCTATGTCATCAAACAACCAAACTATTTTACCTCTCCCCTCCTGCGCCATCTTCCACGTGATGTCTCCATGGACTAGCATATTTTAATTCTCAGTTCTCACAGTGGATTGATGAAAAAGCAGAACATTTGTTAAATATAAATAACAAGGTGTCATTTTTCCTCCCACATCCAGGTTCATCACTGTGATACAAGCTGATTTGAGAACTCTATTGCTGGGGCTCAGTAAGCACAGTGATTACTGCAAATTGAAGGCATATGATAATAATTCCTATACCTTCATGAAGTTACCTTTAAAAAAAAGAAATCCTAATTGAATCAAAAACCTTCTTTTTTTTTTTGAAAGTAAAAATAAATCATAGAGTCATAGAGTCTTGTAGAGTAGAAAAGACCTCTAAGATCATCAAGTCCAACCATTTCTGCTGTCACGGCTTGAGTGTCAGGGCTTCAGAGCTGTCAGGGCTTCAGTGTCCTTCCGGCATGAACTGCCATGGCCTGTTTGCCTCCCTGTTGACAGTGCTCTTGGTTATCACTGCTCCTGGTTGCCAGTTCTCCCAGTTACCAGGGCTCCCCAGGAGCTTCTTTTACAGGTGTGGGAGCCTTGGCCACCATTGATTCTGGCCCTGCCCAGGTCCCATCAGCTGCTGTCATGTAAGCTGTGGGCTCCTGGCAGTTCTCAGCTCCCCATGAGGTTCCCCTGGTTCAAGGCCCCACCCTGTGCAGCACCCTAGAGTAGTCTGCTGCGGATTGTGCTGGCATGAGAGCTGCTCACCTTAGTGGCTGAGGCTGTACGTGTTTAATTATCACTATTGTGTTTAATTCTTATTCACATGTGGCTTCCCCCACCTCCCCCCTCCCAGTTTCTGTTTAGACTGGAAGTTGCTTTGGTCAGTGAAAATCCCTTTCAATTATATGTCTCCCGTCAGAGGGAAACATGACATTTCCTGAAATTCTCATGAATGGACTTGGTCTCATAAACATCCTAGCCCAACTTATTGCCCATTAGTAATGCAGCACAGTCCTGTAAGCCACTATTTCATAGACAGTTAGCTTGAAACCCAAAACTTGTCTCCTGCCTTGTGCTACTGAGCTCAGGTTCCGCTTTCATCCAAAGCAGGCAGAAATAAAGGGCGTTAAAATGGAAAGATATGTGAGAACCACTAGACCTGGTATGGCTACAGCAGCAGTCTACTAGGTCTTTCACTCTTGGTTTCTCATTGTTGCCAATTCTGTGATTTCTCCTATCCCAGAAAGGAAAACAAAGCAGTTTCCTGCCGTCACACTGAGAAAGTAGCACATAGAGGTGAGGCCAGGAGACAATCAACTTCACTGCTGCAGAATGAAGATTCCTGTAAGATACAACTGCACAGCATCAGACAATTAATCTAATTTGGAAAGAACAGATCATTGGTAGCTATTAAATACACAATGATCTGGTCACATATTCCAGCTCAGGAAGTCTCTAGTCAGGCCTTCAGTTTACCTAAAGCTTTTACTATGAGCTGTTATCTACCTTTGGATATGGGGAAGTTACATCACGGTCACTATTGCCCCACAGTGATGGAAGGTGGAACTCTGTCCCATAGGAGGGGACAGAAGCAGGTGTGTGCATAGTGCACTGGTCACTAAACAGTAACCATACCAATTAGTTTTGATTTTTCGTTTGTTATTGAGCTTGCCTGAAAACAGATCACATCTTGATGGCTGGCAAGCTCACTTCGAGACAGTGCTGCAGCACAGCTGCAGTTTGGGATGAAAGCAGTCCTCACACTATCCCATTTCCCACATTTCTGCAAGGCAGCCCAGGGCAGGGTAGCAGAATCCTTCAGTTTAAAGACTTTATATCTCTCTGTAAACTCTTCTAAGCAAAGCATGTCATACACAGTAATCTTAAAACCTCTTTCCCCTTTCCTTAGATGCTGAAAATACAACAGAAGGAACAAAGACAGAAAGAGAGCAAGAGCGACAGCTGGAAAATGTATTAGTGGACCCTGATGACCCATCCAGCATTTCCACACTGCTGGTATTATGGCTTCCCATAATAATACTAGAATACAATGGCATGTTAAGGGAAGGACAGCTATCTCACTACAGCACAATCAGAGTAATGAAATCCATATATACTAAGTGAAAGTTCCCAAAGCACTAAAATGGCTTCAATTTCTCATTCTTTAGGGGAAAAAAAGTAGTAGTCATCATTCAGTGGGAGAGATGCAGTGCCAGAGGAGTTAAGGTGTAATTCTCAACAACAAAGTCCGGGTCACATTCTCGATTTGCACCAAACGCTGTACCAGCAGTGACTCCAGCTGTGAATGGAAGAAATCCTGCACCTTCAGCTTAGAGCTACAGATCACAGGGCACAAATTTTGTCTATGCTTAGCTCCATGTACTATCTCCTGCAAGAGTTTTCATGACTTATCTAGACAAGCCCAGGGGGTCTCAGGTGCTCAGAGAGAACATAATCGGATTTAATGTAATGAAGCACTTTAAAGAGGAGTAAGAGAAACAACTGGGATGGCTGAGGATTTGCAGTACAGGGATCATAAGAGTAAGCCACCTCACTACATGGACCTTCATTCCAGTCCCATGTTCCTACCACCATTATCATAAATTATATAATAACAATAAAAAATATAGTGTCCTTCCCACATTATTTTCTATCTTCTTTTCAACAAGAAAATCCACAGCACTTATTTCACTGCTGTTTCTTTAAAAAACTTCTTGTCTTTGGGCAGGACACGAATTTTTTTCATGAGTTTTTGATTTTAGAAAAGTCAAAGCAGTATATGTGCATTTGTTGAATGGAACTGTGATGCTTTCATCTTAATTAGTTAAAAGATAAATCTCTAGCTCTCCTAGCACAGTGGTGCTTCAGAGATGATGCAGTATGGACACCTTATGCTCCCATTCTGACATGCAGATTTGGCTGTTGTCCCATGGTTCATCTGAAATCCTGCAGCACTCATAGTGTATCATAGAGGTTTCTTAGGAAAGAGGTATCAGTGGAAACACATGGATGAGTAAGGAAGTCAGGGATCAGACTTCCACCAGTAACCTCGGTTGGTAGCTAAGCTGACTGCAAACTAAATATTTTTATTTTACTTAAAGTAACACGATTTTTTTTTTTTTTTGAGAACCATCGTAGAAAATTTTTATTTGTTAGACCTTCTTTTATAATAAAACTTTGGTGCTGAAGTTTGAATTATTTAATGATGGAAGAGGGAAATCACTTAAGACTGACTACTTTGCCAAAGGTAGCTTTTACAATTTCTTTCTTATTTTTTTTAACATTATTATTATTTAATTTTGCCCTTTTTTTAGCATTATCTTTTGCTCAAAGTCAGCTGCAATTATTTGGGCAGCTTTTCATACCCTTCAGCAGGCTCTGGATCTGCTGAAATCCCCTGATGCTTAGTGACCGCTCGGCAGCCACTGTGAAGTGCAGAGCTGGTCTCAGGCCTTTTCTCAAATCTTGAGTTGTTTCTCAGGTAACTCTGGTTGCTTGCTAGCAGAGGATGACAGCAGTACAGCTAGAGAGAACAACTTTATCAAAACTCTTTTAATATTTTTTTTTTTAATTATGCCTGCTTGGTTTAGGGTTGCTTGTTTATAAGTATCTAAAAGTCATTAATAAAGTGATTGTAAAACATTCTTATGGAAATCAGAAATTTATTCTTTTCAGTTTCTTTTACTTTTTTTTTTTAATGTGGAATTTTGAATTTTTATTAAAAAATAGACTTTAAAAGATTTTAAGTATAAACTGTTTTGCTTTCAGTGTAAAAAAACTTTGTTCATGAAAATTCTCTTTTGTTATTTTTTTTTCCCAACAACTGAATTTTTGTTTCTTTTTTCTTTTTTCTATTTTGGAACAAAAAGGAATGGAGAATCACCGAATGTATTACAAGTTTGCTTATTCTTGTGCATAGCAACAACACAAAGGTCATACCTCGAAAGATAGTTAAAACCCCATTCTAAACAGTAATGGAGATTTAATTGGAAAATGTTGGTTTTGAAATGCCTTTTTCTCATTCATTAATGGGCAAATGTAGTAGAACCACATAAATTAGTAATTCAAAAGATGAGTGTGTCATGAGCCTTGTAGAATCAAGACATTTTTTCCGATCTATGCTACATATAGTGCTGTAGTTTCTTTCTTCATGAGGTGTATTCTCAATAACCAGCATTGGGATTGCTCAGTAGACGCAATAAGGGACCTAGTTCAGTCTGTGTGAGTAATGTGTGTGGGGATCAAAACAGAAAAGGTGAACGAGAGAAGGATGATTGATAGAAGACATGGGATGTTTTGTAATTAGAATTACTTTATAATACTTAATGCAACACCATCAATTACATATGTCCTAATGATCATCCTCTTCATCCTTGTTTAGGTCTTAATGAGCATTATACTCAGTTTCAATTACTGGCATATACAACCACTTTGTAACCACTTCCTCTAGAAATGAAGGAGCAGTAAAAACAGAGTAAGAATCATTTAAAATGGCAGGTCCTGAGCAATTATACTGCCTCTCCTAGAGTCAACATACATTTTCTTTGGCCGTAATAAGTCGCCTCTGAATGATTTCCAATCAAGAAAGAGAAGAGGAAGATGGATGATGCAGCCTGGCGATCAGTGATCAATAGTGCAGAGATTAATCCAATGGCACCTGGGAGCCATTCAGTATGTCTGTCCTGATCCCCCTCTCATCCCCACTGAGATACCCATCAGAGTGCCTGCACATCCTGTTTTTGGTTCTGTGGGATGGTGCCCTGACCCCGTCTGGATGTGGCCAAGGACCATGCAAACAGTCAATGTGTGCACCCCCACCATGGCACTCATGCCTCACAGAGAACAAAACCAGAGTCGGCAAAGCAAATATAACAGGGTTTTTGAGTGGTAGCATCCTGCTCACACTGATTTTTTCCTGATGTGCTAAATTCTGTACTGAGGAAGCAAACAGAGACTGAAACACAACACTTGAACCCCTGGAATGCAGGATTGTATTTGCATATGATGTGGTACGGTGTATTGGAACCACGGAGACAGTGGGCAAGAAATTTCATTCTCCAAATATCATCTCCACTCTCAGAAAAAATACAGAGCTTCCTACTGCATTGTTCAACTGCAAAAGAAAAATTAATTAAAGATTGCTTTTCATTAGCTACAACCTCATCAAAATGCTGGTGGAAAGAAACAATAATGAAAGACCTTTATCAGTTTCTGAAGTTTTGGAAAAGAAAAAAAAGAAGAGCAACAATTGACCAGCTGAGTAACTGATAATTACAATCTCGTGTGCATTTTTATGCCCAAATTTAAAACGATTATTGTTTTGGAGAAGCAGTATCCAGATAGGGAGTGAAAGACACTATTTTTGAGTTCTGCACTGCAAGGGAAGCAAAAAAAAATATTTTATTTCCACAGAAAGATAAGTTCCATTCTGGGTTGTTTGTTTTGTGGTGTGTCATGCCTTCACTCCCAGCAACTGCCTCAGAGAAATGGCAAACAAAAAACCTTAACTATATAAATTTCACTGAAGTGAATGATAGCTTGTTGGCCAAAACTAAGCAAATTCATTTATCCATGTGATCATAGAATTATAGAATTTTTTGGGTTGGAAGGTATCTTAAAGATCACCTAGTTCCAATCCCCCTGTGACAGGCAGGGACACCTTCCACTAGACCCAGTTGCTCAGAGACCCATCCATCATGGCCTTGAAAACTTCCAGGGATGAGGTATCCACAACATCCATGGGCAACATGTTCCAGTGCCTCACCACCCTTTGAGTAAAGAATTTATTCCGTAGATGTAGTCTAAATCTCCGCTTTTTTAGTTTAAAACAGTTCCTGCTTGTCCTATCACTATGCATGAAGCTTCTGTATATTGGGACATATGCAATAAAAGGACAATTATTGACATTACCTAGTTTTAAGGGAGGAAACTCCACGATAGCAATGTACTTTCATTCTCAACACGCTGTGTTTCCTACAGAAAGGGAGTCTATGGCCAAGAGACACACCTATACATCCTGAGCCAGATTCTGATATGTAATAGAGACTTCCAGTGACATGAAGAGAAATAATCTGGTATCTGTGGGATTTATGAAATGCAGATCTCTTTTTACTAATGTTTTCATAAATGACCCCATCTGTTGATAGAGTAGGACAGCCTCCAGCCTGTAGTGATGCTCAGCTGGTCTGTGGTAGCTCCTTGAGCAGCAGAACTGTATTATGTACCTGTTTTTATTAATTGTCACACTTTTCTTCATTTAGACTTAACAGTGCACTGCCACAGATTGGATTTTTTTAATATTTTTAAATCAGCACATTCTGAGGTTTAAAAAGGCATGAAACCTTCATTTGTGGAACTCCTGTGTTTTCCATTTGAGATGTTCCATACAGAAACAGAATAAAGTGTATATTACCAGAGATTAAATAAGGCCATTTTTAGATAGAGTTAAATTGCACTGAGACAGAGTCTCTCTGATTATCTGTTTCTATCTGAAGTTTAATGCTGTTCGGAGTAAATAACAACAAAGGGCTATGATAACTGCCAGCAAGAAAATACATTCAGACGAAAAACATGAAAGAGTGGGGGAAATAACTAAGGTCGTTAACCAGGTGTAATGGTCTAAAACTAGAAAAAGAAAGAAATTAGGAGTGAGCATAAAAAAAAAAAAGTTTAATATCTGTGGCAATTAGGGAGGACATTAAGTGAGGTGAACGAAGGGGTGATGAAGACAACATTAAAGGAAGAGAGGGATGTTCAGAAGACTAGCATAGCGTCTATACATACATGGTAAAAAGGAGCAGCACATCACCGTTTTTCCCCTCCAGCTGATCTGCCACCTCAGATAAGCGGAATTCCTCCTCACCAACCTTAAATAACTGACATAGAGAGGAAAATTGATATGGAAGCATTCTATATCTCCATTGCCCTCACGTGAGGACTTTACTTGAATAAAAACTTATGTACCTTCAAGGCTTTTGGCTGATTGAAGGGACTCCAGCAGAAATGACTATACAGCTATCACCTATAAGACAGCTGTAGGACAGGGAATGACAGCCAGCCTTTCCTGCCTCCATCTGTCCCACTGACCCTTGCAGCAATGCTTCTGCCAGAGAAGCAGGTCTCACTCTTGTCTTGCCCTGCACAGATGAGGACAGGATTTAAGGTCAGCCTCAAAGGGATGATGGGTAATTCAGCCATTGGCAACTCAGAGACTGACAGCAGTCTGGAGATGCAGGGACAGGGCAGAGAGTGCTTTGGATGTAAACTTTTTTTCCAACCTAGTGCCTTAAGGGAACAACAAATATAACTTTTATTATATGGCTCTCCAGTGAAGGGGCATTCTTTGAGAAGGATTAGACAATACCCTGTCAAAGAATAAAAAAATATGCCAAACTATCCTCAGTATGATCATTTTGTATTCTCACTTTCCAAAATCCTGCATAAATTTCTGCTGTTGTCTGGGAAACATTTTTAGAGAGAATTAATTAAAAAAAGGGAAAAATTACAGTCTCCTAATTTACAAAGAGCAACGCATTAAAGATATTTCTGTTTCTTGGGGTTTACTTCTAACAGAGACAACCAGGACATTCCCTCAACTCTAACAGCCTATTTTTGATTTTTTTCTTTAGATAACAATATAAAAATAATAAAAAAAATGAATCCGTAGATATTCCTAAAAACCTTTCCTTTAAATAAAGGTGATATCCTGTGGGAAGACAATTGTGTGCTAATTCATTTTTCAATTTCTCCATGCATATTTCTCATTTTGAACTTTTTAATATCTTATCACTCTTTTATTATTATCAACAAGGACAGCAATGAAAAAAAGACTGTTTCTTTTCTTTAAATATTTGCTATAGCTTGTGTAATTACTGTGCTTGGCAAGAGACATGAAGCACTATTGAATTTTTCAACCTATTTCTTTTGAAGAGTAAAATACTTTTGCCTCCCTCTCAAGAAACCTCCAGAGGAAGGCAGAAATAAACATTGTTTAAAAAAAAAAAGTATATAAATGTGAAAATGTGGCTGAGTTTTGAGAATCCAGATTTCACAATTTATTTGCACAAACAAGCCACTTCAAGGACCTCAGCATCTCAGCTGACCCAGATTCCACTAGCTTCCAGGCCCTCTTGTTTGAGAAATGTGTACAGCAAACACAACTGGTATAAAAGCCTCAGCTTTGCTGGAAGTACTTTTGCTGTTGAGAAACAAGAGAGAAGCTATTGAAACTCTCTGTGGTTTTCCTTTCCCTTCTGAAATTACAAATAGATGACTACAGTAATAAGATCAAGTTTCCTGTTTAATTCAGATCTTGATTAAGATGTAGATGAGTCTGTAGCAGCTTGTCCTTGTTCTGTCTGTCATAATATGTCAGGCTTTATTCTAGACTAAAGCTTTGGATCCCTCCTGATATTTTCAACTAAGCATGTATTAGTGCTGTGGACATGCTATTTGACTAATCAGTATGATAACCACACGGTAGTTATAGATCAGTCGTCTAGTTGTGTTGCTGTGTGTTGGAATATTGATTTCTGTGGTACTTTTTTTTTTCCCACTGCATTAATAATGCTAAGTACAGGTGACACTTGCCCTCATTTTGCTGAATTTCTCTGTTTATGTAGCTGACATATCTTGGGAAGAAATATGTCAGCAGAGAGCAGACTGAATAGAGGCAAGGCAGCCACTGCACATCCAAGGACCAGCTCAAAAGGAGTGAGAGGTCAGCCTGCTTCCATGCTGTCTCAGGGCTTCACAGCTGCGTTGGTACAAAGGCTGCTGGGTCCTTGCTGGTGCACTGATTTCAAACATTTATCAGAAATCCTTTGTATTTCAGCAGCTAAATGCACAAAAATCTATTGGACACTTCTCTGACACAAGCTGTTTTCCAGCTCTATTGCAATCCATTCAATTTCCTGGGAGCAGGTTTGGGTATGCAGGTTAAAAATTTCAAATGTGCCTATATGAATAAAGTAGCTACATCCCAGATGCTTACTGTGAAAATTGATGGTCTTGTCCCTGTCTCCATGGAGCCTGACTCTCCCTTCATCCTTATAACAGAGAAAGTTCAGCCATTTCATGCCATAACTGTTAAATCATCATAATTCACAGAACTGATTGGGGGTCATCTTTGCATGCTGTGCTGCAACGCATACATGCTCATACATGCTCATACATGCTCATCCTCAGCATGCTGCAGGAACAGCTGAGGCATGAGCTAGAAGAGGGATTCTGTGGGTAGCCTTGAGGATGGTAGGAATATCACTGTAGTCTTTCCATACCAAGACCCATTGCCCCATCCATCAGCACCTGCATGGTCAGCACTGAAAGGTCTAGCAACAAACCCATGAAGCCACATCAGTCAGAGGTGTAGAAGAAGCCCTGCAGCCTAAAACCCTTTTAGTTATCCTGGCAAAACCCTGGGTGCACGTTGACAGACACCTGCTTTTGCTGGCTCATGCTGTTTCCAGCCATAGTATGAGGGTACTGATGAAAAAGGTTTGGCTGAATTACATAGTGTCTACAAGAAAAGGCTCTGCCAAGGTTATGCCATGCTGAGAAAATGCCCTTCAGAGGCTAAATCCAGTGTGATATGAGAAATTGAAAGTGATTTCAAAGCTTGTCCCCAAACATATATTCCTTCCAATCACTCAAATAATAGGCTAGAGAAAGGGGGTTTTTTTACATTTTCTGTCCTCAATAGAAGAAAAGAAGCTCACTGGTGTCATCTTCCCAGTCTAGCAAAGTTTTTGGGTTAACCCTTAGACAGATGCCCTCCTCTGTGTCTGTCTGAGCAGACTGACAGTTGTGCTCAGGTAGCCCAATTAAAGACAAGCATTATAAAAATCCTCATTAAGTGTTTTAAACCATAGTTTGGGTTGGTCTTGGGCAACCAACTGGAGGTTGCCAGAGCTGACTCAGGTGATAACTTTTCCCCAGTGGGAGTGCTCCAAGGAGAAGCTGCCGTATGTGACAGGTGAGTGATAGTGGTATGGTCCTGTGCCATGTATTGCTCTGCAAGAGGGTAATTCCCTATCAAGCAAACTCGTTGTTCATTTTTTCAATCAATTTAAGCTTGCAATGCATACCCTGGGACATAACTTACGTAACTGCCATGAGCAGATGAAAATTGCTGCCTTAAGGGTTCCGCTTTGATCCCAAGGATGCAATTTTTGTACCTGAACAACAAAACAAGAGCACTCGCTTGAGACATATTTTAAAGAAGATTGCATGCATTATTGACATTGCTAGTTATATTTCATCCAAATATCAAAATCTTCAAACATGTCAACCTAAAAGAGAATTATGAGGACAAAATATCTTCCTCCTTCATCTTTCCTGATTTCATTCCAGAAGTGCTAGTCAGATCTCCGAGGAACTGCAGTATGAGGTCTAATTCACTGATTCTGATTTCTTCATTAAAATCTGTGCTTAGGTGCAGAGCTGAAGCTTTCTGGGCAGATTGTGTTTTCCTTGTTTGATTGGTTTTTTTGATAAATCATTGAAACTGCACGTGCTTATGGGAAAGAGTCATTTGGATTAAATTTTTCAACTGTTAGAACATATTAAGAACTCCTGCTTCAAAACTTCCTAATAAACGTACAAAATTAATAATTTTCTTCAAGCTTTGAATAACTTCTCATGCAAAAATAGATAATCTTTATTGTATTGAATTGTTGATAACAGCAGTAATACAGAAGTGGGTAAGGGTGACAAAGCCAGGGGTCAGCCAGCAGGGTGTGTGGATGCATAGGTGGCTGCACATTGCCTCTGTGTGCATGACAGAGGAGGACGGATTTTGGACAGAAGTATTTACCCATTGGAGTCATAAAATTCCTGGAAGGAAGAAATTCCATGGTTAAAGCCTGCCTACACCCAACCATGCATTAAACATCAACAGTGCATCTCATGCACATAGGACTGAGTGTAGCCCTCCAGGAAAATATTGATAATTGTGAGGCTTCATTTCAGTGTTTAGCAAGAATGTGCTAAGGATGCATGTTATGTGAGTGATGTGACACTTTGAAGCACTGCCAAACAATTGTCAGTAATTTTTTTGACAAATTTCCTAATAGTGTGTGAAGGATCCTTTAGAAGAAACAAGAGCCATAGTACCCTATTGAGACTGAAAGGTAGGAGTATTTCAGCAAGACAATAACAATCCAAAATATTTTATGGAGGCATATTGTATTTTAACAACAGTTTTGAGAAAAAGGTTTTGTGATATCCACTCAGTTACAGAAAAAGAAAAAAAGAAAAAAAGTAAGACTGAGAAAGGGAAAGATACAGGGCTAAAGGAAAGTAAAAGAAATAAAAAAATATGATCTTTTCAATTTAGTCTTCTACACAATCAGTTGAGAAGTATTATCTCATTTTAAAGTAAGGTAGAAAACAAGTTTCTAATTCAGTCATGATTTAAGTATTTCAGGTACATAAACCCTTTTGAGTGGGGTTTGACATCAAACACTTATTTGTATTCAGAAATATGTAAGATGGAAGGAGGGAAATTAAGTCTTTTAATTTTTTTTTCAGAATTTGAGCTCATTTTGTGAAGGAATCATGAGTTACAGCACTAAGGAATTTTAAAACAATACCTTAAACAAATAAAACCCAGAAATTTTCACACTAGCTTCTGCTAATGGATTTTGTACAATCCTTCCTGTGATCATGAT